>NW_024715014.1:4903802-5035597 GCF_018991925.1 Homarus americanus
GCAAAAAGTAATTAAAATATTCTAAAAATCATTTGAACATTTTCTAAAAGCCATTTGAACAAAATCTAGGGAGGTAAATTATCGTCAGGAAGTGCTCTGGTTACCCCGTCTTCAGTAGCTCGCTTGACTCTCCCCGCCAACAACACACTCTCCTACACAAGAACTAGTTTGTCGACGATCCACGAGGGAGAATGTGAAAGTAATCAGGCTAAATTTAGTTGTCTTAAGTTGTTCTGGGTCCAATTTCATATAAAAAAGTTGTTTCTACATTCTAGGAGGATTTAGATTTCACAAAACTTCTGAAAAGAAATTCTGATTAATAATTTCGATGGCGAAATGATCGTACAAACTCGACAAGAAACGAAGGTCGCCATTGAAGTGACCACGACCACACGGCCACGACAACACGGTCACGACAACACGACCACACGGCCACGACAACACGGTCACGACAACACGACCACACGTCCACGACCCACAACTCGGCAGTGAGTGAATACACTTTGGAAGAGATATACACTGAAATACACTAGGATACCAAAACACACACACATACACAATGAGGGAGGAAGGTTAGCAGAGAGGGGGGAAACGGTGGGTGGGGTGGGTGAGAGGAAGGAGGGAGGAGAGAGAGGGGAGGAAGGAAGGAAGGGAGGAAAGAGGGAAGGAGGGAGGGAAAGAATTAATTTTGTCGTGGATAAAAAAGTGAAGAGAATGGATGAGATGAGTGAGAATAGGATTCTAATTCAAAATGAGATTAGGAATGAAACTAAGATCAGGCATTAGACTGAGATCAGAGGTAGAGTGGTGGTAGTAGTGGTAGTAGTAGTGGTGGTAGTGGTGGCAGTGATAGTCATAAGTGGTGGTAATGGTGGTTACTACAAGAGGGACCTCATCTGCTGTCAGGCTGTGTGTGTGTGTGTGTGTGTGTGTGTGACGAATTTTGCATCATTAAAATAAGAATGATGAAGTGAGCGTTTAAATCGACATGTTGTAATAAAGACAGAGAAGAGTTACCACACCAGCCAGAAATTTGGACTAGCACCGTGACTATGGTTCCAGGTGGCTCGGTCACAGACTTTACATTTTCAATAATTTATAGTCCACGATGATGGCCTAAAGGGGTAGGTGTCTGAAACCCCCCTGCCCCTTACCCCTTGCCCTTCCCCCTCCCACGTGAGTTAACACTTAATATAGAGGAACTACGTGAGTTAACTGCCACGGGAGGATGATTTAATCTCGAATGATTTACTTCCGACCTGATTATACACTTTCCCACGCTACTACAAATACGAGTTAACTGACTGTACTTTACTTTTAAACAGTATATATATTATGAAATCAATGACACACTCACTCTCGAGCCAGTTAGCGTGACTCCGGTTAGCGTGTTAGCCAAATTCTCGCACCACTTACGCCCTTACCCTACTACGACCGGTAACCTGAAGTTTTGTGTGAGTTATTAATCTCCCACGACGCTGTTTTGACGTTTGACCTACATATGGGTTTTCCAATTAATAAAATGTTCTCACGAGTCTTGTTTTAAAGGAGGTGAATCAGGTGTATCGAGGCCAGCCAGGCAGACACGTGTGGGTGGACCCTCGTCTTTGTGTTGGCCAACCTTGACTCCTCTTCCCTCCAGTGACCATAACTTGGCCTCATCTTCCTAATACCTCCATCACAACCAAATGTGGTACACTCCCTAAAGGTTCACCTGGCCTTAATACAGGGGCGGATCCATGAATATCGAAAGGAGGGCGTCCAAGAAGATGTGGGTGAGGTAACATGGAGAGCACAACTAGCCCACCCAGCTGGGGGTTTATGGGTGGGGGATGCTACAGTATAAGGGCCCCCTAGAATTTTTTTGAATTCTGACCAATATCATGAATTTTTTTGGCCATTTTGAAGCCATGTGCACTTGATATGAGGAGATATTCTGAGGTAAATAAATAATTCATTTTTACTTAAAAAAATGTCTGAGTGCAACTGCATTAAAGAAAAAGTAATGGAATTTTCTGATGAAAAAGGGGGGTCCGCACCCCCGGGACCCCCCTGGATCCGCCCTTGTATTACATTCCCAACGACTGACCTGACCCAATCTTTGTAAACTGTTGAGAGCTTGACCTGACCTCCCCGGCATCCTCCTCACGACCCGTACAACATGCTCCCAGTGTGGTTCAGCTGTCGGCAGGAGACGTGACAACTTCCTCCATTAAGAACAAGGTTACTGGGTGGTGATACCTTTTGGGATTATGGTGTTTGGATTTCGAGAACATGTCTGTCTGTGTGTTTAATTTACGTGTTGAATTAATCTGTTTTTGTATCACCTTCAGGAGTCACCGCGTTGTTCCTTTTCTCAGCCTTTTTTCTCTCTGTGATTCATTGTTTCCTGTCGTCTGTCTGCCTCTCTGTCTATTTAATAATTTATCTGTCCCTTTATCACCTCCATCTCCCGTCTATATATCGTCTAGTTCTCATGTTCCCTTCAGGACCAACACTACCCAACAGTACAACAGTTTCCCAGCAATACAAAATTAGAGCTGGTTGAACTGGGAGCGCCCGGTAATCGAACCACTGACCCCTAGAACACGAGGTGAGAGCTGCATACACTCGACCACCGCACTTCCATCGCAAAGGAATAAAGACCCAAGAATTTTCTCTACTTACGTGATGGAGGGAATGAACGAGATGCTATCAGGAAGATGTGTGTGTATTGTTTCTCAACGTAATTATGTGGAAAAAAACAAGAACAGAATGTATCTGGTCATCACGAAACAATATGAAATCAATTCTATTAGATCCTACTTGATATGAGAAATATTTTTGTATGTGTTGTAATTAATGTCTTTAAATTACTGGATAATTATATGAAACTTGACGTAAATGACGAATTATTACCGTGTTAAAGGTTTCAAAATGTGTGTGGGGAAGAGTTCTTGTTTCGCTATCAATGGAGGATTGAGGCCACATACGAGCCTGTGGTCACGCCCAGCAGCTGTGTTCCCACTTTACAGCAGCTGTACTGTACTCGGGTTGCCGTGAATCCTGGCCGAAATATGTTGGGTCAGTTCTGTGCTCTCCTTGTAGTACTTTATATTATCAAATTTGAGAGTTTGTAATATATTTTCATACTTGTTGAGTTAATCTTCATTCGCCGATAATTTACCAGCCGTCATTTCAAGCGTTCAAATACTGTTGGCAAGGCCGGATTTACCAATAGGCCAAGTAGGCCATTGACCTAGGACCCACCGGTATCTGGGGGCCCACTAAACTAATTTGTCGCGCAGCGTGCCAGCGTATAACCTTGTTTCAAGTGTACACCGAGTATTTCATTATATAATATATTCACAACCATAAGGGCCCCTGTACAATAAGTATAGGGCCCGGAGTATGGGGCCCCTGTACAATAAGTATAGGCCCGCAGTGGTCTTCAACTGGTGGGCCATGGGGTGGTTCTCAGGTGGGCCACGGACTAGGCCCTATACAAAAATGAAGAAAATAAGATAAAATAAGATAATAAAAAAAATTTATATATATTTTTTTAAATGTCCGTGTCCCACCATCAATCTATCTATCTATTTATCTATCTATCTATACATACATATATACTGGAGAGAGAGAGAGAGAGAGAATAAAGTTCAAGAAACCTTCAGCGCCTTGACGTGTGAAGGACAGGATCGTTTCACGTTCAGTACGTGTCAGGGTTACCGTTGGTTTGCTGACAGCTCGCTCAGCCAGTCATTATCTTCTCAGCCTCAGCTCAGAGTGAATGACTACTCGGAAATAAAGAAGCTGTTTAGCTTCTTAACGGAGTATGACAGTATGAAATATGATGATCTCAAAGCCCAACTGGAATTAGTTGTCAGTACCTATTCCAGTGACCTGGAAGCATCTGTTCTAGATGAGTTTTTGCAATTTAAAGACATTTTGTCTTCTGAATCTGACAGGTCAGTGACAAAAATCTCTACTTATCTGAGGTCCAAAGATGGTATTTTGACAACTGCCTTTCCAAACATTAGTATCTTGGTAAGAATTTTCCTTACCATACCCATTACAAATTGTGAAGGAGAGAGGTCTTTCTCTACTCTGTCTAGGGTGAAAATTCACCTGAGGTCTACCATGGGACAAACCAGATTAAACTCACTTTCATTATTATGCATTGAATCTGGTCTCCTACAATCCCTTGACACAAACAGTATCATTGACAATTTTCCATGAAAAAAATAGGAAGAATTTATTTTGAAATTATATATATATATATATATATATATATATATATATATATATATATATATATATATATATATATATATATATATATATATATATATATATATATATATATATATATATATATATATATATTGAAACATGCAAACATTTCTATAAATTTGGGGGCCCACTGATGAGTTTGGCCTGGAGCCCACAATTAGTTAAATCTGGCCCTGACTGTTGGGCAGCATTTTTGTATCTGTGTGGGCGTGCGTGTATGTGCGTGTGTGTGTGTGCATCAATGTGCGTGCGTGTGTGCATTTATGTGCGTGTGTGCATGTATGTGCCCGCACTGATAGATATAAGACCAGCACCATCCCATCTATTGTTAAAATAATAAATAACTCCTGATTTATGTACTGTACAGCCCTGTAAATGTATTGAACGTATATCATTATGTCTAAATCACATGTAAGTTTGTATATTTTCAGTCACCGGCAGCAACTCTATTAATAAACCTTTTATTATTATTATTATTATTATTATTATTATTATTATTATTATTATTATTATGTGTGCATCTACGTGCGTTCGTGTGTGTACAGTATATGCATGCCTGTGTGCAGCAGCAGCAGCAAGAATTTTCCAAGGCAGGGATAAACACATAACGGCCGCCACCTAAAATAAAGTATAAGAGCACTACAGACACAAGAAACTACACCACTGTAACCATAAACTGTTTATAAGTTACAGATTCAGTGGCTACACCAAGGTATGATGGAGACAACAGTAGAGTTAAAACAAAACAAGTTCAGAAAATAACAGGGAAAGACACTGAAAACTGGTTTGACATACAGTACAGTGACACACGGCAGACACTCATGAATTCAGTCAGAACTTCACCTTGGAGGACAGAGAAACAAAACCACTATATGTTGGGAGCTGCCCGTATCCCCTTCACTACACGCTACGGTATATGACAAGAGACGTGCACTGGGAGATAATAATTTAACTATCGAAAGAAAGAGTTAGGAATACGAGGAGGATAACAGGATGTAGAGTTTAGCACAAGTATTATCTGACTGACAAAGAGAGAGACAGTGGTTTCAGTTTCGTTAGAACACGGAATACCGAACAATGGATATACGTTAGAGCAGTCATGAGGACGAGGGAGGACCAGCATGTAAAGGTAGGAGGAGCCTGGAAATGAGAACTCGGCTACTGATGAGGAATGGTGGACATGGCACTTATACAGGCGAGTAGCTGAGGAAAATAAAGGTAGGGACATATCAAATAAAGAGAGAGAGAGAGAGTCATTTTGAATCCAGTTTTAGCACGTACTGAGGAGCCCAAGACAGTCTGTGAGTTGTGGTTACTAGAATATCACAGTGGGAAACATGTACAGTGAAGATGTGGGCAAGATGACAATTGTTGTGTCATTGTGAGTTGATTAGCGGATGGTTGTGATGAATGAGATGATACGGTGTTAATATTTTCTATAGTTTAAAACATTAGTGAGATCAACACTTGAGATTGATAGTCGGGGCTACTGTGTGATGGGCAGAGACATGAGCAGAGCGACGGAAGATTTCACGAAGATTGTCAGTCTTCATGACAGCCTGTACAGAGTCTAGGTCAACACAGTTCAACGACACGTAAAGACAATGATAGAAGCAAACACGCAATACTGACGCAGTGAAGCACTACGATAATATAAATCAATGGGAAATTACACAGTATTGGTCCATTTACGACTGGCCTGAGGCTGTGACTGGAGAAAAACGAATAAATTTACGAGTTAAATGAAACGGAAACATTATGGAAGAAATTAGTTCAGCAGAGCCTTAAGCGGGACCTATGAGTAAGGTACTCTGAGTAAAGCAACAAGGCGACAGTCCCCAAATTTATCGAGATATGAGCAAAAGTTTTGAGAGGGAATAATAATCAGGAAGTGGCTACTTAGCCGGAAATTCCCGGCTGGGCAGACTGAGCACACTAGCTCATCACAATTGGTTTTCCGGCTAAGTTGCATCCAATCTACCGGCTGGGAATTCCTAGCTAAATGTGTGTGTGTGTGTGTGTGTGTGTGTGTGTGACCGTTTATATCTTTAAGTGTTTATGTTCAGCCTAACTTAACAACCCAGCTAAGTAGTCTCCAGTCTCCCCAGCCTAGAATTCCCACCTACGTAGCCACTCCTAGTGCAGGGAAGGCTGGTATAACTCGATTCACTTACGCTTGAACACAATTCCATGCTAGTTGAATTTATGAGGGGTTGAGTTGACAGGGGTGGTTGAGTTGACAAGGGGTGGTTGAGTTGACAGAATTGGTTGAGTTGACTGAGGTGGTTGAGTTGACGGGGTGGTTGAGTTGATGGGGTGGTTGGGTTGACAGGGGTGGTTGAGTTGACGAGGTGGTTGAGTTGACAGGGGTGGTTGAGTTGACAGGGGGTGGTTGAGTTGACAGGGGGTGGTTGAGTTGACATGGAACCAATGCTACACAAATGCTAATTCCTAACGTGAAGTTGTAATCAGTGATGACGGAATGAAAATTAATGGGAAAAATAATCTAAAATATTCGGTAAGCAGGTGAAGAATATTGGCAGAGTTAATGCTACCAAGGTTAAAATTAATGTGTTACCAAATTAGTGTAGCTTTCTCCATTTCTGCCTCATTTACACACAATTACAGGGTCTCAATTGTTTCTCTTACCACTGACAACACAACATGCTGTACATACTGTATATAGTTTCTCACAATTGATCTTTTTAAAAAAATTATATTTCTTTATTATTATTATTACATTTTCGCCCCCCCCCCAGGCCCGGATGTGGGTCAGTGACCTGTGCCCGGGTGGGCTAATACCCGTAAAAAAAAAAAGTATGAAAAACAATTGTACCTTATAAATTGCCCATTATTATTTGCCTTTTATTATCCATCCCTTCACTTTATTCTTGTCTTTGTATTCACATTTGTAAGGAACCGTAATAGTGTAATAACGGCTCTTGCGTGTTTACAATGTTTCTAGTAATTCCACTCACCTCCCAGTTGACTACAATATTAAACAAATATCAAACAAGTGAGTGAATAAACTGAATATCTAGACTTTTTGTATATGTGAGAGAGTTTCTCTTTCTTGACATACAATATCCAGGTGTGCGTAGCATTTCTCCCTTCTACTATTCTCAGTTGATGCTTGCGTGTGTTGTTTTAGTCTTATCATTTGCATGGAAAGTCGTCCACAGCGATGAATAAATGCACACATGTGTAGGTGAAGGATATATTCGTGTTTGCATGACAGCTCAGTCACTCAAAAGCTCTCTTATCGTTAAGTGTTCCCGCCCAGTGTATGATAATGGTGTCCAATATATGGCATAGATCACCCCAGCGAGTGATAGCAGGAAGGTGACCGCTTACTTTCTCTCTGTTGCTGGTGACTAATGAATGTCTGAACCATCTCTTACCCCCCATGTTACTTGTGCTTCTCTTGGCTTCAACTTCTATCTTCATTCATTTGGTCACTTTGTGCTTCACGCCGTACACTTGTTCACCAAACATATCAGTGCTTCACGCCGTACACTTGTTCACCTAACATATCAGTGCTTTACGCCGTACACTAGTTCACTTAAAATACAAACGCTTCAGGTTTCACTGTTCTTTCATCTCTTTCTAGTGCCAGGTCAGTTTCTTTTCAACCTTCGATATATTCTGGCGTTTTAGTATTTCAGGCATTGTAAACCTTAGGTATTTGCAAGTTAATCTAGACACCGTTCAGCAAGTGTTATTCTGAACATCGAATTTATTTGCTGCAAACTTCTATCTGATATATATTTGTGTTAATTTGCTATTAATGTATTTTTTTGTGATTATTATTATTATTATTATTATTATTATTATTATTATTATTATTATGGTTGCACTAGTCTGGCGACCTTATGATCCAGGCTTTAGATTACATTGGCTACTTCATGCTTCAGGCTATACAGTAGCTGAACTAATTTATACTTGGCTACCTTACGCTATTCTGGCTATTTACACAAGGTTACCTTACGCTACCTGGCTATTACACTACACTTGGCTACCTTACGCTATTCTGGATATACTGTACTGGCCTGGGAACTGGCTCCTATCTGACGCAAGAGGGTCATGGAAGTCGATGGATCCCCTGCACTGTGGGAGTCAACCTGACCCAGTCTTCACACACACACACACACACACACACATTAAAAATTGGCGATATTTGACGATGATGAAGTGTTCGAACGATGATTATTCTTTTGTGGGTAATATCGGTAGGGGAGGGGGTGAGGAGGAAAAAGAGGAGGTCTTCTTTCTCTTGATGTTTGTGGTCGTGGATGGCTGGGTAGTGAAGTGGCTGAGTCAGATGAATATACAGTAAATTTTCTTCGAGGTAATTTTGGGTAAGAATGGCGATTGTATGTTGCTTCATCCTCTTAATCATGTTTGAAAATAGTGAGAACATTGGTGGTGAGATTCAAAGTTAATTTTAGAATTATTTGAAACTCCGAGTAATGTTCATTCATTCACTGTACCATCCTCATCTTGCATCATCTTCGCGGGGACCACAACTTTGATCTGCCATTCACTCAATTCAGTTTTAGCCATTAATACTGTACTACTAGCATTTTTAACCATCACTAAATATATGACTAAAATATCTCATTTTTCGTATCCTACAAATTTCCGATATTTCTCTGGGTACATTAGCTAACATAAGTGCCCCCATCCGTTGTCTCAACATCCCAGTTAGCCAATTGAATTAACAAGACAGAATTGATAAAAAAAAAAAAAAATAAAAAATTCCCGTCATCCTAACCTTAGTATAGTGTTTGATTTGATTACAACTTAAGAAAAATTCCACGTAGTTTTCTGTTGACAGATGGTGACTGTCAGCACGGCAGCAGCTATCTCGTGAGTTGATAGCTGTACTTACACCCACCTTGCGCCATCCTCACACCATAGACTGTGAGTAATGACGCTTGTGTGAGTGTCAGGCTTTATTTACCATGTGAACTGACGTGCATCACCTTGGCGGTAAAACGGAGCGACTCTCACTCACAAGTCTGGAGAGTAGCTGACTATCTCTCTGTGTTGTACTATCTCTCATCCCTGTCTCTTTATCTCTGTCTCATGTCATATTACTTTCTTATTTCTCCTCCTCCTCATTTCTTCTTGTCATCTTTTCATCTCTTCTTGTTCCTATCAGTTTCACCTATTTCTATTTTCCTGTTACCTCTTCCTCTTCCATACCTCTCTCACTCTACCTCCTCCTCCTGCCGACAGAGTTGACCACAGTGACACCATAACTAGACGTATGGTAAAAGTTGACCCTCACCAAGACATACGATCAATCCCTAAAGGAACACATATGACAGGAACACCATCGTTGCCCTGTATTCACCGCCACCAACCCACCTCTGTCGTAACGTTCACCATCCAGGCGTCGTGGAAAAAGGGAGCCGTGAACACTGAACACCCTACTTGATGACCTAACCCCTACCCCTCCCCACCTCCTACTCCTCCAGGTGGATATTCCCCCTATTAGTAGGTTCTCCCAGCATCTCGCCGTTCACTTGGTTACATCATAAGTATTCTCAGATAACACGATTTTTTTTTTTTGGTGTTGTGTGTGTGGGTGAACCGTTCCATTCTCTACTGATTGTGTATTCTAGTCAGTAGTCCTAATGGTGTTGGGTTATAGTGTGTGTTGGTATGGGGTATAAATATGCTTACTGTACTTACATATGTTAAATTGTATGTACGCTAAAACAACTATCTGTGCAGGTGGGGGTCGATATGCTCCGAAATTTTACGTGTGACTAGTGACAGCCCTCATATACCAAAATTTATCGTCTATGGTCTCATATTGTTTCCCACAAAGTATGCATAGATAGTTGTTTTAGCTATTGTATGTAAGAATATATTTTATGGATACAAATAAATATATACAATTGAAGTTTTTGCCCAATAGGGATGATTTTTGTTGTGTTTATAGCTATAACTCTATATAAATTAATTCGTATATGGTAAGCTATGTCGTTCATTTCAGGCGTCGTTTACTTTCACAAGGTAGCAAAATAGATCGCGTGAAGCCTTGTATTGATAACACCAGCTTTATCCTCACTTGTTGAAATGTGACAAAATAAGGAAAATTAACTCGATCGCCACAACATATTTTTTGAGACATCCTGTGTTAATAATCATCATATACACTGACTCTCACTTCGTTTTAATTGTTGTGGTAGATGATGTGTTGTGGTTGTGGTAGATGATGTGTTGTGGTGTGGTAGATGATGTGTTGTGGTGTGGTAGATGATGTGTTTCGTCCCTCACCCCCTCCAAAAAAAAAAATCAGTGTGTGTGTGTGTGTGTGTGTGTGTGATCACGGGGCGGTGGCGGTGGGGGGAGAGAGGAGGGTGGTGGAGGGAGTCGGAAAAGTCACCACCAGCTGGGCTTCACAATGGGTGGGCCAAGGTTAATGGATTCTTTCCAGTGATGTTCCTCTCCCTAACCCACCCACCCACCCACCTACGGGTTCAGGGCTGCCACCACCCACCCACACAGGTCCGGATCTGCCAGGTATGGTTGAGGGCAATGGGGGGGAAGTTGAACTGCCCTCCATTTCATTAACGGACACTCGAAGGCTACACGAAAAGGAAAACAGAATTGTCACTCGAAGTTAAACTGAGACGGAGAGAACACAGTCAACATAAAACATCACAAAGGTACAGTCGTCCAGGTAAGCGAAGCAGTAGTCAAGCATCACTGAAACATTGCTGAGGTAAAAAAAAACCACTACTTTACAATAAGGCGTTGGTGACTCAGTGATAGAACATATATTAGAGTATCACTTCACTACATATTAAGATAAAATTTTAGCACCATAATGAAGGTAGAGTGAACTTAGATATTGTTAGACACGCCAGAGCAGGAAGTGAACCATTGATTAAATTATATTCAACAACAAAGTGAAGTTTTGTTAGTACGTGAAGTCGAGTAGTTAATAAAGAAGATGGTGAGATATGACCAGACACACGAGAACACATTCACTCACACTTGTACAGGGAAGGGCAGCGTAGTTCATACCTAAGAGAAAGGGAAAGTAGAGCAACACTTGGACGTGGCTGAAACGGAAGGTGGAGTACGGGTCGAGCTGAGCCGAAATGGAAAGTGAACCAGTTTCTCATGCCAGTGGGCAGCCGGAGTCGGTGATCTCCTTTCCCTGGCCGGCCTCCTGGTCTGACGCACCGTAACATACTGTCGCTGTCTTGGTGATCCGTCTACACCGTTCGTCACCTCACAACTAACCACCTCAATAAATAATCACCAAATAATTAATCCGATTGTGTATGAGTATAGTCTGAATTGTATATTAATAAGATATGTAAATCATATTAACTTACACAATATTCGTTAAGTATAAAATACCTTTCCGGTGTTAAGATTTCAGAAACTCCAGATTCGGGAGTTAACTGGGTTACATCACCTGAACTTTTGAGGAGAAAACCCCATAACTGAAGGTTTCCCATAATATTCTGAGCAGTGACTTTTCCAATCAGTAAATTTCCGACAAAAGACGAACCATCAGATACGTTGCATCAGGAACCTTAGTCCATTGTTTAAAGAGAGCGGCCTGGTGAGTTCTTGGCCTCTGGAGTATTGTATTACGACTTTTTACTCACGAGATTTGCTCTTTGTACTGAAGTAGTTAAGTCTTCATACTCAATAGGTTATGTCATCATACTTCAGGTTAAGTCATCATACATCAGGTTAAGTCATCATACTCAAATGGTTAAGTCACCATACTTCAGGTTAAGTCATTATACTCAAAAGGTCAAGTCATCATACTTCAGGTTAAGTCATCATACTCAAAAGGTCAAGTCATCATACTCAAAAGGTTGTCAAGGTTAAGTCATCATACTCAAAAGGTTAAGTCATTATACTCAAAAGGTCAAGTCATCATACTTCAGGTTAAGTCATCATACTCAAAAGGTCAAGTCATCATACTCAAAAGGTTAAATCATCGACATAAAAAGATACGGTAGCTATATAATATAACAATTCCCGGTACTCTGAAGTCTTGCGTCACACTTCTCAAGAGAGACCTAGTGAACAGTGCGTCATAACCCTGGCAGCTGAGTCATTTAAAACAAAAGATCAACAATAGTACCTCAACCAACACTAATAATAGTCTACTACTGTTGTTACTATCACGGAATAGTTCTTTACGTGTGTCTGCTCAGATAGATCTTCTTAGTCGTGAGTCTTGTGATCTGATAGCAGCTTATACGTGGGTAGACAAGGCAGGGTGGTGGTAGTGGTCGGTGGTGGTGGTGGTAGTGGTCGGTGGTGGTGGTAGTGGTTGGTGGTGGTGGTACTGGTCGGTGGCGGTGGTAGTGGTTGGTGGTGGTGGTGGTCGGTGGTGGTGGTAGTGGTGTGGTGGTGGTGGTACTGGTCAGTGGTGGTGGTGGTACTGGTCGGTGGTGGTGGTAGTGGTTGGGTGGTGGTGGTACTGGTCGGTGCTGGTGGTAGTGGTTGGTGGTGGTGATAGTTGTGGTGGTGGTGGTAGTGGTTGGTGGTGGTGATGGTACTGGTCGGTGGTGGTGGTGGTACTGGTCGGTGGTGGTGGTAGTGGTTGGTGGTGGTGGTGGTACGGTGTGCTGGTGGTAGTGGTTGGTGGTGGTGATAGTTGTGGTGGTGGTGGTAGTGGTTGGTGGTGGTGATGGTACTGGTCGGTGGTGGTGGTGGTACTGGTCGGTGGTGGGTGGTAGTGGTTGGTGGGTGGTACTGGTCGGTGCTGGTGGTAGTGGTTGGTGGTGGTGGTGGTACTGGTCGGTGCTGGTGGTAGTGGTTGGTGGTGGTGGTGGTGGTGGTTGGTGGTGGTGATAGTTGTGGTGGTGGTGGTGGTGGTGGTTGGTGGTGGTGATAGTTGTGGTAGTGGTGGTAATGGGGAACTTAAATGTCAGGGGCTGATGAACCCTGGGGCGTGTGTTGGGAGCGCGCGCGCGCACACACACACACACACATCTACACACATGCTCAAAACACGCAACGCACACATGGAAACATAAATTTATGACAGACAGACAGACAGACAGACAGACAGATACAACTGATTAAAAATTTCATTCGGGAAGAAACCTTATATGTGCAAGAGAAGTGTGTGTGTGTGTGTGTGTGTGTGTGTGTGTGTGTGTGAGCGTCATATTTCAGCTTGTGTGAGTAACATAAACATAACACAATATCAAAGGCGTAAAGGCACAAATTCTTGAGGAAGTTACACTAAATTTTCTCCATAACTTGGGCAGATCAGAACTGGTCTAACTGGCTGGGAGTTACGACACAAAAACCAAACAGGTACAAGAGCAGGTGGAGTGTTACCCATATACTAACACTCTTACACAGTGACTGGACAGTAATCCTTGTCTCCAACACGCTTACAGTAAGTCCAGGTACACATAACAAAGCGAGGTGCAGGTATAACCAACGGGTGTATGTACAAAATACAGTTACATAAGTGTTACAAGTACAGGTACAGTCCATCATACAGGTACACATACAAGTACATAATACAACAAGTAGAGGTACACAGACAGGTAAGACTCTTCCATACAGGGGCTAATTAAACAGAGTGACTCAGTTCTCGGTCTCCCCAACACTCCGCTAACGGCCTATTCTTCGTTCGCGGTACGTTGAGCTCTGATTAAATTACTCTGTGCTGAAGAAATGTCACATTGACAATTGGGAAATACAGAGTAACTTTTACCTCGTGTGAAGCAACAACGGGTCATCAAAATCTTTATACATTGATCGTGTTATGTAATGAAACGGAGGCATGTGTGTGGTTGTAAACAGTGCTATAAGAACCTAACCTAACTGAAACTAACACTAACACTAACGTAACCTAACTGACACTAACACTAACCTAACTAACACTAACACCAACGTAACCTAACTGTCACTAACGTAACCTAAAACTAACACTAATGTAAACTAACTGGCACTAATACTAATATAACGTCAATTAAAATAACATGGGTTACAGTGTGTTAGATTAGGTTAAGTTAAGGTTTGGTTAGTTGCCATATTAACATTTTAATTTATATTTTCTGGCCACGACACAAACATCAGCATTGTACTGATATGAACGACCCATATTGGTAGGCTGACTGTACACCTCCCCCCTGCCATCCCATGAGCAATGTACACGGCCTTATACCATGAAAAAATCGAGTAAAAAACTAAACAAAAATGCTAAAAAACTTCGCCATTATTGTGTATAAATTCCAGGCTCGTAGTTTAAAAAAAATGCGTGAGATGAGCAAGAATGTACGAAAGAAAATATACAAACAGTGCAAGCAGGGAGTATCCTCATCGCGCGGCACATGAAGACGGGGTGTGGGAGGAGGGTGAGTGGACGTACAACAGACAAAAATAAGTGATAATGAAAGACATTACAGTATATACAGAGTGTACAGTATATTGCAATGACATTAATAACACATGCAATGAATAATAGACAGGGGAATCTTACAGTAAAAACACATTACAAATTAGAACTAACAGACACACTGGCAGAACGATTAAGGATACGTCATGGAGGGCTGCCAAAGTGCACCCAACAGCTCACACTACAGGTCAGATGAGGCTCTACCCTGGCCAAGCCATTTTGACTGTGGTTGTATTCAAATGGGGCCTAATATTAATGGTTAGGTAAAGAACTGGAACTTATCTGATTATTCACTCGATTTATGAGGTAAAATCCAGCCACCTGCGGCGACACATCTCCTGCCAGGTAGTGAAGATTACCTATTGCACCTGGTGATAACACGGGTGATGAAGACTAACCCCCCCCCCACCCCTCCCCCTAACACAGTCTAGCAGTCGTAAATGTCAGGCAGTGCTGTTACGGCTGTTGCTATCTGCCGCCTCTTCCCCTCACTTCTGGATTTTCTCTGTATGTAATGTGACTCTCATTTTGTCTACCAGTTTCTGAACACTATTGGCTGCCTTAGTGTACTTTATTACTTCTCTCTACATTATTGCACTGGAAAGAAAAACTGCCAACTGTGCTCGATATGTCTACACGGAAGCAACGTTACGTGTGTGCGCAAAATTATCCGCTACGAAGGTAAATGGAGTCGTGACAGTGCACAATAGGCACATCTCGTGGTAACAGATGACTCCGGCGTGACGAACCATGTTACGCTTGTCCAATGTCCACACTTCAGTTACTACCGGCAATCTTTACTCCGGTGAAGGATCAAGTCTGCCAAGGATGTCATAATGGGCGTCTGAAAGATCATTCAAGATTTTGTTTTTTTGTAAAAATATATAAGAGAAGATATTAAATTATGGCAGTCAAGTCATGTAAAGTGATTGAGAAAATAAGATAGTTACCCATCTTTACTGAACACCGAAAACATAACACGAAAATAATTAATATCCCGAGAAAAGAAAATACGAACAGAAATTAAATTAAACAATCATATAACTCACAAAACAAAATAAAAGAATCACCACTGATATACACCAGTTCACGTCCATCTTACTCGAATGATGTTTCCACCTCGTATTGCCTCCAGGAACTTATATCACAGAAAACGGGAAATTGAAAGGAGGAACTTAAGGTATCAGTTGAAGTTAACAATCACACAACTTTTGCTTCCTCCAAATTCCTGCATGCGTAAGCTTGTGTATCTATGTAAACTTGTCTGTGTTCAAGTTTGTTTATAAACGTTTATGTATATTTTTAGTGTGTATCTGTAGGTGCTGTATGTGTATGCGTGAGTCTACTTTGCTCTCTTAGGCCATGATGCGCTGTGGTAATTGTATAGGATGATCTTTGTCTGTCTGTATGTCTGCCTGTCTAGCTATTTGTGTGTGTGTGAGAGAGAGAGAGAGAGAGAGAGAGAGAGAGAGAGGTTCATATAAACGATTTACAGAATTCCACTTTCATATCCTACTGACAATGAGCTGCTCGTGGTTAGGTTAGGTTAGGTTACAAGAACTTATTATGGTGTGTGTGTCATCTCAGGTTACCAAGGTGAGTACATACATACATACATACATACATACATACATACATACATACATACATACTCAAGGTGAACTGGACCGGAAATAAGGGATGAACCTTTAATTCTATGTTGTGGGAGGAGGGGGAGGAGGAAACACGACATAAACATAATTTTCCTTTTATGTTTTTGTATCAAGGTTTTCCCCCCTCTCTCTCTCTCTACCCCAGAGTAGCTCGTGTGTGTGTGTATGTATGCATTTGCGTGTGTCTATGTGCGGTAGCGTGTGTCTGTGTGCATTTGCGTGTGTCTATGTGCGGTAGCGTGTGTCTGTGTGCTGTTGCGTGTGTCTGTGTGTTTGATTGACCGATAGCAACCAAATCCACTGTTTTATCACATCTTCACAAGCTATCTTATGAAAGTAACGAAAAAAATAATTCTTTAATATATTGTAGATAATGTACAATATAAGGACTCAGTGGTGATTACTATTACGATTATTAAACTGATAACTAATTAATCTTTTATGTACGGCGGGGAGGGGGGTGGGAGGTGGTCTCTGTGGTGGCTAAATAAAAAAAAAAAAATATCGTTCCACCGCTATTGTTTTCTTTGACTCGTCTACGTTATTGTAAACACTTGCTTTTTACACTTGTTTTTCCGTAGTGCAATATAAAAGTAATCCACAATATTTTCAGACAGACGTTATTATTACGAGAATAAAATCCAAATTTATACAATGAAATACAATGAAAAATATGTATGTGAGAGTTAAGGATGAACAAACCAACATAGCATAGCACCGTGGATTATTATTATTATAAACACACAAAATTGCATATAATCACAGAGAGACACATACGCATATATACAAACATGAAAAAAGTACAAATACATCCACACCAGCACACGCGGAAGTGAAATCATGCAGACTACAAGACAGCATTATGATATTACACCTCCTTCACCTTCTTATCTCCCTGAATATCTTAGAATTCTACTCGATCCCCGTAATTTCCGTTTTATTGAGAGAAAATACGACTTTCTCTTTCCACATTTTCTCTCTCAAAGCGGCTGGTAACATGGTAGGCTGAAAACACAGTCAATTCCCTTAAGTTAGGGAAGGTTATAATCTTAGGGTACAATATATCTTACAAGGGAAGATTAAGGTTAATTTATAGTGATGAATTATTGCAATGACAAGTTTGTTATTTCCTGAGGGTGTGCAGTAAGTTCAGAAGGTCACTTGTATACTGAACACTTTTTTTTTCTTTCTTTTTAGCAGATTATTGAACAAGGTTAATGGTAGAGGATGGTACTCCCTGCTTCCCTAACCTGTTATGATGGTAGGGGATTGGGGGGGGGAGGGGGTGATGGTAGGGTGGGAGAGGGGCGGGTGGTGGGGTGGGAGAGGGTGATGGTGGGATGGGAGAGGGAAATTTCTCAAGAATAGGCCATTGTGGTTCAAATATAATCATAAATATCGTCAACTCTATTGTTTCATCTTTTATAATTGCAGAGGAAAGATATGGGGGTCATCTCTCTCTCTCTCTCTCTCTCTCTCTCTCTCTCTCTGTGTGTTGATAATCACTTTCACTGTTCAGCCTCGCTTTCAGAAGACTGGAATCTCCGTTGTTCATGTTCTCATCATTTGATCTACAGTGAAGAACAATAACTCTCCGTACCGAACATTTCCTTTCGGGATGGAGGAATAAATGAAGCGTGATCAAATAAACCGAGAAAAAAAAAACTTTGATCATAGATTTACGATAATTCTGATTGTTACTTCTAGGGAGGAGAAGGAGGAGGAGGAGGAGGAGGAGGAGGAGGAGGAGTGAAAGTAAGAAAAAAGGGGAAAGCAAAGAATTATAGATTAGTGTATGACGTGAAGTGCCCGTCCTATCTTCTTATATGGATTTCTGTCTATTCTTGTGATTTAGCGTCTTCTCTTGTTACCATTCCCGGGTGAGGTGGGTGATGATATACAGGGTGTTAAAAAAAACTATTATATTTACCAATGATTTAGCTTTAACTTTTCCTCTCTTGTAGAAACTTACTAAACTTATAACAAGAGACTATTCAAATGGACGGAAAATTTAAAGGGTAAGATACGGTACAAAACCTAAACTCAAAATCAAATCAAAGGACAAACTCAATCTGATAAACTTTTACTGAGATATGGCCGAGGTCTCCAAAGGTGTTAGAAACGGCCCATAAATGGTTTCTTCGCCGCAGCAGTCAAGAACGTGGACTATACAATGATATGAAATTTACCCACACATTATACAGGTCAGACACAAGTTCGCTGACCCACACAAAGATAAACACCTTTAAATGGCTCAGTGACTTGTAAGAGAACTGAAGAGGCGCAGGCTAGTGTTTTTACTCAATAGTTAAGTAAAGAGAAACAATATCTTCCGGGATAGAGTACCACCTGATGAAGCTCACCAGAGGCCCTCACAGTCAGTCAAGTGCACAGGCTGGTGTACAGTGAACAAACACGGCATCATTAGATCATTCTGGTTTGAAGACAAAGACGGTAATGCCCTCACTACCAACTCTGAGAGCAGTGTGTCGTTTATTCTTTTATCTACAGGGCCTCAGCCATCATTACCTGAAACAAGAGGGTCACCTGTACCATACTATGCCGTGTCTGGAAGAGTCTTAATATCAAGACGAGAGACATTAATAACACAAGGCGTCTGAGAACACTAGTCACCCACACCTGTGTTTACTTGTTCTAAATCAAGGCACACTCCATTAGTCACGATCACATCATAGAACAAAGATTTGACTTTAAAATCTTACACTCTGCATGTTCCCGTAATGACTTGCACTTTCCAGAGTTTATGTGGATCTGGAAAGCAAAGCCAACATTATGTGAAGATTTGTTGTACACACTCACACATAAAAAGATTCTCAGGTCATTAGTTTCCCCGCCTCCAAGTTTTCTACGATAAGTGTTCTTCGCACGGAATTCAAGCGACTCGGATTGTTGTCATTGTTACAGTTCCTGGTGATGGACAGATATTCCTACTTATTATTTTTCGGTTTTATTCATAAAATTAGTCTACATTATACTACTCTGGTAACCTTATAGTACATGTGTTTAAGGACAATGTTTGGTGAGACTAATACCAAGTGTTTTTGTATGGTAATTGTTTCTGACGACAGAGGGGATGACTGTTCAAAAGACTGGACTCCTGTTGGCGTCAATCATCTAATATTACGGTTATCAATATTGCCTCACCTCCCAGCCACAAGTTAGGCCACTAAAAGTGTCACAAGTAAAATTACTTATATACTGGGTGGCTCATAAGTCCTACATCATAGGGAACCATCAAAAACTTACAATAAATGTTCAAATTGCTTTCATTCAGTTTGTATGCACATCGCGAACCGGCTCAAGCAGGAGAGTAGAATTTTCTGTACAACTCCTTGCATCTTCCAGCACTAATATCGGCACATTATGAGTTTGTTGTCCCTCAGGTCGTCAATGATCCCAGGGCTATTGATATAAACGACGGACTTCAACTTGTACCAAAAAAAAAATAAAAATAAATCGAGCGGTGAGATGTCCAGGTACCTAGGCAGCCACTCAACAGAACTCTCCGCCCTATGATGACAGGGTTTATACGTCACCCTATATGTACAGTACACTGAATATGTTGTTGTTATAATGTGATTACGGCGCTTGAACAACTTAGGTCTTTAAGCGAGTAACAAAGTTAGTAATTACAGTATTCCACCAAGAATTAAATATTACGTGAGATAAAACTCTTGAGGTTGAACTAATTAATAATTATGAATAGTGAAAACTGTCTCGAATGTTGTCAGTAGACAGAGTTTGTTGAAGAGTTTGTAATAAGTTGTCTTTTTACTGCAATAAATTAAGAGTTTAAGCATTACTTTTTCTATTAAAGAGAGAGTAGAAGGGAATCATCATCTCCTGTTGAAGAAAAGTATATTATTTGGATCTTCGAAAAAAAAAAGACTTATTCACGTTATCGAAAAGTCTACAAGAAGCGGGGATAAACTTTACTAACTCCTGTAAATAAATATAGGCGATATAGTGAAATTAAATCAGCCACTATGAAGTATCAAGACGTGGCTTCAAATAAAAGATATACGAGCTAAGAGATGACGAACACTACCACCAGACTACGGATTCACTTGTCCTACACTTAAATAAACGTGAACACTTAACAAAATGGAGAGCAGTAGAAGCGGCATAGATAACAACCTCAATCTAGGCAACCTAACATCGAGAAGAATTCATGTAACGGGATGGTTAATGAGGGAGGCAGAGCTAATCAGGAGGAACCAAGAGGACCCGGCCAGTAAGATAAAACATTGACCTGATTATCTAAACCAGTGAACTTCTACACAGGTAACGTATTGGCCCATGGGTTTGTTCACACAGTATGTCAACTATAAAGACACATTAATCCTAAGTGACAGGGATGAAAAAGGTTCAGTGGAAGATAAACAGGTGAATAGAAATGAGTAGTAGAGGCTTATAGAGGCTTATAGAGGCTTATAGAGGCTTATAAGACCGTATTCTGAAGTCAGTTATGCTATTCTTTATATTCTTGGTTACAAACTGGATTGGTCTCGGTCTTGACCTCCAGGTGGGGAGGTCAATATTTACGAGGAGCGCGTGTAGGTGGCAGACGTCTTCAAGGTGGCGTCTTTCTTGTGTTTTTTTTCTCTTCCTTCACTTTCCCATCTACGTGACACACCCACACACATATCCATCTTCAAGGCCCTCAAGGTCTGGCACTGAAACTCCCTTCCTTCCTCTCCCGGTAGAACTCCCTACATCACAATGAGGTCAATTTCTTCTTTGGTTCGTGAAGTCTTTGTTGTGATAAATATGAGTTTCTCGCTGGT
Organism: Homarus americanus; assembly: GCF_018991925.1. NCBI lineage: Eukaryota > Metazoa > Arthropoda > Malacostraca > Decapoda > Nephropidae > Homarus > Homarus americanus. Next base: position 4,924,943 of record NW_024715014.1, read on the forward strand.
GATGAACTTCGAGGCCGACGTACAGACGCTTTTTGTGCCGTAGGAAGGAGGAACAAAGTCTAAAATGGAGGTTTATATTACTAAAGATAAGATACCAATGACTTTACATATCAGAAGTACTTAGGGTATTATAAAAATACCTGGAATATACACAAGGTAAAAATATATACACGTGTTGTCCCTTAAAACAGCCGTGACGCAACGAGATGATTATGTTAATTGAAGAACTTTAATAAACATGAGTTACTGATTTTTACATAATAAACTATGATGAAGTAATGAAGACGTCGGTCACCCCGGAGCCAAGGGGTCACGGTCACCTTACCAGACAAAGAAGAGCATACGGATCACTGCCTGGACCTGTGACCACTGCACACACACACACAGACTGTCACCTCCCCACACATACAGACTGTCACTCAGAGACATTAACTCACTCTCAGTTCTCTTAACTCGCCCTCAGCCCCCTTAACTCGCCCTCAGTCCCCTTAACTCGCCCTCAGCCCCCTTAACTCGCCCTCAGTCCCCTTAACTCGCCCTCAGCCCCCTCAACTCGCCCTCAGCCCCCTCAACTCGCCCTCAGTCCCCTTAACTCGCCCTCAGTCCCCTTAACTCGCCCTCAACCCCTTTAACGCGCCCTTAGTCCCCCTTAAGAGGTCGCCTTGACAAGAAATAAATGGGGATCACGACTCCAGGTCTAATGATGCTGAGTCACCCAGTCATGATCTGTATCTGAGAGAGAGAGAGAGAGAGAGAGAGAGAGAGAGAGAGACCAGGCGAGAGCTACAACACGTTTTTGCTGCCCCAGTAGGACCACAGCAGTAAATTCTCACTCAATACTTTCTACCAACTGATGATGACCCGCTCCTGCCCTCGTTAGTAAGAGGGAGGGAGGGAGGGAGGGAGGGAGGGAGGGAGAGAGGGAAGGAAGGAGGGAATAGTAGAGTGGAGTGGAGGGAAAGAGGGAGTGGTGGAGTGGAAGGAGTAGCTTGCACAACTTAGCTGTTAAAGATCGCGCGACTTTCATCCAGCTATGACGCAATTCCTGGTTACCCTCCCTCTCCTCCACCTCTCTCTCCCCTCTTTCCTCTCACCTCCCTTTTCCCTCTTTCTTTCCACCATCCCTCTTCTTCTTCTTCTTCTTTACTCTCCACCCATCTTCCCTCTCCCACACCTTCTCCTCTTTCCATTCTTCCACTTCCTCATTTACTCCCAATTCTCTTCCTTTTTTCCTGCAGAGTTTTTCTCACTCTTTTATCATCCATTCTCCTCCTCCTCTTCCTACAGGAGTATTCGGTTTCATCTACAGTTACAGTGGTACAGTACAGTTACAGTGGTACAATACAGTTACAGTGGTACAGTACAGTTACAGTGGTACAATACAGTTACAGCGGTACAGTACAGTTACAGTGGTACGGTACAGTTAGAGTGGTACAGTACAGTTACAGTGGTACGGTACAGTTACAGCGGTACAGTACAGTTACAGCGGTACAGTACAGTTACAGTGGTACGGTGATGCCCCTACAAACAGTTCATGTAGGGGGAAAGGATAGGATACAGCTACAGTAATACAGGTCGTAGGGGGGGGGAGGGGTACTGTAGAGGCGTACAGTACAACACAAACAACATAGTTAACAGTGAGGAGAGAAGACGCAATGGAAAGGTAAACAATGACGAAGGAATAATGCAAAATAAATGATAAATGAGAAATAGATATTGTAATAAAAGGAGGATATATAAGATATTTGTGGAGGGTAGAATGGGAGGAAGGAGGGGTGAAGGAGAGGGTAGAAGGAGAAGCCACACCCTTCAACACTCCACTGCGTTACGTCCTTACATTTTCAACAACAATTTATGAATTTTGGAGACGAGAAAAAGGAAGAATATTATTATTAGATCTTTAAAACTTACTAAAGAGAAGAACGAATCTCCATCCCAGCCACCTTAACACTAATTGGGGTGGGGGTGGGGGCGGGGTTGGGTTGGGTTGGGTTAGGGGCTGGCGATAGCCCCAGATATCGGGGGAATGGGGGTGATGGTAGCCCCAAATATAGGTAGGGATCTGCTGGGAAGGGAGAGGTGAGTGAAAGGCATACACATTGCTCTTGTTAATTTATCTTCAATAATAATAGTTTATACCTCACAAGACACAATGAGAAATATTCCAATACTAACAATAGACGCCCTTAAGGCTGCCTCATGCTCGATAAACCATTTAGGAGTAAAACAACAAAAAGAGGAAATGGATCAGGAATGTAAAACTGACGACAGAAACAACAATATATCCTTCGTTAGGTGTAGTAATAAAAACACAGCGGTTAATGAAGGAATGGTATGAAATAAGTCTTTTTATATGTATAGAGAAGAATGGTAAAGTGAATTCTTATTTTACCCCTACAGGCTTGGCATACTAAACCTGCGTATCACACATTTTTCTTTTTTTTTTGGTGATGAGAGTTTGGTCAGTGAGCGTCCCTCTGACTACAACAGCGCGCTCCTATCATTAACTGCAAGGTTCACTGCCAACAATAATACCGTAAACGAACTCGTAAAAATGTTGCTTTATCTCAAACGACTTTATAGATAAAATGAAAGTGTTTTAATTATTTTATTACCTTATATGTTTTTTTTCAAATAAAGCAGATAATGTGAGTAAACATTTATTAATTTAAACACAGCAGACAATAAACATGTATATTTAAACTTTCCATACAATGTTTTAGGAGAAAATATATTAATAATAAACTAATAGTAAGACCAGAGAATGCTTTACAATTTCACTTCCGAGTATTTTGTAAACTTAAGACATATAAACAGTATCCTCAAACATTACGTAAGAGTCATTGAGAATGTCAGTCCATAGCTAAATAAATAAATAGGTAAATATCAAAGCAATGTCATCAGTTAAAGGAAGGAAGGAAGGAAGCAAGCAAAACGTCAAAACACAAAAAAATCATCCACTTATTATTATTGTTATTGTTATTGTTATTATTATTATTATTATTATTATTTTTATTATTATTATTATAAATGTTTATGTTTTTATCAATGTTATTATCACGATCATCATCATCATTCATCCTTCATTCACCATCGTCACTCTCCATCATCTGGCACTATTCATTATTCACTTCTGACCTTTACCTAAGCCGGAGTGAAATGCTTTTCAAAAGTGAATTGAATTTATGAGAAGGTGAACTAGTGCACACACTCAGCCCCTAGGGAGAGGGACACCCGTGACCTAGAGTAGAGACCCGCAAAAAGTGAACTGAGAGGAAGACTGCGAGAAAGGTGGCCACGAGAGTAATGTTGTGTAATACTGTAAAAATGTAAGTTGGGCAATGCTTATGTGTGTGTGTGCATTTCTATATCTATATATGTGTTTCAGCTGGTATATGTACGCGTGTGCTTGAAATAATTTAGTGTATGTAGAAAAGATAAGTATTTATGATGTATATAGCGGCTTACTCAGGTGGTTTAGCTAGCTGGCAGGATGAAGACCATAGTTCCACCTGGGGAAAGAGTAATATCCGATACACCATCTATAGGAGTTCCTTATTATACCGAGTTGTGCCTCTCTCTCTCTCTCTCTCTCTCTCTCTCTCTCTCTCCTACTCATAGCCCCTCCTGTCTCACAAATACATGGTAGTGAGTGTGCAGTGTAGGTCAGGTCGGGGAGCGATTGCAGAGGTGTTTCAGTGCCATTAGCCAGGGGGTAGGGGGGGAGGGCAAAGCTCACTTGACCCCAGTGTGAGGTGATAGTGGTGGAGGGGAAGGGGGTGGAAGGAAAAGATAGGAAGGGAAGGTGAGAGGGAAGGAGGGAGGAGGCAGAAACGTATAGATGGGGAGGAATTAGGGAGAAAGGGATGGAAAAAGGGAATATGACAGACACAGATCAGGGGAGGGAGAGAGTATGTCCCGCGTGTTGGTGTTGATTATCACCAGTTAGTTTAGACTCCCTGAACATGTAATTTTGAACATATTTTCTTTAGTCATGTCAAGTATTTCTCCTACAATAACAGATCATCTCAACTTATCACTGACCTCACCTTCGCTTGGCTTATTATCAATTGTTAATCCATTTTTGTACTTTAGAATTTTTCCAGATAATTTAAAATTTTGTTTTACATCCAAACCTGTAAGAAAATAACTAAGCGAATTTTTTTTTTCAATTATATAACAGCGACGCATTGGATGATCTGCGATGCTCTTATGTTTTTAAGAAATCACGAACTTGTAAGGCTGTGATGTGTTTGTGGGCGATCAGACACATATAGCCTATTTTTGTGTGGTGTTACACAAGAGGGTGTTTCGTTACCTGAGCCACACGTAATAAAGCCTCTCCCGCCATCACTGTGGAGGTCGTAGTCTCCCGCATCAAAACTTCCTACGTTAAATCTTTTTCTTTAACTTGGTGATGAGGGAACGCTTTTCGTTACGGTTTAGCCGCATGCAATCTCAATGTCGTTTTCACCGCTATCTTTGTGCCGTTGCTCAAGTAAGAGGCAGTTAAATACAGACTCACGTCACCATCAGGGCTGAAAGAGGTCTAGCGTGCGAACACTTACCAACACGGGTCCCTGTCTTCCCAAACACAGAGTTCAAGTTTTTGTGAACGATGCTCCACCGACTCTCCAAGCTCCTCTCTGCCTTGGATTTGCTAATCTTACCTACGATCTACATCATCTTTATATACCGCAAGTCAATAAAGTTAACCAAGAGATTAAAACTCCGACGTGTTAAGACTGGCGTTAAATGGATCACAGTAGTTCAATGGTTTACTGATCACGACTTGTAGGGGGCAGCGATATGAGGGAGAATGTATGATACGTACTGACCGTGAGAGCAATTTAGACTTAAGGGAGTTGGAAAGGAAAGGAAGGGAAGGGGGGGAGAGGGCAGGCATTAGGGAGGAGGGAGGGAGGGGCCAGGGCAGGAGGGAGGGTGACCTTGTCGTGACTTGAGAGGCAAAGGCTGGCGATCTCCGTCATCTAGTCTCTCATACTTACCCGGGGCAGTGAAAGGAGGGGGAGTAGAGCCTAGGGGAGGGTAGGGGAGGGGAGGAAAGGGAGATAAGAGAGAAGGTATAATGATGGAGGGATGAATGGTAGTGGTCTTAGACATAGAATGAGACATAGTTTAGAAATTAGGTGAGGGAAGAGTGTAGGGGGGGTGAGGGAAACTTGAGGGGAGAGAGAAGCAGAGGGAAAAAGGTGGGGGGTTGTGGGAGGGGACATGGAGGGGGGAGGGAGTGAGGGGTCTGTAGAGGTTAGGTTAGCTTAGGTTAGGTTAGCTTAGGTTAGGTTAGCTTAGGTTAGGTTAGGTTAGGTTAGGTTAGGTTAGCTTAGGTTAGTCGTTCCATTTAGTTATAGACAATAAGAGGAGAGATGGAGCGATGAATGACTAAAAATGTGATGATGGAGGAAGAGGAAGAAGAGGAAGAGGAAGAAGAGGAAGCGGAAGAGGAAGAGGAGGAAGAGGAGGAAGAGGAAGCGGAAGCGGAAGAGGAAGAGGAGGAAGAGGAAGAGACAAAGAAAAGAAACAGAGAAGAATTACAATATATTATTTAGATATAACATTCTCCGACATGGCCAACTACCCCTAATGTCCAGACTCTCGTTATGGCCATGGTTAGGGTCAGGCCTCCAGCAGTAAAAGGTTCCTGGTCCACTACTACAATCACTCAGGCTAGGGACCGCTGGGGTGTGTATGGTGTAATGAACGCCGCGAAAACTGAAACTTGGTGATGAAGGAAGGTGGTGGTGATGGTGAAGGGTGATGGGTGATGGTGGTGATGGTGAAGGGTGGTTAAGTTAGGTGGTGATAGGTGGTGGTGGTTGGTGGCGGTGGTAACCTTTCACGAACACCTTGACTCAACAGCCTATATAAACATTCATCAAAGTTAGAACCAAAAAAATCTTTATCATGAACAAGTGATGGGAAAGACTCAGGTTAGGTTAGGTTAGGTTAGGTTAGGAAAGACTCGGGTCAGGTTAGGTTAGGTTAGGTTATGTTAAAGATAATGTTCTGGCGAGAGAGTGTTTACATACGCAAGAGGAGGTTGGTGGAACACACGATTCTACCCCCCTTCACTCACTGGTTAATTACTTTTTCTACCTAGATTTTTTTTACCTTTGTTGTTGGTTCGTGTTTTGAGGAAGAAAGTGAATACCGTACATAAACAAGGGGCCAGGCGAGGGTGAAGGGCGTCAACACCGAGCAACAGCGTCGTTATTACCACTGATAACTTCTGCCTCCTACAGTCGCCAACTCTCAGCCAAAATGACGTCATTACTGCTTTGAAATTCTATCTTTAACTATATGCGTAAAGGGAGGCAGTGGAGTGAGGAGTGGCTGTATAGAGCTGAGTGAGGGGCGGACGTACTACAAAAACTATGGTGAGTGATGGTAAGCAGGAGGCAGCGGTCATTAAAGTGATAGTGAATGGCTGGTGGTTTAGAGAGGAGGAAGGAAGGTAAGAAGAATACCTCAAGTTACATGATGAGAGAGAAAATGGTAACACTGTAACTTACGACACATTAACATAGATACGTCACATTAGATTTCTGGGTGACGACTCAAGATACAGTATATGTGTACAGTATATATATATATATATATATATATATATATATATATATATATATATATATATATATATATATATATATATATATATATATATATATATATATATATATATATATATAATTCTAATACTAACAATACTTCATGAAGGTATATATTGCATGGGAAATTATACTGCAGAAAGCACAACGAAAACATTGCAAATAACTAGTGGTGAGATTAATACGTCCCTACCTTATTGCTTGGTTAGAGGCAAAATACATATGATTTTCTTATCACAGTATTTATAAAGAGCGTCTGTGTGTGTTTTACGTTTTTTTTAAGTTTAACAAATTTATTGACAAAGCTTGGAGTACAGTTTGCCTATTCTGAGTAATTCAGTCAGGTCTTGACACTGAGGGTGGTATCACTTCTGACTGCCACACAGAACAGAGGTTCATACACAAAGACATACATCATATTCATAAACATATATATATATATATATATATATATATATATATATATATATATATATATATATATATATATATATATATATATATATATATATATATGTCAGGTAATGTCACTGTTCACTGTCATGCAGGTGTGTGTGTGTCACGGTGTCTAATGGAATAAATTGTTTGCCTTATGAAGCCCGCCTCTCAACCTGTTAGTTCAACCCGGTCAGGAAAACACTGTAGGAGGCAGAAGTTATGAGAGGTAATAACGACGCTGTTGCTAGGTGTTGACGTCCTTCACCTCGCCTGGCCCCTTGTTTATGTACGGTATTCACTTTCTTCCTCAGTACACGAACCAACAACTGAAATGTCGTAAATAATGTTGGCAATAGTTTTTCTTTTTTCATTTGTTTCTTATTTGGTCACAGACAAAACAGATTAACTCATGAGCGTGTAAAAAAAAGATCCCGTTTAGGTTAATCCAGATTCCCGGTACACCTGAATGTGCTCAACCTGATGCTATGTCAACAAATATGAAAGATATGAATATAATAACATATCATTAATTAGGTTAGGTTGGGTTAGGTAAGAGGAATTTCGAGACCACCCAAAACGCGTTGTGGGTATTGTGAAAAATCTACGCACGGAAATTTCGCTTCGTGGACGTTTTTGAGGCTTATATATAAACTAACAAACGAACAGACACTCTGGCAATACCTTAGAGAAACACATTCCCCTATATTTCCGTCCTGCATTCAAAGACAGTTTTACCAATTTGTTTAAGTATGGCTAAATGACTCACTTTATTATATAGATCAGTGAGACATGAACCCGTTAAACAGTTCTCATAAATAACTAAGTTTAGGTAACATTTGGTTTGATTTAGTTTCTCAAAGTTAATATCTACATTATGTAACACTGTTTTACTTATGATATTATGACATTTGTGAAGATAAAATCATTCGCCTTGTGTTTGTTTTTGTAAGGATAACAGATATTAGTGTGTAGAGCGTCACTAGGTTTGAGAGAGTGAGTCAACGATACATACTCCACCTCCCCACTCCGCCTCCCCACTCCACCTCCCCACTCCACTCCCCCACTCCACCTCCCCCACCCACCTCCCCACCTCTACCTCCTCACCCGCCTCCCTCACTCCACCTCCCACTCCACCTCCCCACCCACCTCCCCCTCCGCCTCCCTCACCCCCTCCTCACTCCACCTCCCACTCCACCTCCCCACCCACCTCCCCACTCCACCTCCCCACTCCATCTCCTCACTCCACCTCCCCACTCCACCTCCCCACTCCACCTCCTCACTCCACCTCCCCACTCCACCTCCCCACTCCGCCTCCTCACTCCGCCTCCTCACTCCACCTCCCCACTCCACCTCCTCACTCCACCTCATCACTCCACCACTAATATGTCCGTCTCGTCAAGTCACTTATTGTAAAACTTCATCTTATTTTTAACTCTGATGTGATTCAGCCGTTTGCACTATATAATTCACGACGTTTGTTGATTTATTCTTTGCTTTCAAGTGACTGTGTAAGATGAGATGACCTGCATATTTTTCCTCGTCACATTAGGTATTGGTTCTCAGGCCAGACGAACAGACCACAACCATTATAACAACCATCACCACAACAACCTAACCTAACCCAACGTATAAAAGTTACCATTAATCCAACAGTCACTTGCATAGTTGGTAATCTGAGGATCATTATTGAAGCAAGAAGTCTGTCCTGAGTTCTACCTCGTCCAGGGAGCTGAAGTGATGAACCTCCTGCAGTATACAGAGCGAGATAATCCTGACAGCTTCACTACCGCAACATGAGCACGTGGGTGTGGGGGGGGGGTAGGGGTGGGCACTAAGGGCGTAGGAGCTGTGTGGGTGGAGATAGTCTGGGTGTGGGAGGGCACTGAGGGCGTGGTAGCAGTGTGGGCGTGTAGTTTGGAAGTCACTACAGGTGTGGGTACAGTGGGTGGAGGTAGTGTGGGCGTATACCGGGACAGCTCACCTCCTGGGCGGGGAAAGTGAGTGATAGGATTTTACACCGACTTTTTTTTGCGAAGGTATTTACGAAGGGGTGAAGGGAGGCGGCGGTGGTAGCTCTTGGCTGGCTGGCTGAAAATGCTCTACACAGACCTCATCTACCATTTTAACTCTCGGATACTCAACGTGAGATCTTAGATGAACATTGGATGAATCTCAAACATCTGCTCTACACACGCACACTCTTACACTTTCACAACACACACACACACACACACACACAGGAGGTAGGAGGCTGGGCTGATATAGAGAGATCACTGAGGTAGGTGTTGATCCTCCCTCCGCCTCGTTAAGCACAATGAAACCCACAGTAATAGAATCGGCGGAGTGACAAGATCAACATAATAGGTCCCTAGACGGGGTGATAAGGACCATATAATAGGTCTTTGGAGGAGGGTGAAAAGGTCCCTAGAATGTGATGCCCAGGGCCGGTGTTGTGAGGATGACTAGGTGATATGAGCGTAAAGATATTAAGGTAAGTAGGAAGAAACTACCCCGTGTTATGTGGGGGAGAAGATGAAAGTTTTAGTGATATTTTCATCAGGCAGAAACGTTCAAGATCTCTGGCGCGTGATCTTTATTACCGCTGTACATCAAACACAATAAGCACAGTACTTTACCGCTCTCTTCAAGAATGCCAAGTCTCGGTTCGTTAGCTGCGCTTCAGTTGGTCGAGTTCACTGGGTAAGGAGGACTGTCTTGTCGCTGCCTCTCGTCAACGTTAAGTGTTCAGACACACAACCTACTTTTTCCTTTTTCAACCAGGGGCGACCATCGCCTGACGCAACTGACACCCTCAAGACCTAAGAAATTATTGTTCTCATTCCTGATAGCAGAGCGTTTGATCACTAAGTCACAGTCTTGAGAACGTGGAACTTCGTCTGTAGTTTGAGACAACTGATTTTCAGAGGGCAAAGTGGAGTCCAGTTTGACGAGGCTACCTTTCCAGCTGAAATATTTTATATATACATTTTTTAAGCTGCGCTCAATATATCAACGTTATTCATGCCAGATAGTGTAAGTAAGTAAGAGAAAACAGGCTACACCACGTTACCTTCCCTTGCGCATAAGAATCGTGTTTGATTACTTAACTGAACCAATTATTGAAATATAGAATTTAATGTTAGGTTCTTACTAGTCGTGTTGGGGACCTGGGAGAACTTTTATTATGGTACAGAACGAAGGTGTGTCCAGGACTGCCACCTGTTGTCTACGTTAATGAACTTATCAACACAAGTAAACAGGTGATGACGTGTTAAAACAACCTGCTAACATGACACCTGTAACCAACACCTGCCACTACTCTCGGTACACACTAACACCTGCCACTACTCTCAGTACACACCAACACCTGCCACTACTCTCAGTACACACCAACACCTGCCACTACCCTCGGTACACACTAACACCTGCCACTAACCTCGGTACACACCAACACCTGCCACTACTCTCAGTACACACTAACACCTGCCACTACTCTCGGTACACACTAACACCTGCCACTACTCTCAGTACACACTAACACCTGCCACTACTCTCAGTACACACTAACACCTGCCACTACTCTCAGTACACACTAACACCTGCCACTACTCTCAGTACACACTAACACCTGCCACTACTCTCGGTACACACAAACACCTGCCACTACTCTCGGTACACACATACAACAAACACTTACCTGGTGACAAGTGTGCTATTATATAAGAACTCGTGCAGGTTCAGGTGAAAGTACAGGTGTGGGTTAGGTGCAGGTGTAGGAACAGGTACAGGTGTGTGTGTTACTTGGAGCAGCATCCAGTTCACAGGCCCTAAGATCCAGGTACAGAGATATGACAAATAAAAGATGTTAGTTGACGCCAATGTTCACAAGATGTATGTATGTATGTATTTATGTATGTATGTATGTATCCGTGTGCGTTTTATCGTGGCATGAGTCCTTGTGGGCGCTTAATCTGATGTTATCTGGTCATTCCATCTCACTCTTTCCTCTTCTTTCCTCTTCCCCTTTCTCGTTCATCTAACTTTCACTCAATCTTATTTTCCCCTTTTTTTTCTCTCTCCGTGTTTTCGTCATTCGCTTTCTCACGGTACATTTTGTCTGTCTGTTTGTCTCTTCCTCTTTCTAGCTTTTCTAATCTATTTCTCTTTCTGTCCCTCTTCCTCATTCTCTTACACTTTCTCACATTTTATTCGTTCCTCCCACTCCACCCTCCTGCCCCCCCCTCACTCCCCACCCACCCTCCCCCCCTCACTATATAGTCATACCGCCACACCGTTACTTATATTTCTGAGACGCCACATTGATGGTTGATGGTGATAATGGTGGTAGTGATGATGTACATAACAGAAGGAAGTGTACTGTATTATAGCTGTGTTTGTCTGTGGAGAGAGAGAGAGAGAGAGAGAGAGAGAGAGAGAGAGAGAGAGAGAGCCTAACGTAACATCAACAGTACCCATACACATAAACTATCCCCGACAGTTAAAAAAAAGGTCAATTTATTCTCACAAACTATAAACAAAAGAAAAACAAACATTCGGAATAAACTAACAACACAGCCACTTTGAGAACAAGAAAAAAACCTCTAGGGAAACCGGATTTAATTTTACGTTTGGGAGAAGTCATGAAGTGTTGGCTGGTCATAAGAATGAGAACACTGACATGAAGGATTGAATAAAAGAGAAATGAGAAGAAAGAACAAAACCCCCCCCAAAAAATAAAACAGGTTGAGAAAGAAGGTTTGTGATGAGTCTTGCGGTAATACATGGTTGATTACTGTATCAGCTGAAGACAAGGGGTTAAAATATGGCCGCCATACTTTCACCAACGTAATTTTCATGTATGTATGTATGTATGTATGTATGTATGTATGTTTTTTTTAAAGTACTTCAAAGTATTCAGTTCCTATATCAGCTTTCATAACCCTTCTTCCCTCTCCCTCCTTCTCTTCTCACCATCACCCCTCCTCCCCCTCCCCCCACTCTTCCCAGGGTGTAGGGCATCACTCTCTCACTGGCCTGACCGACCTTCAGTACTCATGACCTGGCTGCTGGAGGAGACACAGTGAATCTAAACTGCGTCTGGTTTATAAATACCACGTTCTTGTGTTTTTATTCTGCAACGAAAACAAGTTATTTGAAGTTCATTAAGAAGACGGTGACCATTACACGTAAGATTAAGATAAGGAGGTTTTTTTTTCTTATTGTTTTCATTGTCGTGCAAAAGTTCATTGTCAGTAAAATCACTTGGTAATGGAAACAGCTTTATACCAGTGGTCTACAGAGGTGACATAAACTACATCGTCTACTGTACATCCACCTCAATAACAGAATACATCATTTGCTGTTATTGCTGTTCTTCACCTGTTCTGCCCTGTTAATTGCATCTGACCTGACAGTCTCCTCTAGTAATCAATTGACATGAGTAAGCCCGGCTAATCAATACACACACTACCTTTAATTAAAGTTATCTTCAAGTTCCTAGTTTTCTATTGTATACTTGAATTGATTTTACATTTCTAAGATATTTTATTTTTTGCTATTATTATTATTTTTCCCGAGGTTTCAGTGTCAATTTCCTCTTATCTCTTGTAACTATAAGTGACAACACGTAATAAATGAACACCTCACACCGAATCAGAACAGAACAAAAGAAAGCTAGCACAGTTCACCACAGGGACCTTTTGGAATTTATAGTGTGGCGCACGTGTTGGATCTACGCCAAAACATCAACACCAGAGGACCAACACCAGAATACCAACACCAGAATACCAACACCAGAATACCAACACCAGGGCACCACAATCCAGGTTTATTTATAGATATCAGCAGAGTACAGAGTTGGATCAGATCGTCAACACCCGGAAAGAGAGTGGCTATGTCCTACCTGTGTCTCTGTCTCACTCATCTTTCTGTTCACCTTTGTTGACTTGGTGATTTACGATAGATGATAAGAGAGAGAGAGAGAGAGAGAGAGAGAGAGAGAGAGAGAGAGAGAGAGAGAGATTTTTAAAGGCAGTAACTTCTGACACTGATATATCCTCGTGCCTCCTGATACACCACATCACACTACACCACAGAGCTGATTAATTTAAAACAAACATGTTCTCAACCTTATCAAGAAATGAAAGCAATAAGACTGACGGAGTAGACATACATGGTGGCTATTTTGTTAATCCGTGTGTGTGTGTGTGTGTGTGTGTGTGTGTGTGTGTGTGTGTGTGTGTGTGTGTCGTAGTTTGAAATAATCAGCCTGAAAATATGACTTGTATGATAACAGATCACTAATCAGACTTCTAGAGTGACCTGGATGGTGACATTTGACAGGTCACTAAACAACTCTTGACTCATAACTTTCTAAATACCCGGTTCACCATTCCTTACTTTCTCCGTCTGAACTGAGAATATTAAATAAGTCGTGTTCACTCACTTACACTTTAACATGAAGTAAAAGTGAGGAGGTTATCTATAGTGCACCACATAGCAGGGTTGGCGGGGGGTCCTTCGTTCACCTTCTTGAGTTCATCGGATATTTGTAGCACTTTAGGGACATGTATGTATGTATGTATGTATGTATGTATGTATGTATGTATGTATGTATGTATGTATGTATGTATGTATCCGTCTATCTCATTAAAATGGTGATAGGAAATACCTCAAGAATATCATACACAGTTTATAGCCCACAGGATATAGTTAAACTTTCAGAAACTTTCAAGCAAATTATATCAATGACAATAAGTAACTGTTTAATACTTTTCTTTACTTTCCCTCAAGAATCCTGTCATTAAATAGTAAATGGTCTGATAACTCGTATGTAATCCCAGTTATTAAAACATAAACAACTTGGCATAATTGATGATAGATTGTATTAAGAGGCTCTGGTTATTGTATTGAAGGAACGATAATGACTTAAGTATGAACTGAAGTATAATGTGTTAATATATACCTTCTGAACATTCCTTAGAGTGAAAACCGAGTCATCATTCGCGTTCGACGTTCATCAAAGAGCTGCAGCGTATTGAACTCTAGCCTGAATAGCTCTCCACATGCACCATATACTGTAGAGGAATCTATGTTCTAAATGTGTGTGTGTGTGTGTGTGTGTGTGTGTGTGTGTGTGCTGAAGGATGGTGTTTGTGTGTTTGTTTGTGTGAGGCTGTGAGGAATCTTCACTCTTCCAGCTTTGGCGGGTCCCGGAGTGAGCCACAATAAGTGTGTATATACGAACGCAACTTTTAGAATAACCACAACACAAGACTATCTCTAATCTTCTAATGTTTATTCTTCGTGTACTTGTATATATAGTCTTGGGTAATTATATCTTTATGCTCTACAACAATAAACATCACAATATACATTATAAAACAAGAAGTTTGTGGGTCAGTAACACGAGATAAATATAATGTTGTGTTGAGCACCAGAGAAACACCACTCAGCATGACGAGCATCTGTGGATATTCTTGGTGGTCACTTGTTTTGTCGTGTTCGTCTAGTTTTATTTTCACCAGTTTACCTTGATTTTGTTTTTAGTGCAGAATTAAGTCTTCAAAATCGAGACATCACTCTTGTTAATCCTGTATTTGGTTATCCTTCGAGATCTATCATGTCTCCTTCTCAGCTACAGTGGGTGAAGCTTGATGCTGTTGGACACGTAAACAGATAACGTTGAGACTGCACACACAGGACAATATGATGTGTTTAATAAGTGACCAAGAACACATCATCATCATCATCATCATACTTTCCACTTTCTTATTTTTAGTATTTTGCCACCATTCGCCGCGTAAATTTTTCGGAAAGATTCGAAAAAAATTATCAAAAGTCATTCATGATTGTTTTGTGAAGGTGATGAAGCTGCTTTAGAGTTTTATTGATGTTATGAATGATAAAGGTAAGTACACACACACACGTAAAGAATCAAGCAAGACTGAGCCGAACATTTGTAGAATAATTTCGACTGGAAAATAAATACTACATATCAACAAGACCGACGGATCCCATTATCGTGGAAGAATAGTTCAACACAGCTTTAAGTACCAGTGTAAATATCACACCAGTTTTTACGTGTCGCCAGTGATGACTCCCTGAGGTAAGTGAGCCGACGGCCAGCCATGGTACAAAGAGTGAGCCTCCAGTCATACTGACCACACACCCACCATGCTATACAGTAGTGTACTCATACAGCCTAACCCGCAGCTGGTCACTAAGTCAACCCGGCCTACAGCACACCACGTTAATATACTAGTCCTGGCCAGCAGCATATACCGCTCCACACAGTCCTGGCCAGCAGCATATACCGCTCCACAGTCCTGGCCAGTCCTGGCCTGTGCACAGATCCTCAGACACCTCGTGGTAAATAATGATATGATAATTTCCTTTACGCATGGGCACCCGTAGGACTGACACACACACACACACTTCTAATACAGTGAAGTAAGCCGCTTCATGCAACAGAATGATAAACTATACCATCGATTTGATTCAAGTTCACCACCATTACAGAGTACAACAGGTGTAGTGAGGCCACTCTTACATCCAGCACTCAAACCGATAACCAACGATCATAATGTTTGTAGTCCATAGTTTACTTAGGGATACTATAAAGTGTAAACTGAAGGGGTAGAGAGAGGTAAGAACATGTTTAGTGTTCCGCTCTTGTCGGGTTTACTTCACTCGTGTGTTTAAAATTCCTTGTGTTCACTCCTCAAAACATTACGTGCATTGTTATCTCTTAAGACCCAACATTTGATGACATTTTCGTCGCAAGCAAAGTCAGTTCCTACGAGGCTATAATAATGATGCAACAAACGAACTCTAATGGAGTATAATTCATGTCATCAGCCACTGAGAATAAACGCACCTCCCTCACTACAGCCAACTGGTGTCATATATTGGTACCCATGCAGACAGCCTAGTCCATTCTAACATTATAGAAATAAATGGATCTGTTTACATTTACCATTTGTGGGCAGACAGGTCCTACGCCTTGGTCCAGGCTGTTGACATCTTGATCTTATATGATGCTACGGCAGTTGAAACACACACACACAAGATCTTCGCACGCTCCTTTTTCGTTAAGCAGACCATCACTGAACCATGTCTGATATTAGCAGGAACAGACCACCGAGTATTGCCAAGCTTGTGGTCCGTTCTTACTTAAACAGATTTCATTCTGTTATTGTATTCGCCGTTAAAAAAGCGACGAAGGCCTTCTCATTGTTTGCTTAATTCACTGTCGTTTTTTCTTGCATTGCTTCTTAATATTTTAATGAAAATCCGAAAGTAAACAAACCAATAATAAATGAGCTGAGTCACTGTCTATAATTATCGTTTTCTCCTTACATAACCGCGTGGGCTGTCTCCGTCGATAGCGTTGTAACCACTTCTTGCTCAATAACACTTCTATAATACACTAAATATCTTTTCCCAAATATTCACATGTACGTATTATGTCTCCTTAATTATTATCAATGCTTATGTAGCCTGAATACATCGCTGAGTTATGATGTGTCCTGGCCATGAGTGAGGTGGACCACTGAACCACTCCTGCACCACCGCTCACGACGTGTCTCTCGATATCACAAACATTTATTGGTTTATGAATGTGGTGTCTATCATTCATGTTGTTCATTAAGTCACTCTCTAGATGTTAATAATACAGATTCGGTTCAAGACAAGCTCTAATCCTCTGTGCTTCAGTAAGGCCTCAGTAAAAAAGCGACCTCCTAACACTATCAACAAGGACACTGAACACAGCCCCACGGGTACCCGAGTGGGTGTATTTGGCTCGAATTGAGAAAAATGGTGGTTTGAACCAATGATCGAGCCAGTAGCTTGGCCACTGCTGTGTCGTTCCTTCCTTGAATGTTAGCATTTCCGTTGTATTGCTCGGAAATTTCCTTTCACTTGTTTGCTTTGTATAGAATCGACGCTGCATTTGCCTTTATTTATTCTATTACACGGTTTCCGGCAACTCAACCAGCAAGGAGAGATTTCGGTGCTACTATAGCGTGCCTGTCGCTTCTTCTGGTGTTACATGAACCCCGAGATTCAGACTTGTGAATCCGAAGCAGCCGTGGACTGAATAATAATGCTTCCATGTCTACTGCTTCTGGTTCACGAGTCTGAATCTCGGGGTTCATGTAACACCAGAAGAAGCGGCAGGACAACTCAGGGAAGTATGACTCTGCTGCCTCTTTACGTTAACACCCATAATATATCTTTGAGTTACTTTGTCCACAATTATTACAACATTTACGTTGGTGAAATGAGTGTGTGATATTTAGTCAGTAACTTGCTGCCGGTAGAATGGTCTCTATGCCACTACATTTTCTTTACGCCAAAATGAGAACATTTATATAGACCGGCATCTCAGACTACCCCGGAT
The DNA here is from genome assembly GCF_018991925.1 of Homarus americanus. Classification (NCBI taxonomy): domain Eukaryota; kingdom Metazoa; phylum Arthropoda; class Malacostraca; order Decapoda; family Nephropidae; genus Homarus; species Homarus americanus. The sequence continues at coordinate 4,942,415 of NW_024715014.1, forward strand.
ATACTGCCGGATAAGTGTTTTTTTTTTAATGTCCGTGTGTCCGGTAGTTGCCCGGCTAAACGTGAGAAGGAATAGACTCAGTTATTTTGATAGACAGTAAGAGGCAGAGTGAGAGAGTTAGACAGTAAGAGGCAGACAGAGAGTTAGACAATGAGAGGCAGACAGAGAGTTAGACAGTGAGAGGCAGAGTGAGAGAGTTAGACAGTAAGAGGCAGACAGAGAGTTAGACAATGAGAGGCAGACAGAGAGTTAGACAGTGAGAGGCAGAGTGACAGAGTTAGACAAGAGGAAACAAGATTGAACGAGCTGATGGAGGCGAAGATCAATAGGCCGAGCGTGTTGGCCTTTCAGCTGGCGGTTCACTGGCTGTACTGGGCGGAGGGAAAGCGACCTGAGTATAACTGTAAACTTAAAACAGTCTAAATATGGACTATTTTTGAGTAATACAGAATTTATGATACATATATAGATAACATGTCATATATAACTAGAGTATTTCCACGTAATGTTATGAATATCTGGGTATTTTCATGCTATGCTGTTATGAATCGCGCGAATAACTGGTTTGAAGTTGATTTACGTTACTATATGCTTGATTTTGTATAATCCTTACTGAATAATGATAAAATAGACATGTAGTTACTCTATAATCCTTGTGAAAATGACAAATGGCCAAAGAACCTCACAATCTCTCGCTGAAAAGTTGAATCAGGTCAAGTAAATTTCTATATGAATATTTTAGGGCGAATAAAAAACTCTGTCAGGCGGGTAAACGTCATAAGTCACTCGCCCTGGGTAAGGAAATCCTCGATATAATATTCCCAGCTTACTTCACGCCACTAAGATATTATTTACGCCACTATTCGACAATAAGTCACTAAAATTTTATCTACGCCACTAAAATATTCACCACGCCACTGAAGTCTTATCCTAGGGCGCACTTTACACTACGCTACTAGAATTCTATCTACGCCGCTCTTAACTTGGAGCCACCAAAAATATTTACCACGCCACTAAAATAAATATGAATAACAACACTACAGCCAATAAGGGAGACACGCGCACACACACACACACACTTAAGTCTGTCACGGTCAAGGGAAGTATAAAATATTACTCTATTTTTTTCTTGTCTCAGTCAGGGCAGACAATCTTTAGGACGATAAGGGAATGTGAATATTTTTGGCCCGGCAGCCTAATGGTGAAAAAAATAACCTGGATCATCACTTTCTCCTGAGCAGAAAGGCGACGGGAAGTCCTAGATTCTATTGGGTTTAAATAATTTGAGAAAATGCTTGATGTATTGTGAACGTGGTCACCAGAAGGCTTAGGTTAGGTTAAGGACTATACTTCCCGTGATCCTGTGAATGGTACTGTGAGACATTGTTCGCGCTTTTGTGGTAGAGTGTGAAATATTTGACCAACATGACACTGCCACAGGACAAGGCAGGAAGGATTGGAGGAAGAGTTTCTTGACGAACTGATCCCTAACCTAACCTAACCTAATTTGCATACGTATCTTACTAGCAACGTTGTGAGATTGGTTGATATCAGCTGAAAGGCCAAGGAGCTATTGAACCAACATAGCTGGCATGTTTATCACCTAAACTGATAAACAGAGTGCGGCAATGTGCTCTCTCTCTCTTTCACTCTCTCTCTCTCTTCTCGTTCTGGTTCCTCGTTTAGTCTAACATATAATTCCCTGAACAGCGATTAGATAAACAATCACATTTTGCACGATAATATATGTTCTTGATCTGCAGGTGGAACTGACTCAACGAGAAACAGAACGATTAGGGGTGTACAGTGTGTGAGCGTGAGGTGTGGAAGTATTTCATTGAACTTTAAGGAGCAGTGTGAGAGCTCAGGTGGGTCAGATAGGTGGACTAAACAGGTGGGTCGTCATCATCAGCACGTACACCTTTACCATCGCTACACTTTCCCTCTCTCACCTACAACTAGAGCGATGACCTGCCACTGAGGGTACCATCACCTGTACCAGCCCTGCCACTGAGGGTACCATCACCTGTACCGGCCCTGCCACTGAGTGTACCATCACCTGTACCAGCCCTGCCACTGAGGGTACCATCACCTGTACCAGCCCTGTCACTGAGGGTACAAAAACGCCCCCAGGACCCGGGTGGTCAGGCTTACGTCACAGGAGGGATGCGACCTGGAGGTTGTGGCCTGGGGTGTGTGGCCTGGGGGGTGTGGCCTGGGGTGTGTGGCCTGGGGGTGTGGCCTGGGGTGTGTGACCTGAGAATGTGTGGCCCTGGAATGTGTGATCTGAAAGAGAGTATGGCCTGGGGTGTGTGGCCTGGGGTGTGTGTGGCCTGGGGTGTGGCCTGGGTGTGTGTGACCTGGGGGTGTGTGGCCTGGGGTGTGTGATCTGGGGGTATGGCCTGGGGTGTGTGGCCTGGGGGTGTGGCCCGAGGTAATGTGGCCTGGAAGAACACAAACTAATGGTCATTGGGGCCATTAAATGACAGATTACGTTTCTAGGGGCCAATGGAGGCAATTCAGGGTAATAAGAGAAACAAGGGCCACAAGAAGTCTCCAGGGAACAGTAAAAATACCACAAATCTTTATTACTGTGTTCACCTCAGATGTACTGTGGATCACTAGAGACTATTATTAATTAATAGGGACGCCGTCAGAGGCCATTAAGAGCCATAATATGCGACTATGGCCTCACAAGCACCAAAGGCAAGTAATATATACTACTTGGGACACAACACGCCCTTAGAGGCCACTCAAGGCCAGTAAATCATTTACCGGACCAGTAATTGCAGGGTATTAGACGCCTCTGGCAGCTGGCAGAGTCCACTGAAATGGACCACACTGGGGCAAGGCCATAGTAGATGGGATCATAGTAGATGGGGCCATAGTATATAGGGCCATAGTAGGCGGGGCCACACTGAGCGACGCCTACACTCTGGACATAATCGTAAACAACAATGTTGTGGGAAAAAGAGAAGCTTAAGGAAGCGGGTGTTGCGTATAGCGTATAGCGAGAGAGAGGGAGAGAGAGGGTACGCCAAGTGCCCCGCCCACCACCACCAGTATATAAACTGTTCCTGCTCTACCCGGGCATCAGTTACCTCACATCTCCTCTCTACACAACATCATGAAGGTACTTGACTTCTTTACACTTAATACTCATAATGGACGCACGACCACGGGACCTCAACTCTCACAACTGACTCCTCGACGACACCGACCAACAACAAACCTTCCTCACCATGACGGGTTACTGTAAGATGCTCTGTTGACTCATAACAATACATAAGACTTGAGCGTGTTGTGATTTATTAATATATTGTATCTAAACAAGTCATTGAATTAGTGATGGACTCAACCAAGAATTCGGTGCTTCACCTACAGTATATAGACAATGAACATAGTGGATTTTAGCTAAATATATGGCTGTTTGTTGGTGAAATTTCAAGTAAAATTGTTTAAAGTTTCTATGTAAATATTGTTTATGATGCAAAGTTGGATGATTTATTCAACTTTTATTTTGTCTTGTAGACCACACGTTTGCTATGAGAATCTTTTCGCTGTGACAAAATGATTAGTCGCGACAGCTAACCAGACAGTAGGTCAGTGCTTAACCTGACAGTGTTGTTCCTCCTACAGACAGTAGCTCTGGTGCTCTCGGTGGCGGTGGTGGCGTGGGCGGCTCCTCAGGACAACTACAACTACCAGGCGCCGGCCGTGCAACAGCCTCAGTACCCCGACGCTCCCGCCCAGTACAACTTCCAGTGGGACATCAACGACGATTACTCAGGCAACTTTTACGGTCACCAGGAGCAGAGAGACGGAGACAACACCCAGGGCAGGTGAGTCTACGGTCACACCTCAACCCACCAAACGAGTGGTCATTCCTCAGTCAGTGTTTTGTTGCCATCACGACGTTTATTAGATCATATAAACACGAGAATCAAGATCGATTTGTTTTTGTATTTTCTTATAGTCTTGTGAATATATAGGTATTTTTATCTCCAGTGTGAATAGACTGTCGGTGTGTTTTTACGAGATTATCTTAAAAGTTTAAGTCCTGTATTTGCAACAGTATCATATTTTGTTTACTCTTCTGTAAATTATTATCCTTTACCTCATTTAAGAAAAAAAAAATCGTATATATTCCTTTATCTATCTACCTCTACATATATTGGTCTTTACAGCAGATTATTTTTTTCACTAAACCAATAAACCTTTATACAGGTAACTTACTTTCTCTTCATGTCAGTCATTTCTCGTAAGTCTGGATGTTCTCTTCCTGAATTGGGTATTCAATTTGTGGTGAACCTCTTCACCTCGTGGCCCTGACGTCACTCTTCACTCAGTAATCTTGTACCTCCGTCCACAGTTACTACGTGAGGCTGCCTGACACTCGCCTCATGAGGGTTCAGTATTACGTCGACGACTACGGCTTCCACCCCACTGTTACCTTCGAGGGTGAGGCCCAGTACCCCAGCGCCCCCACCAGGGTCTACTCCCAACCTGCCCCAGCCCCCCAGCAGACTTATCAACAACCAGCCCCAGCCCCCCAGCAGACGTACCAGCAGCCCACCCCAGCTCCCACACAGTACTTCTCTCAGCCAGGAAAATAAACAAAATCTCTACACCTCCTCCATCTTCTCTCTGTTCAGTGTGTTCCCGTCCGTGTGACAAACAACTATTCGTGTAGATCCCTTTCCTTAGAAGACTTCAAGCTATGACGTCATCTGGGATCATCTTCCAGCACAAATGTGGAGGACACGAGTCACTCACCTGCCTGCCTGCACTAATTATTTGTTATCTCCTGTTGTTACCTGTGTTCCCTAAGTCACCTGGATGTATGTGTGTGTGTTTATCCACAACTTAGAAAGAGTTGCGTAGGTGTTTATACCACGCTTTTATAACTATATTTTAGATATACATATTTTTATACTGAGAATATATAAAACATAAAGATTATTTTGAAATTTGGTGTATCATTGACAAAAATCTCCATGTGAATTCTTTGATCAGACCAAGAGTTTGTTTTACCGTAAATTTCGTTTAAGTCTTGTGAGAAACTTTTGACGGTCTGTTTGTGTGTTTCCTCTCGTCCCCACGGCAACACTCAGGCAGAGCTCACTTGTCTGTCAGTAATAACATGACTACCAGGTGTGTGGTTGATACATTAAGACTTACCTGCCCAGGGTGTTGTCTCTATTCCTCCTGGTGACCGTAGAAGTCTCTTTAGGTGTGGTCGTTGGCGTCTCACTACACGAGAGACGATCTTGGGTACTGGCGGCACTGTGGGACTCCTCCACTACCCATCCCATCCCTTCATGACCGGCCCTGATGCCTGCTGTAGAGGGACACCCGTACTGGTATAATTCCAACACTGGCCAGTAATAATAAAGCAGTTAATAGATTATAGATACATGAAATCATACAGAAGTTTGCTTAGGATAATATAATCGATGTTGACACTAATCCAAACATCATGACAAGTACAGCTGAATGGTTGTGTGAGTGATGTGATATTTATATAATAATTAACACCAGTACTCCAACATACACACAGTACTCCAACACACACAGTACTCCAACACACACTGTACTCCAACATACACACAGTACTCCAACACACACTGTACTCCAACACACACTGTACTCCAACACACACTGTACTCCAACATACACACAGTACTCCAACACACACTGTACTCCAACATACACACAGTACTCCAACACACACTGTACTCCATCACACACTGTACTCCAACACACACAGTACTCCAACACACACAGTACTCCAACACACACAGTACCCAACACACACTGTACTCCAACACACACAGTACTCCAACACACACTGTACTCCAACACACACTGTACTCCAACACACACCTCCAACACACACTGTACTCCAACACACACTGTACTCCAACACACACTGTACTCCAACACACACTGTACTCCAACACACACACAGTACTCCAACACACACAGTACTCCAACACACACTGTACTCCAACATACACACAGTACTCCAACACACACTGTACTCCAACACACACACAGTACTCCAACACACACTGTACTCCAACATACACACAGTACTCCAACACACACTGTACTCCATCACACACTGTACTCCAACACACACAGTACTCCAACACACACAGTACTCCAACACACACAGTATTGGATGGGATATTCTATATTGAATTAGGTCATGTTTGTAGGGCAGAAAACAGAGTGACAGCATCAACAACACTAAACATGATTGGGGTAACATCACTAGTGGTGTACCCCAAGGTCCAGTACTGGGACCATTACTAATATAATCCTTGACGATATAGATTATAGGCGAAGAAAGCAACATAGATGGATATGATGTTGAGACAATAATGGGCATTTAATTATATCTAACGAGAATTTAACCTAACCAAACCTAACTAAACCTAACCTAACCAAACCTAACCTAAACAAATTTATTGTTATCGATCAATAAACGGCAGATGTGTTTTAATGTAAAGGGGGAAACTATAGGTATCCGATGAACTACGTAGAGAAATCCAGCTAACAAGGTACTAGGGAGTCATAGTTCTAGTAGAAGTGAGGTTAGGTTAGGTTAGGCCTCACTTGGGTTCTGTGTTCGGTCATCGTGTTATAGAATGCATATCGATTCCCTATAGAATAGCTAAAGGAAGATGGCAAGGTTAAGCCTGGGCATGAGGAACCTTGAGTGAAGAGACAGATGAAGAAAACTGAATTAGCATTTTCTTGTAAGATATAGAGTGAGGGGACGATATGGTCTAAGAGTATATATTGAAGCCGGGGTTAAATAAAGGTTATACAACAAAGATACTGAAACTGTCTAACCAGGAGCGAACAGATAGATAATTACTGGTTTTGAAATAGAGTTGTGGAGGATTGAAACAGATGTCCAAACAACAACTCGTTAGGAAGATTAAAAAAAACAAAGTAGGTTTGGTTAGATATACGAGTGATAAAGGTTAGACGTAAACAGGGCTGCCTAGTATGGACCAATAGACGTCACTGTAAATTCCCCCATTCTTATGTTTTATTTTTCCTCGAGGTGTGTTGATGTTATGTACCCTGGAGTGACCGAGACCACTTGACCGTATGTAAGAATTATATCCCAGTGGAGTTTGTGCTACAGGAGTCTTACAGGTGTTTCAGGGTGAGGCAGCGAAGGTTAGTTTAAAACACCATCAGCTTGTCTCTTAATAGCTTAAAATACTCCCTTCACGTCTTCTGGATGGAGTAGTTTGTCCCAGAATACGAACATCAGTAACACAAGGCAGGTGCATGAGTCAGGTCAGGTGTTTACATACTTACCATACACACTGTTCATGATATAACTTTCCTTACACTGGTCAGCTATCTGGTACTTAAAAGACATTTACATACGACATAATGACAGATTACACCACATGTGTTGCAGGTAATGACTTCTGGATCAGTTAGCTTAACGAAAAAAACCCGATAATTATTTGGGGTCGGTGAAGTGTGGAGGTTGTAGCGAGTGTATGAGTATATGGCTGGATGGTGCATTTATGTTAAGGTGGAGGTCTACTGCTATATTGTTACATGTCTTCTATACCACCACATGTGATATAATTTCTGGTAGGTGTTATATCTAGTTGACTATATTCCATTAGAAAACAGTGCCATGCGTGTAGAGAATCTGCCGGGGTTATGGGTCGTGATAAAGTAATGATATTATTATCTTGGCGTAGATGTGACGTCACAAGGCATGCCAAGGCCGCGCCTACCATTTCCCCGCCAATATAAAGCCGAGCGCGGAGGCCTGAGCCACAGTGCACCTGAGACCTTCACTCAACTCTCAATATGAAGGTACCTGACCTTTGCAATACTATGTTACTGAGACCAATGGCACACACTCCGTATTCAACTTTAAGTTATATAATTATGAAAAAGTTCCTCTGCCTGAGATACGACACAGCCAAGAATGAACTTCCCTAACCTTAGATGTGTGTTTTGGATACAACAGTCCCACTTATAAGAATATCCCGTTCATATTACGAACTAAAAGGAGACGCCTGACCCCAGTTGTAGAGTAGATAACAATATTGAAATGAGTCCCTTACCAATGGCTGACTTATTGACTGTGCATCCACAATTAACCTGGCAGTGTTGTTCCTCCTACAGACAGTAGCTCTGGTGCTCTCGGTGGCGGTGGTGGCGTGGGCGGCTCCTCAGGACAGCTACAACTACCAGGCGCCGGCCGTGCAACAGCCTCAGTACCCCGACGCTCCCGCCCTGTACAACTTCCAGTGGGACATCAACGACGATTACTCAGGCAACTTTTACGGTCACCAGGAGCAGAGAGACGGAGACAACACCCAGGGCAGGTGAGGGAAATATTCAATAAAATATTAAAATAGATGTTTTTGGTAGAAACAACTACACGATGCTTGTCTTCTTGTGTCGACCTCTTGTCACCTTGTAACCTCCAGAAGGTATTCCAACTACGGACTTACAATTTATAATAAACCTCAAATACCACGTGACTTCTGCTGAGATAACATTACAAGACCTAGTTCTAAAGTATCGTTGATTAATTATGAGTTAGACTCATGTCATAGTTAATAATACTGAGGACGATGCGTCTTTTTTTAATTTTACTCCAAGTACACATGTTGGTTCACCTCACACTAATCCCCTACAAGGTTATATCCTACCTACAAGAAGCCTCACCACAACTCCAAATATGAGTAGACCAGACAGTCATACTAGTTCTTTGAGTTTGTCGTAAGGTCTTTCATCTCTTGTTAACTTTGTATATCACTGTACATCATTAACTCCTCTTACCCACAGTTACTACGTGAGGCTGCCTGACACTCGCCTCATGAAGGTTCAGTACTATGTCGATGACAACGGCTTCCACCCTATTGTTACCTTCGAGGGTGAGGCCCAGTACCCCAGCGCCCCTTCTAGGGTCTACTCACAGCCCGCACCAGCCCCCCAACAGACGTACCAGCAACCAGCCCCCCAGCAGACGTACCAGCAACCAGCCCCCCAGCAGACGTACCAGCAGCCCGGACCAACTCCCTCACAATTCTACTCTCAGCCAGGAAAATAACTTTCGTAAATGGCACTTCAGGTTCAATACTGTTGTCTCGTTGTCTCGTGTTATGTGTTGTGTGTCAACTACGTCTAATGTTTAGTGACAAATAAGAATGGTGCGTCGGGAATAATTTCTGGCACCATTATATTTGTAGATCTATATTCTGTATACATACGAGTACTTTTATATAAATATATTTTTATACGAAGATTTTGAAAGTTTTAATAAAATAATGCAAAATATTTATTGTATAAGTGACCTCAACCAGTTATTGCAGTTCCCAAACAGACAAATGATTCAACTGAACTGTTCATAAACAAACTCTTTGGAAAACTTACCTTTCCTTAATGCGACTGCCAACAAACTTTCCCGCCATCATCAGCTGCTTCTCACAACGGAGGTATAAAGTTTGTATCATGAACGTTGTTGACCCGATACTGAGGTTCAAGGTTGTTCAAGTAGGTGTCATTGGGCTGGATTGGGTGGGGGGGAGGGGGCGCCGGTGGGTACAACGGTACAGCTCTTGCCTCGCAAGCGAGATGTCACGGGTTCAATTCCCGGGCCTGTGGAAAGTTGTTCGGACACCCTTCCCAGCCTCCCTTGGTCCCTGTTCACCTAGCAGCAAAGTAGGTACCTGCTGTAAATCGAAAAGATGCGAATTCGTATTCAGGGACAAGTTGTTGGAGCTTCCAATAACTTGATGACATAAACCACTGACTCTTCAGGCTTCTACGCCCTTAACTCATGAGACATAAAGGCAAGCATGAACTTAGCATGCTTCCCTGTTGGGCGCTGTAAACGCTTCTGCGCTTCACCTTACACAAGGATGTAGGGGAGTGCCCAATAAAAAAAGAATGGGCTGGATGGTTTGTTAACCTTTCTTGCCAGAAGACAGTTCTGTTTTGAATCAAAAGATGGCGCACCGTGCATGAGGGGGGGGTGGGGGTGAGTAGAGGGGGCGAGAGGAGGCTTGTGGGGTTGAGAATAATGGAACGAAATTATCAGATCTTAATTACGTTAATATTGTGATATCGTTGGTTATCACACTAATAAGGATAATGAATATATTAAAAGGTAATCAAATATGTATGACACAACAAATACTATGGAATTGTAGCGGCAACAGTAGTAGAGTTAAAGGTGTAAGGATTAGAAGAAATTTCAATAATAAATCACCATGTGTTAGGTCTTACAGCAGAGTTACCATTATAATGTAGCATACGAGTATTGGTGATATTTTACACTGACTAAACCTGTTATATTGAACAATGGAAGTGCTGGCCCTCTAGTAATGTTAAGTGTTTATCCGTCACACCTGTGTACATCCACACGTGGATGATCCCCAACATTTGTCTACACCCACACGTGGATGATCCCTCACAGCTGTGTACACCCACACGTGGATGATCCCTCACAGCTGTGTACACCCACACGTACTCTCTTATGGAAGTACAGCAAAATCATCGAACGTCACATTTATGATGTGTTCCAAGAGTTTGTGTTACTGCTCACTTTACGTGGCACATCAAGAGTCTGAGGTGTTCACGCTTGTGAGACTGACCCAGTTACTGTACACTAGCCGACACGTGGACCCCAAACATGAGAGACAACTATTAAGGTAATTATCTCATTAGCTGTTGCTCAACTTCGTCCGTTTGCATCATACGGATGTGGTATGACGAGCGTTCACTGGTTTAGAGTTAACCTAAAAGGCAAAACAGAGGATTGTTCAACTCAGAAGTAAACTTTGATCGAATATGACACTATATCTTAGGGCCTCTCTTCACTTTATATATGAATGACCTGCAGATGTCGTGACACCCTTCATTGATATAATACGCGGATGACTCAATATTGCTTGCCATATGGGAAAGGTCAACCACTAAAGTGTAATCTAGAGACTTGGACCCCCCTGTACCTTGGTAATAGAGTCTTCAAATGTGAATAAAATACTAAATTCCTTGGGGTTATTGCTGATGATAAACTAAACAGGAAAAAACACTTACAAGCCATTTACAGTAAAGTCAATAAACAGTGCGGTATCCTGTATCACACTAGAGTCTAGACAGTCACTCACTCTTGCAGCAATGAAAGAAATCTACAGTATTATGATCTTGTTTACCAACACTTGATACACTATCACACACCATGGGGGGCCTCTCTGGCTCCACAAAAAACACAACCCCTACACCGCCCAGGAGAGAGTTGTGTGGACAATGACCTCCTTGTAAAAACGTGACCACACTTGCGAACAGTTTGCTTACTTGAAAATGTTAAAATTCAAGGATATTAACACTTACTTCTGTGCCCTATTTGTTTATAAATCTGTCAATCACTTGAATGACATTTATTTGCAGTTCCGTAATAATCAAAGATGCAACTTAAGACTCCCAAAGCTACTAAGACCACCCCCATGCGCTCCTCTCAGTCCCAGACCTCCAGAAAATATCATGGTGTGGTGTGGAGCAACTTACCCCACCCATCCGAGCAAAGACTACGCTCCCTTCCTTTAAATCATCACTTAAAAAAAAAACTATTATCTAAGTATTAGTATTTTTGTAGCACTTACTTTATATTCCTAGTTTTATTGTACCACCAAAACCATTATATCATATATTGTCACGTAGATAGATAGAAATTACCATTGCAATAATTATATATTTGCCGACAAGACATGATACTGACAGCTCTGTCCTCTTGTTTCACCTTAATACAACCCATATCAAGCTGTGTAACCATTTCTTTTAAGTTATTACGACAAATCTTAAAAGTGAAAGTAGGTCCCAAGGGTATGACTGCCTGTTATGGACAGTGTGGATACATCACACTGAATACGAAACCTTTAGTACACCAGGAGACAGCTTGGTCGGCACTGCAGTCGACCGCCTTCACTTCCCCAGCTTGTAAAGTTACAGTAGGCACAGTTCCCACACCTATGGATCTTGTGTGGGTAAAATTATCTGGTAACTCTTCCTGTAGAGAACTGTCTGAATTCCAAAATGACCCAATTGTCTTAGTGTCATTTTTACGTATATACTGTAAGTTATGAATACATTCGTTGTGCACAGGTCAGGTCTTAAGAACACAACAGATCTGTCTTATGGTTTGATTGAATAGATCCGTGCGGCACTGGATGGTAAATAAAAGCAATAGGCAGAATTTAGTAAGGCTGAAACAGTTTTATTTAATAATGGTTCCATACAGTAATGTAAGTAAACGACTCAGTGTTTCGTAACGTCTCAAAATATCATCTGCTTCGAGTTCCTAAACAAACATCAGTTTGTACTAGTGTAAATACACAATGAGGATTATTATGAATGTTGTTTACTGTGTCACAGAGACCAAGTTTGGCAGCTTCTAGAGCTACGAAACACTGCCAGGCCTTTTAGGGGCAAGAGTGAGGTGTTGGCGTATTGGGAAACCACCTGTGGTGGGGGTCGCACTCATGCAGATTCTGTGAACAAGCATACCCCTGGTGAGGTGAAGCGATGGACGCACTCGTGGACCAGTCAGGCTACGTGTGTATATAGTTTGTTTATGATTTTTAATAATGTTTCATGTTATAATTATTTTTATGGTCATGAAGGATAATAAGGCTCCTAAAGCAGAACACAATTCTGCCAATAAATTGCACCAAGTACACAGTGTTTGTATGGGATAATTCTGTCTCAGTAAGAGGGGCGAGTGATGGGGGAGAGAAGTCTGGTTGGAAAGCAGAAGGGAAAGAGGTACGGTGGATAAGGAAACTGAAGTAGGGTGGGAGGAACGGTGGTGAAGGGGCGGGAAAACTATGGATGGTGAAATATAGACGGCAGATAAAGGCGCTACCACATATTATGACAGCAAACAGACACGCGTCTTTCAGTCGTGCCCAGTACAGAGCCATAGGTCCAGTGCAGTCGACATTCTTCAACCACCAAAACAACACAGGTGGCGGACCTCTACTTGAATACTGTTTTTCACGGTCAGCAAACACGTTATAAATTAGGTGATGTGTTCTCAGAGTTAGTTTCTTATTGGGCAATACTTAAAGAGGGGGTTATAAATCAATGTCAACTTCCACAACAATTAAAACTGTCATTGTTAGGTAGCAAACATGTTAAGAGGATTATAATAACATTAATATATATTGGCAACTAGGATGAGAAAATAAGATCTAGTGGCGCGGATGTTGAAAATATAATTGTTTGGTAAGCTAAAACGCTGATATGACTCCCTATTGTGATCTGTTGTTTTGAGGGAATGAAAGATGAACGGAGATGTAGCACGGGATGACCTGCATGATCACGCGTGCCCGTAAAAAATGACCCAGGGTGGAGATGGTGAAGTGGTCACGAAGTTATTCGCCTTGACATTACAGTGACGTCATGAAGCACGCCCCGTCCCAGCCTATATAAAGCCAGGCACTGCTGTGTGGGCAATAGTGTGTCTCACGTCTCCAACTAAGACAATCATGAAGGTACACCGACTCCTAGGACGCATCATCCACTTATTGTTACTTTAATGCAAAGGAGTAATTGATTATTTCATTCTCTCACTGCAGCTGTAACTATATCATTGTCTTATACGAGGCGACCATCTAGTCATATCAGGTTAAACCAGATCAACTTAATGTTACAATGGAGCTAATCTTCAGAAATGTTTAGCACAGATTATTATGGTCATGTTAAGAGGTGAAGCATGTCGAGGCAAAGGCGGGATACAATAATGGTGCTATGTTTACTGTCTGACCATATCCACCATGCTTAGCGATGGGTTCTTGATGCTAAGGCTTTATTTGGGTCTTGAAATTGAGGTTTAACGTCTAACATGCGCGAAAATTGTTTTACTAGACCAGGCAGGTTATGTACGCCTCACGTGGAATAATCTTTGGTAAATGTTTCACCAAATTATGTCCCGTGGTAGCTATTGACACTTCATTCATTGGCCATCTTTAAGACGATAGTTATCATAATCACAATTGTAATGAGTGAATTCCTCTATCAGACAGCGGCTCTGATTCTCTCTCTGGCGGTGGCGGCGTGGGCGGTCCCTCAGGGCGACTACAACTACCAGGCGCCGGCTTCACAGGGACCCCAGTACGCCTCAGCACCCGCCCAGTACAACTTCCAGTGGGACGTCAACGACGCACCTTCAGGCAACTTTTACGGTCACCAGGAGCAGAGGGACGGAGCCAACACCCAGGGCAGGTGAGTTGACCAAAGAAATATTTGAACACACTTGAAATCATCTAAAAAAACATCTGTATTAAGGATGAGGCTCGCGCACTATAATAAACATGTCAAAATCTGTAAGAGAGAATGATTCGTATCTCACCAAGTTCTTTAGGTTAAGAAAGTGATCCTGATTGATGTTCAGGAGAGTAGATTATTATCATCATCATTATGAAAAAAATGCATTACAATTTTCATACAATCCTTTACAACTATCCCTTTCTTAACCTTTTATTTTTCTTAACAAATAAAAAAAAATGTTTATAACAATTAAACCACAAAGAAAGGTTGGAAACTTTGGAGGTTATACTCGATTTCATATTGTTCTTGAGCATCAATTTCCTCCGTCACATCGGTTGGCCTTCACCGACCCTAAAGCTCCCCTCTAGCTGGTCTTCCCATTCACAGTTACTACGTGCAGCTGCCCGACTCTCGCCTCATGCGTGTTGAGTACTACGTTGACGAGACTGGCTACCACCCAACTGTGACCTTCGAGGGAGAGGCTCAGTTTCCCAGCGGCCCCTCCAGGGGCTACTCCCAACCCGCTCCAGCTCCTAGCCAGACGTACTCCCGGCCAGCTCCTGCCCCCCAGCAGACGTACCAACAGCCAGCCCCAGCTCCCTCACAGTTCTACTCTACACCTGGGAAATAAGAATCATGGACGGAGCCTCAGTACAGCACATCTTCCACGACCAGCGTCGCTGACGGCCTAAAGTTGTTTGTGGCTTTCATTATGTCGATTGTATTATTATTTATTTCTTCTTTTTTTCTCCCACTGAATAACTTCTGTCGTTATTATTATAAAGGATCTTTAAGAGTTCATGTGGATCAAGTGACGTATCTCCTTCACAACGTTTCCTTTGAACCTGCCTTATGCTTACCAAGACCCCGAACAGGAATGTCTTTTCTGTCATCTAATATTTTCTCCTAAATTTATTGTGTACATGTACTTATGTATATATATGGATTCACCGAATAAAAAGTAACATGAATTACTCATTTTTGTTAATGGATAATCCTCAGTGAGTAAACTAAATGGGTGTAGAGGTACTCAAAGGAATACTTTAATTAATTAGTTTTGATTATAAATGTTCAGTGAGTTTACAACGATGCAATTGGTTACTGGCAATAGGGAAGAACCTGCAGCTGTGGTGAAAATGTATGTTTAGTTCTTAGTTGCCTTAACCGAGTCACTCATTGAGAGATGTTCAATTCCAGCCTGTGCAACTTTTGGTACAATCATTTCTTTGTTCTGTTTACATCTTTATATCATCATCATGAACAGTAATAATGTGTCAGTAATGCTCCGACTTATTTATATCATTAATAAAGTCTCTAGGACAATAAGCATTCAAAGACCAGTACATAAAATTATCGACCATCTTAGACTTCATTCTTGTAAGAGGTCAAGCATCAGAGGTCGGCCCTAAATATTGTTGTGGTAGATAGATTCTTGGTCACACTTGTTGGCTCCGACACCGAGTTGCTGGTAGTTATATGTACTGTACACAATGTGCTAATAGTCATGGACGTTCATAAAACAAACTAAAAATATATTATTATACAGTAAGTACAAGACACCATATGTGTAAATAAACGAAAAAGGTTCTAGAGTTAGTGGATAATCATGGTGATCACGTCACCACAGTGGAAACTGACAACCTAAAGATTTTATGAGTTTTAATAAACTAATTTAATAACAGTATATGTTACGATCTTTGGTTTTGTTCGGGAAATAATTAAGAAGATTTTAATATTACTGCACATAATATTCATTATTTGGGTAGACTCATTTTTTTTTTACGGGGAATAGCTCACCCGGGCCAAGGCGTTGTAAATAATCTCCTCTGATCTTGTTGTTCACAGTAACTTTCTTATAAAACTCGTGAGTAAATTATTAAAGTTTAGTGTATGAGCCAGTTTTGAGAAAAAAATATTCCACACGTTAATGCGTAATAATAGTTTTTATCAGATTGAGGGTTTAAATAAATGAATAACCCAATTAACCGTGCAAATTATTGAAAGGAAATTGAAAGTTCACTTGAATTCTTTTTAGGCGTTATCGTTATTACTTACTAAATTTTATAATAATTTTTAATAAGCTATAATAGTCTCCCACACTATTTTCTGCTTGATTTCTTGTACCTTTTCCTCTGGATAATTAAGTCACATAAACAGCGAAGACTGTGTTTACTGTTTACGTATCCAGTACACAGGAGAAGCTCAGTAGTCCGCTTGGTTATAATAATGTTCAAACGTGATTCTTTGTGAACAGCGCCTGTGTTGGGATCACCTGAAGATCAGCCCCGTCAGCTTACTTCACCTGATGATTAAAAACTCTAACTCTACCTGCGGGGGTTAGGTTAGGTTGTATCAGATTAGATTAGATTAGGGTGGGGTGGGTTAGGTTAAGTTGGGTTGGGTTAGGTTAGGTTAATCTACAAGTGGTCCAGTTTTTATTTTATACATCTTTTTAGCATCTATCTGGAGTGTGTCAGGTGTGGTGTTGATGTTCAGTGTGTCATTTATTGTACTTTTTGTTGTCTTAGAGCTGACGTGCTGGTGTTGACATGTGTCCGTTATGTTGATGATGTTAGTAGATGTTTAAGTGGTCATGTGGGGTCTGTATCTCGAGGCTAGGACGACACATGTAGCGTGAGTCGTGGAGGTCCTTGTGTGTGTCTCACCATAATGACTTCTGAGTCGGTAATGTCTTATTGTTTCATGTATTCAGATTCTGCGGACAAAGGAAAGAATTCTTACCTCGCGGATTCAACAGCAGCCTTGACGTTATCTTACGCGTGACGCAATAGTAACGAACGTGACGTCATGAGTCAGCTGAGGTCACACCCACAGTCCCTGGTCAATATATAGGTGAACGCGAGTGTGTGGGGCCAGCAGTTCAGCTCAGACATCCTCCCAACGCACAACCATGAAGGTACTGGGGCTTTGTTGACTTCACCTGGCAAAATAATATTTCAGGTTATTGACATACACTACTTAAATCTTTTGTTGATCCTCAGAAGATAACTGTTGTCGTTTTACTTGGATTTCGACGCATAACAAACAGTGATCCTAAACATATCCACAAACACTAAAGCCTTTTATTATTTTTTCACTGTGAGTTTAGAAAAGAACATAACTTGTGAGCCGTTTATGAAGTGTCTGACTATCTTGGCACTACCTCTGTGACCTAAGAGAACATAAGTTTTCTTCCTTTTCATGAAAATTTTCGCTGAATCTTCAGAATAAGAACATTTTTGCGTTAGAAAGACGGCACTAGTTATAATGAGCGCCACCGTCTTGTGATTACTGACCTTGTGAGAATTGTTCACCCAATAACATTCATTAACATAACAAACTCTAAGATAAATGTTATGGTTCTTCAGACAGTGGCTCTGATTCTCTCTCTGGCGGTGGCGGCGTGGGCGGTCCCTCAGGGCGGCTACAACTACCAGGCGCCGGCCTCACAGGGACCCCAGTACGCCTCAGCACCCGCCCAGTACAACTTCCAGTGGGACGTCAACGACGCACCTTCAGGCAACTTTTACGGTCACCAGGAGCAGAGGGACGGAGCCAACACCCAGGGCAGGTGAGTCTGTTAACGTTTATAAGGACAAATTATATCTGGCCATGTTTTTGTGGTAGTTGGCAGCCATTTATCACAAAATAGTCGATAGCTAACAGAGTAAAAAAAAAGAGGGGGGAGGATAAAACTGCTCGTGTATCAGGTGAGATCGACTGTAGATGAAACACTATGACACTATTAATGAACTTTTAGACATCCTCGTAAGTGTAACCAACATACTGCACTAAACTAATCCCAAAATCTTTAAATGATCGATTAATTTAGTTACACTCAGGACTTTATCCACAAGGAAAAAAAATATTAAATATTTGTATTTCCTTCAATACTCTATATTAGAAAAATCGGAAAATGTGTTTTAACCTTTAATTTCAGCTCCTTTACATTGTACAGTAACTCCTTTAGCACCAAGCTATTGCCAAACACCTGTTGGCTCTCCCTGAACCTAAAACTCCCCACTAGCAGACTTTCCATTCACAGTTACTACGTGCAGCTGCCCGACTCTCGCCTCATGCGTGTTGAGTACTACGTTGACGAGACTGGCTACCACCCCACTGTGACCTTCGAGGGAGAGGCTCAGTTTCCCAGCGCCCCCTCCAGGGGCTACTCCCAACCCGCTCCAGCTCCTAGCCAGACGTACTCCCGGCCAGCTCCTGCCCCCCAGCAGACGTACCAACAGCCAGCCCCAGCTCCCTCACAGTTCTACTCTACACCTGGGAAATAAGAATCATGGACGGAGCCTCAGATCATGGTTTTAGCTGTACAGCACATCGTCCACGACCCGCATCTGTGATGGCATAAAACTTATTGTGGTTTTCATCATAGCGATTATGTTATTATTTATAAATTTTTCGCCCTCCACTTAATAGTTCCGTCCTTGTTATCATAAATGATCTTTAAGCCCTTCACTATTAAACACCAATTCTAATATTCCATTTAGCACAGAGACCTCTCGTGTGGGTCATGTACAGTACAGTAAAGTACAGTACAATACGGTACGGTACAGTACAGTACAGTACAGTATATTCTTCACAATATTCCCTGATCTGTCTTATTCCTTCACACACGAATATCGATGACAAGATTACTCCTGTTGTGAGTGCCATTTACTGTTTCCTAATCCACCGCCTAGTTTATAGGTATGCTTACCAACATATGTTTACTTAGCTATATTTTTGTATGAAAAATATAATGATGCATTCAATAAAATATCTCATGAATAAGTTATTTATCTGAAGCGGTAACCCTGGTGGACAATGACAAATATCGGCAGTGCAAAAGCAATCAAGAGGAGACTTTACTCTAACGGCAGTGCATTATAATAAATATTAATTATTTTACCAAGCCTGGAATATTTAATGATGACAATATATGTTGCAAGGATGAGTGAAGCTGCCGCTCTTGTGAAGATACCAAGTGTTTTTATAGCTGGATTTAGCTGTATAAATATTTAAGTAACTCACTGTGAGATGTTTACTTTCCATTAATACTACCAGGTAGAGTCCACTATAATACTAGCAGGTAGAGTCCACTATAACACTACCGGGAGTATAGTCTACAACATTGAGGAAAGGCAAAGTTGACAAGTTAAAATACAGAGTGAATAATCTAGGGGTTGAAATACGTGGATGCAGCAAGTGAGGAACACACACAAGAATCACTGTTTGTGACAGACAAATTTAAGTTATGAAAGAGATAAAAAGATTATTAAGTAAACCGAGTCATTCACTAACATTACACAACACAAGTAAAACACAAATATGCAATTATTGAAACACACCAGAATATTACCTGATTATTCTTACTTTATATATTAAATACACATTCTATTTATAAAACACAAAAACCTGATAGAAATGGTAGCTCAGGTAGTATGTCTAGGATGCGATGGCCAACCACAAGGAACCAGGGATTACCCCCGCAGTCCACTACCATCAAACCATCACAACACCACCAGCAGTAGTCCGTAATACAATCCTTCGTCCACACCCCGGGAGAAGAGAAACACCGTAGGTCGCAGAGAAGAGACTAAGGTTACCAGGCAGATACGCTTGCCTTGATACCTCTCTGTCCACAGCTGAGCCGGTCTCATAGTCGGATGGGAAACTGGCTCTGATCGGTGCTCACTGGGGTCGAGTAGATTCGTGAAGCAGTTCCTTCTCCTGGTGTCAAGTTGGAGCAAAGAACCATTACACACTTGTTAAAAAGAGTTGTTAGACCCAAGGTTCTCAGCCATCTTGAGTACTCGAGAAGATTTAATGTAGGAATAATCAGAGTTGTTCTGCATTGCACTTTTTTTTAAGTCCAGATGGAGAGGCATGAGAGCTTTATGAAGTTAAAGGAGGACTTTCTTATCCTCACATTCAACAGTGTGCTTTATGATTCCTACAGTTTGGTTGGCTTTCTTTACTGTTGTTCCTACCTGTTGAGCAGCTTTCATTGCTTGGTCCATCTTGACGATTAGGTCGGTTTCCTTATCAACAGGTTTAAAAAAAGTGTTACTCACAGAAATGAATCCTAAGATAATAATTATGATAGGCAACAGGGAACTAAAAAAGCGGAAATTTTTGTGTATTTGGGAAGTAACTTTAATTGTGATGGTAGATGTGCAAACGAAAAAAAAAATAATAAGTCAAACAAAAACAGCATTTGGTAATCTAAAAAAAAAAATAATAAAAGGGAAATTAACTTCAAATTTTGTAAAAGAAAGGCAATATATGGTCAGGATTGTATTATGGGCTAGCAGCGAGGATATTCAGCAGACACCAGAAAGAGGTTAGAGGCCTTTGATATGTGATGTTATAGTCGAATGTTAAAACTAATTTGCACACAGGAAAATATATAAAGATGTACTAAGATTGGCAAAAGCTTGAAGAGAAATACTTGAAATTTTGACAATATGGAAAATACGTTAAATTGGTCATATAATTTGGGATAAAGGGATAATAACTAATATAAATGAATAAACTTGAGGAAAGGAGGGCCATGGAAAGGCAGCGACTGAGGTGGATGAACGAAGCTAAAACCTGGGACCCTAGAGAGATACAAAATCTTGGGGGATTTGGTAAAACAGCCCGCGAACAGTGGACTGGAAGACTGTGGTCGCCAACCCTAAGATATGTGGACAGTACTCTGATTCATTAACGTTACGTTGGTTTAGATTAGATTAGGTTGGGTTAGGCAAGGATAGGTTAGGTTAGGTTAGGTTAGATTAGGTTGGGTTAGGCAAGGATAGGTTAGGTTAGGTTAGATTAGGTTGGGTTAGGCAAGGATAGGTTAGGTTAGGTTAGGTTAGGTTGGGTTAGGCAAGGATAGGTTAGGTTAGGTTAGGTTAGGTTGGGTTAGGCAAGGATAGGTTAGGTTAGGTTAATTGTCTATTGGTTGAGTTGTATTTCTTTTATACATCTTCTTATCTCCAGCTGGTGTGTGTCAGGTGTGGTGTTGATGTTCAGTGTATCTATTTATTGTACTTTTTGTTGTCTTATTGCTGGTGTTGACATGTGTCCTTTATGTTGATGATGTTAGTAGATGTTTAAGTGGTCATGTGGGGTCTGTATCTCGAGGCTAGGACGACACATGTAGCGTGAGTCGTGGAGGTCCTTGTGTGTGCCTCACCATAATGACTTCTGAGTCGGTAATGTCTTATTGTTTCATGTATTCAGATTCTGCGGACAAAGGAAAGAATTCTTACCTCGCGGATTCAACAGCAGCCTTGACGTTATCTTAAGCGTGACGCAATAGTAACGAACGTGACGTCATGAGTCAGCTGAGGTCACACCCACAGTCCCTGGTCAATATATAGGTGAACGCGAGTGTGTGGGGCCAGCAGTTCAGCTCAGACATCCACTCAACGCACAACCATGAAGGTACTGGGGCTTTGTTGACTTCACCTGGCAAAATAATATTTCAGGTTATTGACATACAATACTTAAATCTTTTGTTGATCCTCAGAAGATAACTGTTGTCGTTTTACTTGGATTTCGACGCATAACAAACAGTGATCCTAAACATATCCACAAACACTAAAGCCTTTTATTATTTTTTTCACTGTGAGTTTAGAAAAGAACATAACTTATGAGCCGTTTATGAAGTGTCTAACTATCTTGGCACTACCTCTGTGACCTAAGAGAATATAAGTTTTCTCCCTTTTTATGAGATTTTTCGCTGAATCTTCAGAATAAGAACATTTTTGCGTTAGAAAGACGGCACTAGTTATAATGAGCGCCACCGTCTTGTGTTTACTGACCTTGTGAGAATTGTTCACCCAATAACATTCATCAACATAACAAACTCTAAGATAAATGTTATGGTTCTTCAGACAGCGGCTCTGATTCTCTCTCTGGCGGTGGCGGCGTGGGCGGTCCCTCAGGGCGGCTACAACTACCAGGCGCCGGCCTCACAGGGACCCCAGTACGCCTCAGCACCTGCCCAGTACAACTTCCAGTGGGACGTCAACGACGCACCTTCAGGCAACTTTTACGGTCACCAGGAGCAGAGGGACGGAGCCAACACCCAGGGCAGGTGAGTCTGTTAACGTTTATAAGGACAAATTATATCTGGCCATGTTTTTGTGGTAGTTGGCAGCCATTTATCACAAAATAGTCGATAGCTAACAGAGTAAAAAAAAAGAGGGGGGAGGATAAAACTGCTCGTGTATCAGGTGAGATCGACTGTAGATGAAACACTATGACACTATTAATGAACTTTTAGACATCCTCGTAAGTGTAACCAACATACTGCACTAAACTAATCCCAAAATCTTTAAATGATCGATTAATTTAGTTACACTCAGGACTTTATCCACAAGGAAAAAAAATATTAAATATTTGTATTTCCTTCAATACTCTATATTAGAAAAATCGGAAAATGTGTTTTAACCTTTAATTTCAGCTCCTTTACATTGTACAGTAACTCCTTTAGCACCAAGCTATTGCCAAACACCTGTTGGCTCTCCCTGAACCTAAAACTCCCCACTAGCAGACTTTCCATTCACAGTTACTACGTGCAGCTGCCCGACTCACGCCTCATGCGTGTTGAGTACTACGTTGACGAGACTGGCTACCACCCCACTGTGACCTTCGAGGGAGAGGCTCAGTTTCCCAGCGCCCCCTCCAGGGGCTACTCCCAACCCGCTCCAGCTCCGAGCCAGACTTACTCCCGGCCAGCTCCTGCCCCCCAGCAGACGTACCAACAGCCAGCCCCAGCTCCCTCACAGTTCTACTCTACACCTGGGAAATAAGAATCATGGACGGAGCCTCAGATCATGGTTTTAGCTGTACAGTACATCGTCCACGACCCTCGTCTCTAATGGCCTAAAACTTATTGTGGTTTTCTTAATAGCGATTATATTATTATTTATAAACTTTTCGCCCTCCACTTAATAGTTCCGTCCTTGTTATCATACATAATCTTCAAACCCTTCACTATTAAACACCAATTTTAATATTTTATTTTACTAAAGACTGACAATTTTATTTAGCACTGAGACCCCTCGTACCCAATGGGTGAACATCTCGTGTGGGTCATGTGATGTACAGTACAGTACGGTACAGTACAGTACGGTACAGTACAGTACAATACGGTACGGTACAGTACAGTACAGTACAGTATATTCTTCACAATATTCCCTGATCTGTCTTATTCCTTCACACACGAATATCGATGACAAGATTACTCCTGTTGTGAGTGCCATTTACTGTTTCCTAATCCACCGCCTAGTTTATAGGTATGCTTACCAATATATGTTTACTTAGCTATATTTTTGTATGAAAAATATATTGATGCATTCAATAAAATATCTCATGAATAAGTTATTTATCTGAAGCGGTAACCCTGGTGGACAATGACAAATATCGGAGTGTAAAAGCAATCAAGAGGAGACTTTACTGTCAAGTATAAGTTGTGATATTATTATGAGTATCCATTTTAATATTTCGGGAGTTTATATCAGGATGATTTAAAGATGTAAATGAAACTTGGTAATACGAGTGGAGTTGCAGCTGTGTTACCTGATGATATTAAGTAGCTTTTAACTGGGTTATTGCCCTCATGAACATATTCCCAGTTTTGTTTACATAATCATGTTATCCTCAGAGATACTAACAAATCTACTAATATTATCGTCGTTTACTCACATCACCGTTCAAGTTCTAGGTAGACCAGTAAACGCCTCACAATCCTGACCAGCCATGGCGCGAATCTTAGCTAATGATCGATTGCCGATTACCCTGACTCTTTGATATTTATTATTTAGTGCTTCAAAATTATGGCTGCTGTATGATAAGAATGATGATTTGGTGGTCATCTTCATTACATAAAATCTCAGGAAAAGGCGTCGGTCACTGATGCAGACCTGTGAAAGTTAAGAACATTCTCTTTGTGATGATAGTGCGTTTGGTGATAATCGCGTGCTTGACTTCACGTTGAACCAAACGCACGGGGTCGAAGTATATTCAATTACTCATGTACTGTACAGGGTCGGTCGGTATGGTCTACTAAATATGGAAAAGACAAAATTAACAACAGTATAACATGGTGTACAGTGGATGCACTACACTGAGCTGTTGAACTGTTTGTGTTGTACATCAGTGTCCTCAGTACACTCGTGATTCTATTGCAACTTACCCAGTACTACTTGGGTTAATTCGTTCAGAGATTTAGTAATTCTTGACGCTATTATTAATTCTACTTATTTTGTCTTAAGACAGTATAATCACTGCTAATTCTTGTCCGTGAGATATTGTGATATTCTCAGCGAAGGTTCACTAAACAGTTTTTGGTTGAAGCGCTCTTCTACCATCATGGCCAGAAGTCTGTGCCAGACATAGGTGTTGTGTTGATTATGATGGCATATTTTAGCTACTTTTAGCATCTATACGGAAGCCACGTGTGTCTAACGAAATTACTAACACACTGGTTGCAAGCTTCTCCAGCAGGGCCAACGTGGTAGTGTGTCCCTCCCTGGCAGGGTATGAACTGACGATTCCTAATACTTTTCTGGTAATTCTTAGTTTCCTTCGTTATCTCCTACACCGAGTTATCCGCTGAGTTATAGGTAAACATAATACTTATATAATTATACAAATCTAAATATATATATATTCTTATATTCAACATGTATACAGTAAATTGAGAAAAAACGTCAGGAAAACAGCAGAAAGTTAAACGAAATCACACCACGACGGCAGAAACTGGTGAAGGAGTACAGTACTGTATCAGTTATGATTATTGTTATTCTAAGATTTGGTGGGGTTTAATGAGAAGCAGCTTGACCATATAAAATTGATTTTTTTTCTCTGCTCCTAATGGAATCAATTAATTCATATCTTATTTGTGCTCTTATTTGTGATATCAACTACTAGTCCTAATAATCTTTATATAATGAAAACATTAATAACAATAAAGCTAGTGTAAGTGTATATGTCATGGTTGATCATCATTTGTATTATTGTAAAGGAAAAGCTGTTACATTCTTATTACTATTGTTAATTTGTATTGTGTCTCGGTCATATACTGTACTCATCTTCAGAATGTTTAAGGATGACTTGCTCATGTCATGAATAAAAATGATAACCCTTGTATTACAGATTCCACAGTGATCATAAAGGCTTCCGTCATAACGTTTGAGTGACATCACGAATCAGTAAGGCCGCACCCTCCTTACCAGGCGACCGCAATATAAAGCTGAACGCGGGTGTGTGGCCAGCAGTTCAACTTAGACCTTCCACCTCTATACAGACATGAAGGTACTGGATCTCTCTTACACCACGTGACAGACGGATACAATTTATAGATATTAACAAACTTAAACAGGAGAATTAAGATTGAGGCTTGTCTTGAGAAATTAAAAGCTATTACTTAGAAACTGACCTGTGAACGCCAATCCTCCTCAACACACCACATAGTCAAGCAGTAAAGCCCAGTGCAGGATATTATTACGAAACTCAAGGGCGAAGTTTGCTTTTTATTTCATTAAGAACAATGATTTTGGGTTGTCTGCGATCCAAATAATGAAAATCATGTATAAATCTTCACCACGCCGAAATAATATATTTGGCACGAAAACAATACATACCCGTATTCCTTGAAACTTTTTTGACCCAAATAAAATGTACGGTCGTTTGATAACTCTCCTCAACTTAGTGTTCTTGATATGGCATTCACGTTTCTCAGACAGTGGCTCTGGTACTCTCTGTGGCGGTGGCGGCGTGGGCGGGTCCTCAGGGCGGCTACAACAACCAGGGACCGGTCGTGCAGGGACCGGTCGTGCAGGGACCGGTCGTGCAGGGACCCCGGTACGCCTCAGCACCCGCCCAGTACAACTTCCAGTGGGACGTCAACCATTCACCTTCAAGCAATTTCTACGGACACCAGGAGGGGAGGGACGGAGCCAACACTAAGGGCAGGTGAGTGTTTGTACTCACAGTGGAAAAGTATACATGGCAAATATTTTCATCATTAAAATACACATTCATCATTAAGTGCTGTGATAACAATAAATAAAACTCCTTTTGTATCAAACAAAATAGTGTCAGTACAGGACCGTGACGCTCTTGGAAAAAAAAGGACATTGTAAACACCATCACAGGAATGACGTTAGTTAGTCACATGTACTCTAAGCTCCCAATTAAGCAGGTGTTTCCGTCCACAGTTACTACGTGCAGCTGCCCGACTCTCGCCTCATGCGTGTTGAGTACTACGTTGACGAAACTGGCTACCACCCCACTGTGACCTTCGAGGGAGAGGCTCAGTTTCCCAGCGGCCCCTCCAGGGGCTACTCCCAACCTGCGTCTACTCCCCAGGAGACGTACCAACAGCCAGCCCCAGCTCCCTCACAGCTCTACTCTACACCGTAAAAATGAGACTAATGATCATAAGCTCTAATTATGGTTTTATATGTACAGTACATCCTCCATGACCCGTCGTCGACTGCTTGATTAATTATTCACAAACTTCTCTGTTTGACTCCCAGTGGATAGCAACTGAAGTTCTTGTCTTAAAGGACATCTAGTATCCAGTGTAGGTCCTGTGTGGTATTTCCTTCACAGTATTTTCCTGGTTTAATTCATGTTTCCACTTTACCATCTCCACATATAGATCCAACAGCTCTTGGCAACAATGTTTTGTTAGAGTTCTTGTATAAAGGTTGGTAACTCCGCCGCCTAGTCTCTGTAATAATGCTTGTTAAACGATGTACACGTAGCTATATTTTTATATGAATATTTATAGATACATATAATAAAATGTTACATGAATTACTTATTTCTTTCATACAATAATCTTCCCAACAAGTGTAAAACGAGTATAAAGACATTTACTAAAAAATATTTTTGGAAATTTAAATGTTGTGTTCATGTCGGATTGAGTGAACAATAAATAACAGTATTTGGAAGGTGATAGAGGTGCAGCTCTAATGAGGTGCCTTACAACTTTTGGCGGCTTTTAGAGACTTTAATGAACGCTTTTCCTTACTGTCTGAATCAATGAGAGACATTTGCTCCCTCAGCTTTAACCTATTATTCCCAGCTTTTTCTTAAAAGCTTAATCAATCGTCATAAAGATTAATTAATAATCTACTTTTAGGAACTTTCATTCTCATTTACAATCAGTTTTTATTACACTTGTTATGGCTAAATAAACTGTCGCTGGTGAAGTGAGTCTCTACCATCAAGGACTGAAGTCTGTGCCAGACTCTGAAAATGTCTGTCCTTATAGACTGTCCTACTAAATTCTAGAGCTTAGCAAGGAACCATGAGGACACTCCATGAGGTGAAACACGTCATTTTCTTTGCCTTCATCCTGTCTACAAGGTTGGCAAGATAAGGCTCCTAAGACTTGTTGAGGTGAACAATAACAACTTGAGGTCTCCCCTATGTTTAAACAATCTATTTGCGACATTCTCCTTGGAGAGCCAGAGCACCTGTGTGTAAAAGAGGAAGGATTCAACACGAGAGTTTAGAGTTCCTGATTTCAGGAAAATGACGCCTTTGACCACTGCCTCCAGGAACTTGTGAAGCGGAATAGAGAGAGAGGATTTTCGGCGCCAGCTCAGTAAATTCCTACGCCTTCTGAGCTACTTCCTTGACATGCATCTGAAATCCCGGTTTCGATTTCAGCATCGCCAGAGCTCCATTCATACAGACTCCGTAACAATTCTCCCAGGTGATCCCGCTGGCTGTAGAGGAAGAAATAATATTTTCCATCACGTCGTGGAGGTCTCCAGCTTGGTACAGAACAGATATTCTTCCTTGATGTCACCCGAGAAAACCTCGCTCACACACAGGAGCAGCTGCTAACAAGAACTAGCATCCATTGACTCATCCAACTATTATAGTGTACAAACAGAGTAGTTTTAGCCAATTTGATCTCGTAGATCACTTCAGATGACCTTTCGTAAATTTGCCGTTTCACCAAATTGATCAACAAGTATATGCACTAAACCAGCAGGTGTTAGTGCATTCAGCAAGTGTTGTGTATTCAGCTGATGTTGGTGTGTCCAGCAGGTGTTGGTGTGTCTAACAGGTGTTGGTGCATTCAGCAGGTGTTGTGTATTCAGCAGTTGTTGGTGTGTCCAGCAGGTGTTGGTGTATTAAGCAGATGATGGTGTATTCAGCAGGTGTTGTGTATTCAGCTGGTGTTGGTGTGTCCAGCAGGTGTTGGTGTGTGCAGCAGGTGTTGTTGTGTCCAACAGGTGTTGGTGTATTCAGCAGGTGTTGGTGTATTCAGCAGGTGTTGTGTATTCAGCTGGTGTTGGTGTGTCCAGCAGGTATTGGTGTGTGCAGCAGCGTTGGTGTATTCATCTGTTGGTGGTATGTCCAGCAGGTGTTGGTGTATCCAACAGGGTTTCGTGTGTCCAGCTGGTGTTGTTGTGTCCAGCTGTTGGTGGTGTGTCCAACAGGTGTTGGTGTGTCCAGCTGGTGTTGGTGTGTCCAGCTGGTGTTGTATCCAGCTGGTGTTGGTTTCCAACTGGTATTGGTGTGTTCTGTTGTTGTTGGTGTGTCCAGCTGGTGTTAGTGTGTATATATATATTGATAACATGTGTCCTGGTACCATAATGATGGTCGAAAGTATTGTATCATCACTTCAGGACAGCACAGTTGTCTCAAGTCTCCACATATCCTGATGTGTGGGTCACGATATGTACTTTTTGTTCTCATATGTTACTCGTATATTGTGTTTCAGATTCTAGGTGTTAAAAGTCGACTTACTCGTGTCGTGAACAACGGCAATAATACATAATATACAAATTCCACAGCGATCATGAAGGCATCCGTCATAACGTCTGAGTGACGTCACTAGTTAGTAAGACCACACCCTCCGTTCCCCGCTAATATAAAATTGAGCGCGGGTGTGTGGTCAGCAGATCAAGTCAGACCTTCCATCACCATACAGACATGAAGGTAATGGACAAATGCCGCACCATTTTACGAACACAATATTTCTAGATATTGATAAAGATATATAGAAATATAGGCTCGTCTTCAAAAGTTAAAAGTTGCTATTTTACTTAGATACTGACGTGTAAACGACACTAATCGTCTGGCAGTAAGGCCCAATGAAGGAAATTATTATAAAACTCAGGCAGGGAGTTTCCTTTGGGTTACCTGAGAGCCATATAATGTTCATAAAAAAATAATCATGTGGGTAAATATATTGACATTTCACTGATAACTTACTGTTGAAATAATAATGTTCAGTAATTTCTAGACACGAGGACTCCCCAGTAGAGTGGTGGGTATGAGGCGGTACACACTTAACCACCAATTGGTATTGTTGTCAAGACCTTAATAATTTTCTGTTTCGAGAACACGAAACTTGAGAGCCATTAATGTCGACACTGACAGTCTGAGACAGTATAGCTGTGACCCAATAGGCTATGCCTTTATCATAGAACATTCAATAATATTATTTATCTCCAGTACAAAAACATTCGTTCATGTTGGTATAAAGGGCATGGTGTGTCATGGCCGCCATAATGTTCTGATTATTAAACAAACTTTTATTGTTCACCAGACAGCGGCTCTGGTACTCTCTGTGGCGGTGGCGGCGTGGGCGGTCCCTCAGGGCGGCTACAACTACCAAGAGCCGGTCGTGCAGGGACCCCGGTACGCCTCAGCACCCGCCCAGTACAACTTCCAGTGGGACGTCAACCATTCACCTTCAAGCAATTTCTACGGACACCAGGAGGGGAGGGACGGAGCCAACACTAAGGGCAGGTGAGTGTTTGTACTCACAGTGGAAAAATATACATGGCAAATATTTTCATCATTAAAATACACATTCATCATTAAGTGCTGTGATAACAATAAATAAAACTCCTTTTGTATCAAACATAATAGTGTCAGTACAGGACCGTGACGCTCTTGGAAAAAAAAGGACATTGTAAACACCATCACAGGAATGACGTTAGTTAGTCACATGTACTCTAAGCTCCCAATTAAGCAGGTGTTTCCGTCCACAGTTACTACGTGCAGCTGCCCGACTCTCGCCTCATGCGTGTTGAGTACTACGTTGACGAAACTGGCTACCACCCCACTGTGACCTTCGAGGGAGAGGCTCAGTTTCCCAACGGCCCCTCCAGGGGCTACTCCCAACCTGCGTCTACTCCCCAGGAGACGTACCAACAGCCAGCCCCAGCTCCCTCACAGCTCTACTCTACACCGTAAAAATGAGACTAATGATCATAGGCTCTAATTATGGTTTTATATGTACAGTACATCCTCCATGACCCGTCGTCGACTGCTTGATTAATTATTCACAAACTTCTCTGTTTGACTCCCAGTGGATAGCAACTGAAGTTCTTGTCTTAAAGGACATCTAGTATCCAGTGTAGGTCCTGTGTGGTATTTCCTTCACAGTATTTTCCTGGTTTAATTCATGTTTCCACTTTACCATCTCCACATATAGATCCAACAGCTCTTGGCAACAATGTTTTGTTAGAGTTCTTGTATAAAGGTTGGTAACTCCGCCGCCTAGTCTCTGTAATAATGCTTGTTAAACGATGTACACGTAGCTATATTTTTATATGAATATTTATAGATACATATAATAAAATGTTACATGAATTACTTATTTCTTTCATACAATAATCTTCCCAACAAGTGTAAAACGAGTATAAAGACATTTACTAAAAAATATTTTTGGAAATTTAAATGTTGTGTTCATGTCTGATTGAGTGAACAATAAATAACAATATTTGGAAGGTGATAGAGGTGCAGCTCTAATGAGGTGCCTTACAACTTTTGGCGGCTTTTAGAGACTTTAATGAACGCTTCTCCTGACCACTGACTAAGTGAGAGAGGAAGGCTTCTACATGTGAATCTATGTCCTTAAAAAACTCCTTGAAAAGACGAGAGTTCAGGGCTCCTGATTTCATGGAACTGACGACTTTAACCATTGCCTACAGGGTTTTGTGAAGCAGAATATAAAGGACTTTCGACGCCAGTGCAGTAAATTCCTTCGCCTTCAGATCCAATTTATTGACACGCGTCTGAAATCCCGATTTCGATTTCAGCATCGCCAGAGCTCCATTCAACAGACACCGAAACAATTCTCCCAGTTAATCCCGCTGGCTGTAGAGGAAGAAACTTGCTCTTCCATCGGAGTGCAAACTGAGTAAATGGATCCGATTTGATCTCATAGATTACGTCTTCCGTTACGTCAGCTGATATTTCGCAAATCTGCCGTTGATCGACAAGTATATGGACTGAACCTTGGGGTCACTTGCCTCTCCGAGAAAGAGCCTCACAATCTTCATGCCACATTGTTTGATTAAGTTTCACCGATTGTGTTTGTATTCTTCTGCATCGCTGTTTAGAGGCAGGCAACATAGGATTCCTAAATACACTCAAAGTGTGATACTGGAAAGCAACACTCGTATCCAGTTTCTGTATTCCAAGATATTTTTTCCTTATGAAGAAGATAGCACAGCAACCAACAAGCATAACATGATTATAACCAATACATTACCACAGATATATGACAAAATCTGTCGGCCACGACAGTCACCGTAGAGAGACACACACAACACCTCGGCCACGACAGTCACCGTAGAGAGACACACACAACACCTCGGCCACGACAGTCAGCATAGAGATACAGTACCTCGGCCACGACAGTCACCGTAGAGAGACACACACAACACCTCGGCCACGACAGTCACCGTAGAGAGACACACACAACACCTCGGCCACGACAGTCACCGTAGAGAGACACACACAACACCTCGGCCACGACAGTCACCGTAGAGAGACACACACAGGACCTCGGCCACGACAGTCACCGTAGAGAGACACACACAGGACCTCGGCCACGACAGTCAACAACAAAACTTGCTCCCAGAAAAAATAAATCAACTTCAAGATGAAACTCATTAAAGGACATTGTCAGGTCTGTCATGGTCAAGAAAAGTGTACAAAATATTGCTCTAGTTATGGCCACGTTGAGACAGGCCAGAGAGTATAAGACGATCAGTTTTTTTCTCGTCAAGCGACCCGATGAGAGAAAAGTGGTCTGGTTCTTCCCTTTCTCCTACGGTGAAAGGCAACACGAGCGGAAGGTTACGTTTTCGGTTTACCTGAAAAAACTCGCAAGAGATTATCGTTTCGTGAATAACGAAATAAAAGAAGATTCTTTGCAAGAACGGTATTTTTTTCGGCAATGAATGAAATATTTGGCCACCTTTAAAACAGGATACATGAAGCTGCTCACACTACACACTACTTGTTATTCTTTTCTCTCTCTTTACACACACTCATACTATACACAGCACACTAGGTAGAGTAAGTGTAAACTCTTAAATAAATAACTTCCCTACGTGTTTGATCATTGCCCTCAGTAACAGGTGAAGGGAGAGGTTACCACAATACCACATGCTCCCGTCCAGAACTCGATCCCACATTTATTGATTGAAAATTTACACCTTTACATAATTTAAGAGAATAAAAGCTAAGAGCCTAAGGGTAGGTAGGTCAGGCAGCTGGACTGAACAGGTGGGTGATCAGCAGCATGTCCACCACCAGTCCGACACTTTCCCTCTCTCACACACATCTAGAACGTCTCCCTGCTAATGTTTCGACCATCACCTGTACTAAACTCGCCAGGGTCTCCGTAAAGGTCACTGCTGGTCATTAAGGGCCACATAGGAACCACAAATCCATTAGCAGTCATTAGAGACCATTAATGGCCACTAGACGCCAGAAGGAATACTTAAACTACTTTAAATTATGATTAAAGGCTGTGACTTAAGCCACTAGATGATAGGAAAAAAAAGATTACTCTTAACCCATAGGAACCATTTGGCAACTAGGACGATATAGCACATATAGGAGACAGAATATGAGGCACTAATACTTATAAAGGCATTACAAGACACTTAAAAGCCACTAGAAAAAGACACTAGGCGGGGCCAAACTGGGCTTTGCCACTATAGAGGCCAGAGTGGACGGGGCCAAACTGAGTGACAGTCACAATCTAGATGCATCCAGAAAAAACAATATTGTGGGCAAGAGGAAGATATAGTAGGCGGGTGTTGTGTATAGCGAGCGAGAGGGAGAGAGAGGGTACGCCAAATGCCCCGCCCACCACCACCAGTATATAAACTGTTCCTGCTCTACCCGGGCATCAGTTACCTCACATCTCCTCTCTACACAACATCATGAAGGTACTTGACTTCTTTACACTTAATACTCATAATGGACGCACGACCACGGGACCTCAACTCTCACAACTGACTCCTCGACGACACCGACCAACAACAAACCTTCCTCACCATGACGGGTTACTGTAAGATGCTCTGTAGACTCATAACAATACATAAGCGTGTTGAGCTTTATTAATATATTGAGAATTAAACCGAACTTTGTATAAACTGTTAGTAATGAAGTCAACCCACACTAAGGTACTTCACCTACAGCGACAAACAACAACCTGTTGCAGCGGCTGAACGATGAAAAATCCCTAAAACACATTTGTGTAAAGGTTTTCAACTTAAAATGTCTTTCGTTGATGGTGGAAACTCAGTTGAGCGTCATAGACTTTGTGACAGTGTATAGCAAACTGTGATGGCTGACGACCACTACCTCAGTGTCACATCCACCACGTACACCTGCTTCATTGGAACCCATGTGACAGATGTGGATTTTTCATAATTTCTGGAATTAAGACAATGATTAGTCGCGACAGCTAACCAGACAGTAGGTCAGTGGTTAACCTGACAGTGTTGTTCCTCCTACAGACAGTAGCTCTGGTGCTCTCGGTGGCGGTGGTGGCGTGGGCGGCTCCTCAGGACAGCTACAACTACCAGGCGCCGGCCGTGCAACAGCCTCAGTACCCCGACGCTCCCGCCCTGTACAACTTCCAGTGGGACATCAACGACGATTACTCAGGCAACTTTTACGGTCACCAGGAGCAGAGAGACGGAGACAACACCCAGGGCAGGTGAGTCTACGGTCACACCTCAAAACTAACGTAGTCACATAGTGCCAGAGAACCTGAACGATGAAATATTGAGCATTTTCTATGATTTTGGCCAGATTATTTTCTGTTTTCCATACTTAACATACAGGATTTATTAACTTAAGTACAGTGACAGGGATACAGAGCCGACTTAACTTTCGGTTGTTGGAAGTAGTTTTGATTTACTATGACGTCATCAGTATCCAGCTTCCATCACTGGTTCCTTCGTCAAATTAGAGTCTAGGTGTCACCTGCAGCTGAACGCTTCTGATAAATTCTTCATATATCTTAACATTACCATCCGTCTTAGCTAAGTCGTCATGAACGTCTTAAATAAGAAATCGTTCATAGTGGAATTCATTTCAAACCTCACATAAGATATTCAATATAACTACCAGACTCTATTAAGAGGCGAGTTGCGAAGAAACAAGTGAATTTAAATCTGTATTAAAGTTATCAATTTTAGATAAATTTGAGCGTAACAAAACAGTTGGAATACCTTTATGCTGCTGAACTTTCCTCTAACTTTTATAACACCAGATCAAGTCACCATTGAGAGTGCCGACATATTTTCTACGTGTTACTCTTAATATTATTTTAAATTCTACAGCGAAAATATACCTGAGTTTACAGTTGTTGTATAAAGTCATCTCTGAAACGAAGATGATTTCCCCTTTTTCTACTAGAGTGAAACCGATTATTTTTGTTTTGGTTTTTTAGAACCTGGTGCTTTTGCTGTTTTGTACCTGACACTGTACGTGGAACTTCATTATGTCATTATGATGCTAGACTTTACCTTATGATTTACGCTTTCTAACTGAAATCCAACTGACCAGTCACCTCCGTCCACAGTTATTACGTGAGGCTACCTGACACTCGCCTCTTGCGAGTTGACTACTACGTTGACGAGTACGGCTTCCACCCCACTGTGACCTTCGAGGGTGAGGCCCAGTACCCCAGTGCCCCCCAGCAGGCATACCAGCAGCCCGACCCAGCTCCCACTCAGTACTACTCTTAGCCAGGAAAATAAACACGATCAATACAACCTCCTTCATCTTTTCTCTACATTACGTTCCTAAGATGAAGGAGAACTGAACGATGGCAGAAGGATACCACCCCTGCAGGACCCCAGGCCCCACGGTGTTGTCAAGAACGTCTTCCAGCACAACTATGAAGGTCCAGGATCACTTCCTTGCTCTAATGTCCTTAATGTTTGTTACCTGTGTTCCCTGAGTCACATGTGTGTGTTTGTGTGTCTGTTGCTTAAAGAATTGCGTAGGTCCTCACACCACGCTTATATATCTTTGTATTAGATAGAATTGTTTTTATACTGAGAGTTTATGAATACATTACAGAAGAAAAAATATTATGAATTTCGTTCTTTCACTTGATAGAAAAAATATCCCTTTTGGTATCGTGTGACCAGACCAACCATGTGTGAACCAAGGTGTAGGTCTACTACTACGACGACCACTACAACAACCATTAAAGCAACAACTACAACAACCACTACAACAACAACTACAACAACCATTAAAGCAACAACTACAACAACCATTAAAGCAACAACTACAACAACCATTAAAGCAACAACTACAACAACCACTACAACAACCATAAAAGCAACAACCACTGCAACAACCACTACAACAACCATAAAAGCAACAACTACAACAACCATTAAAGCAACAACTACAACAACCACTACAACAACCATTAAAGCAACAACCACTGCAACAACCACTACAACAACCACTACAACAACCATTAAAGCAACAACTATAACAACCACTACAACAACCACTACAACAACCATTAAAGCAACAACTATAACAACCACTACAACAACCACTACAACAACCATTAAAGCAACAACTACAACAACCACTACAACAACTACAACAACCACTACAACAACCACTACAACAACCACTACAACAACAATATTATTTACTGGTTTGACTGGTGGATGCTGATGATGATGATGATGATGATGATGAATAGATGGTGATGCAAAGAACGATAATGAAAGGACATATAGAAAGTGAAATGAAAAATCTGGAATACTGTCTTGCCATGCTACTGATGTGTGTGTGTGTGTGTGTGCGTGTGTGTGTGTGTGTGTGTGTGTGTGTGCGTGTGCGTGTGAGTGGCAATAAGAGAGCGTGATACTGAGGGAAAGTGAATTACAATCACAGCTCAGCGGTTGATAGATCACGCTTTCATATTCCTGATATTATCGACCTAAAGCGAAGAAAGTAGCCATCGTTTGTGAAAGGTTTGAGAAATTGTCGTATTCAAAAGATTAAGCCAAGTTACTCAGTGGGCTAATGCATTGTACTCAGGAAGTCGGCATCGTACTCAGGTAGTTAGTACTCTAATGTGGTGTTATGTCGTTATTTATGCTTTATCTTAATATTTTTTTATTTATTTTTTATTTATTCTCGTTATAAGACACGACATGGGAGCTAATTAATCTTTACACTTAACAGGTATGACACCTGGGAGCTAATTAACCTGATACATATGACACATGGGAGGTATATAATCCTCACACCTGACACATGACACATTGGAGGTAAAAAATCCTTACACCTGACACATAAGGCACCTGGGACGTTATGTAATCAGCCTTCACACTTGACACACATAACACATAGGAGGTACTGCAATTAGTCTTCACATCTGACACCATTGCGTTGGGAGCTAAATATTCTACACACCTGACCACTTAGAAGGCAAATGTTGAACACATGTGACACATATGACACGTGTACTGTAATGGAAGTAATGCACACACACACACACACACACACATGACACGTTTGGCGCCTGCGAGATTAGTGTGTGACACCCGTACAATTGGGAAGAATAAATTCAATCTACCTTATACGTACAAGGAAACACATAATGGACACATATGGCACCTTACATATATACATACATACATAACGGCACCCATGGACTATCACCACTGCCGCCTCTCCTGGTAACATAATGAAATACGCGTGAGATGATGTTCGAGTACAATAAATACCACGCAACACATGTGACGTCATGCGCAACACATCTGACGTCATACTGATGTAAGGCGCTTCACTATGGTGTTTCCTGGTGCCCTACATCATTGGTGAGGTGTATGGAAGTGTGACGTGGTGACAACAGGACGCAGGAAGCACCTCACTCAACCGTCTCCGGCCTGCACGTATATAAGATGAGTCGAGGTGGTGGTGGAGTACAGTCTGCTTCACTTCTCCAGTCAGAGCACAACCATGAAGGTACGAGTCCTATCTCACGCTGACTGTTATTGAAAGTCACACTATACTCTGTCTCTTGTTGCTATACTCTGTTAAAGGAGCCGCTGCTATTTGAACACTGGATATACTGTACGTTAAAGTTGATTCAGGTTATTTCTTTTCTCTCTAAGACGATCGTTGTGAAAATAGCCAACATCTTTTTACTACTGTATGTACATTAAGCAAACTTAATCTTGTTTAATTTATTTCTGTAATTACCATTATCATTGTATATAAAGAAAATTTGATTGATAGTTTAGGATACAGCTTCCTCACGTTTAATTTACCATAAATATATGACAAAATAATCCCTTTTTTGTCCCGTGTGTGTAGTGGAAGACAGATGCAGGCTCTGGCAGAAAACATTCAAACTGGGAAGGTTATTGTTCAAGAAAGTCTTTATTTCTCAACCTTACTTTGTGAAACTCTATGTGGGGGCCCGTCTGTGTCTTATACAGATATTGCCTTACTTCATTTATGCCAGTCTAAACATTCTACGTGAGATTCTGTCCTTTTGTTGATATTGTCACTTCCATGTTGCTGATGACAAGAACTTGTCAGCACCTATAATGTCAAAGTACTGTAACTCTCGAGGTCTCTTGCGGCTGTCAGTGTAAGGCAATGATGGCTAATTAAGGTATTTGTTCCATTAATGTTTATTTACTTCATGTACTGTCACCAAGATCCTATGTTCTTCATTTTCCGCCAGACAGTAATTTTGATGCTCGTGGTGGTGTCGACGGCGGTGTGGGCGGGTCCTCAGGGGTATGGCAGCCAGGGGGGCGGCGGAGGTGGTGGTGGTGGTGGTGGTTCTGGAGGACAAGATTTTGCACCCCCCCAATACAACTTCCAGTGGGACGTCAACGATTCGCCCTCAGGCAACTTCTACGGCCACAAGGAGGAGAGAGATAATGACGATACTCGGGGAAGGTGAGTTGGATCATCCCGTGACACAGTGTACAGTAAGTTAGGTGAGGGAGAATCGGTGAAAGGTTACCTCCATGCCATCTCACTCAACAAACACCAGTGTACTGCAATACCCAAACAAACTATAAAATATGCAATAGCCATTTACACACTGGGCGCGTTAGAATCACATACAAGGAATCATGTGTCAACAGAAGAAAGCATCACTGAGTCACGAAACAATAGATAATCCAAATACAAGTCAAGTCAGGCACCTCTTAGTTCCTTTGTTTTGATTCAGTGTTAGGATCACCCAGATAAAATTCACCTCATATTAACAGCTCCTTCAGGGCTTTCACCCTTGAGAACTCTTTTATGAAAAACATCCTAAATGAGACATATATCCAGTATACAGACTGTATTTGCTGTTTGGTATAAGGACAACCACAGACACAACAATCCTAAAAGAAAAATTAACGATTGCTACATTACCCCCAATTCATTGAGAGCCTTATTGATAAAGGGAAGCTCAGATGTTTACATATTATCATCCACCAATCAACAGCTCCTCTCATTGAGTAACTAGACTTACCCGATATACAAGACGTTCCATCCACTCATCTGATGATCTACAGTGTTCATATGATATGTTAACCTAATGAGCGGGAGATATCAATAACCAAGTAGGTGTTCCCTCAACCGTTGTCCCACCCACTGAAAAAGAAACTTTCGCTACTGAAGTGATCACTAAGTCTTTTTTATCGTCCACAGTTATTACGTACAACTTCCCGACGGTCGCCGTCTAGTGGTCGATTACTTTGTGGATCAGTGGGGCTACCACCCCACCGTCACCTACGAGGGCGAGGCCACCTTCCCTTCCGGGGGTGGTGGAGGTGGAGGTGGTGGTGGTGGTGGAGGTGGAGGTGGTGGAGGTGGTGGTGGCTCCCAGCAGGGTTACTATCAGTAGCTGACCCCCAACCCTGAGCTGCTTTTTCGGCCAGCGGCTCCGGTCAGGACTTGAGGATGATTCTCATCAGGGTCGTTGTCACCTGTGGACCCATAATCATCTGAGGCCAATGGCCACGATGACGGTGGCTCCCAGCATGGTTACTATCAGTCATCTACTTACACTCTTCTCACCTGATGCCTCAGACTTAAGTACAAGGTGCAAGGCCCCGTTTGTTTATAATTCTCACCTAAAAGACTTGTGCAGTTTCCGTTAGTTGTTGTGTTCAGCGTTACGTTATGTTCTGTGTTACTTGTTATTATCATCATTTAGCTAACTATATTTTTCTAAAGATTTTGTTATATTAATAAAAGTATTTCATATTTCATGTAATATTTGTTTTTTTTACACATCTAATATGTTCTGTGTTAACATGTGAGCCGACGTACACAAGTGTGATGAGTGTCAAGGCCCGCGTCACCTTCCCCGAGACACGCGCCTCAGACTGACTATTCTTGTTATGCATGTGGGAAAAATTTGCTGACCATCTCCACAAATTTTCTCACAAGGGACTAAACGGGTAGTGCATCAACTTAATCTTCCTTCTTCTCACAGACCAGTATTTATAGAGGAGAGTAAATAAACTAATAACTATCAATCGGTTCCTTCATAATATGGACGCATCGCGTTCATCTTTGTCCTGAGGATGAATCAGTTATCAACAGCGTAAAATAGTTTCAGTAAACTGTCTACACATGGATATTTTTTACAATTTTGATAATCTGAATTATAAACAATGTTAAAAAAAACATTGATATGTCACCAAATAAACTGAAGTAGTTATTATATAAATTACCTACTGGTAACATCACAAGCTTTGACAAGACCTT
Source organism: Homarus americanus (assembly GCF_018991925.1). Classification (NCBI taxonomy): domain Eukaryota; kingdom Metazoa; phylum Arthropoda; class Malacostraca; order Decapoda; family Nephropidae; genus Homarus; species Homarus americanus. The sequence continues at coordinate 4,982,804 of NW_024715014.1, forward strand.
TCAGTTCACCAATACTCTCACTGAAGACTCATTTTTATCGTGTCTTTAGGTTTAACAATGATCTGTAAACTCTTTCAAATGGAAATGGTCTTGACAAGATGTGAAAAACAGCTGCACTCATTATTGCAATCATCTCGCTTCACTGTCATTAAGTGTCGTCGTCCAGTACCTGACGAATACTATTATCTTGGATCAAGGTAAAGCGCCTAGAGACTGGAAATTAGCCAACATCACCCCCAGTATACAGGCAAGGCGGGAAGAGTGCGGCAGGAAACCACAGGCTGGTCAGCCTAACATCACATATTATATGAAAGCTCTTTCAGAAAATTGTGAGGGACACCATCATCCAACACCTAACCGAACACAGCTTATCAACGCATCACAACACGGTTTTATGGAAAGATAATCTTGTTTGATAAATATATTCGCCTTCATTGAAACGGTAACAGACAACGTGGGCTCACCAGTGGATGTGTTGTACATGGATTTCTCCAAGGCGTTTGACAAGTCCCACATGCACGACTAGCTTCTAAGATCTAGGTACATGGCATCACAGGCAAGATTTTGACGTGGAACAACACTGGGTCGAAGACAGGCAAAAAAGAGTGGGAATAAATGAAGTACATTCTGAATGGAAAAATGTTCTCAGTGGAGTACCACAAGGCTCTATCCCTGGACTCACCCTGTTTGTGATCTACATAAACGACATAGATGAAAATATATCGAGCCACATTGTCAAGTTTACGGACGACACGAAAATATTTGGGGAAGTAGCAAGTCAAGACCGTGTCGAGACTGGCAAATGCTCTATAACATTACGAAATGCAAGACCTTACACGTAAGATGCAACAACTTTAAACACAACTACAGTATTCTATATCAACACTTTCTTGGATACTGTCAATAAGGCGAAAGGTTCTTGGCGTTGTGATAGAGTAAAAATCTCAAAGGTATGTGGCAGGATATTAACAAAATTAGAGGAAAAAGGAGTAATTTTATGAGTCATCCTCATCCAGAGGAAGAAGCTAATAAACTGGTTGACAAATGGGCTAAAGCTGCTAGTGTTGCCTCCCTGCCTAACAGGACACTAGAAGCATTAGATGAGTGGCAAAATGAAAGAAGATTTATTTCATCATCTCTAAATATTTGTGATGTAACATGTGTAGATATTACTCAAGATGAGTTGCTAAATGCTGTTAAAAAAGAATATCTACAGCACCAGGCGAAGATGGTGTGACTTATGAAATTTTGAACTGTTTAGTTGGTATGGAAAATAGTCCATTATTAGATTTATTCAATATGAGCTATACAGAGGGTAGATTACCACCAGAATGGAAGAAAGGTTTAGTCATTCCTGTCCCTAAGGCAACTGGTGGATACAGGCCAGTGTCTTTAACATCTTGTTTTACCAAGATGATGGAGAGAGTATTATTAAATAGGCTTGTATATATTGTGGGGGATAATTTATCTTGTAATTTATTTGTTTTTTGGAAGGGAAATGTACTTCAGACACTGTTATAAAATGTTTATCAAATGATACAGTCAGATGTAGAGTTTTTGTGGATTTACAAGGAGCATTTGATAAAGCTCACAGTGAAGTAGTTATGAGTGAACTGGCTGCACTAGGGGTATTACACACTAAGTTCCCAACACCAAAGTTCCTTGTTGGTACTTATTATCCTTACGTCCTTATACACACATGGGTAAATCTATATATCTTTCAGATAATGAAATAGGCTTGAAAACATTCCAAATTTGGGAGCTTGCACTCACGGCTGTGTTTACCAGTGCCCGTTTTCTGTTGAACGATCTGGTGATTGATTACGATATTTACATTCCTGGGGACGCAACAATCAAGTCTGGGATCAGCCCAAGTAAACAAATAGAACAAATATGAAGCTCTAGCCAAGAAGTTATTTACCTTAAATGAGCCGCGGCTTCTGTCTCACACATCCAGTATACTGTACAGTCTCGTTTAAGGCCGCTTGTTTACTACAGTACGTAGTAAAAATTATGAATGAATATAAAAGTGATCGGTGACTGGTTACTAAGTTCCCCGTTGTTTAATTAATGGTTGGTCTTTGTTGTCTCGTATTATATTATACCTTTCTGATGGTACATATTGTTAATTTGATTTTAAAATGGATAGAGCAATGCGCCAACCTATATGAATTTATGTTTAGACAATTAAACATAAGTAAAAATCGTTAAGTGTGTTAAAGTACATCATACATCGGGCACAGCTGTGTGCAGGCTGTGTATGAGGTTGCCTGCTTATCATTAATTTATACTAATATTAACTTCAAACGTTTAATCCCTTTCGGGTAATTAATCCAGTTGTATGTAACCGAAGCAAAACATATTTCTTTCTAAAGACGCTGATTTCATGCAACACAAACTGCTGTTTTAATTCGCTGTGGGATTAAGTAGAATCATCGGCTCACTGCTACCTGTAGTAAGTGTGTGTGTGTGTGTGTGTGTGTGTGTGTGTGTGTTTAAATGAAGATGGTGGTCATTTATCTTACGATCCATCCGTCTGATGGTGTGAACTAGTGTGGTAACATATGCAAAATACTTTTACAAGCTTTTATCTAGCAATATCATTGTCATTCCAAGACTCTGAATATTGTACACAGCAAATGGTATTTCTTTCGTTGAGTGACTATTTGCCCCCCCCCCATCCTTGTTTCTGACTTGTTGATTACGTCACTTTTAGTCTGTTTAAAAAAAAAAAAAATATATATATATATATATATATATATATATATATATATATATATATATATATATATATATATATATATATGATAACACGGAAAAAGAAAACACGAAGTTCCCAAGCGCTTTCGTGTAATTCACATCTTCAGGGGTGAGTACAGGTACTCACTGAAGATAATTACACGAAAGCGCTTGGGAACTTCGTGTTTTCTTTTTCCTTGTGGTTATCAGCATATACCTGGATCACGCGCACCTACAGTGATTTATTTGTATATATATATATATATATATATATATATATATATATATATATATATATATATATATATATATATATATATATATATATATATATATATATATATATATATATATATATATATATATATTTTTTTTCATGTAGATCCACAATGAAAACGTGGATAAGATAAATCTTGATAAAATTTTCTTTACACCTACCAGGTGCACTATGACTTCATGGACTTTGTAAGACACTTTGGGCAGTCAAAGGCAGCTGCAATAACTGTATTTCCAGGAAAAACAGAGAGCTTCACGAATGTCTGTTGTGTTGACTCCCGTTTTCTGTCCGACCTCCAGACTCCAGAGGAAAATCTAAATAAGTAGCCATGTCAAGTGATTTGGTGAGCCACTGTTGTTGCTCTGAGCTAGAAGAGATAGTAACATTATGGATGTTGAGATATAACTATGTTTCATATTCGTATTACATCGAAGAAACTAAAACGTTAAAATAAAAGAATAAATAAGATTAAGAAAACAGCAATGGATAGCAATTGAATAACTTAAAGTGAGAGGGAGACGTTAGGTAAATAAAGCCGAACAGCGCGGTACAGAGACTCCTTCAAGAAGAGTTTGAGTGATATACCGTATAACCGGTAAATGTATTAAAGATCATCGTTATCTGGCATACTTTCAATCTTCCTGTCATAATATTTATTTTATTTATCGTAAACCTTCTCTGAAATTTCTAATGCAAAGGAAATTATGAATAAAGTTAATTATGAGATGTTTCGAATTACTCAGCGGGGCCACGTACTAGAGTGCTCACCTTAAGCACGTGAGGCTCCTTCGCCATTGATGCCATAGTTCATTGATGTTTACAGAGGAATTGCACAATTAATAATAAAGATTTTTTTTATACACCAATCGTAAAGTTTATTTCACCAGGAAACACTAAAGTTAACAGCAGCCTCCAGGGCGTCAATACCAAAATAATTTTAACACAACAGAGCAAATCACAGAATTTGGAGTGTAATGCAATCATCAAAGGTAAATACATAAAAACCTGCCAAAATTTATATTTTGTGTCTGAGAGATCAGCTGAGATGAGTGTGGGTCAGCTACTGGTAGTAACCCTGCTGAGAGCCACCACCACCTCCCCCGGTAGGGAAGGTGGCCTCGCCCTCGTAGGTGACGGTGGGGTGGTAGCCGGTCTGATCAGCGAAGTACTCAACCAGCAGACGGCGACCATCAGGCAGCTGCACGTAGTAACTGAGGGAGAGAGGAGGTGAGTAGTGGCAGGTGTCCAGTTAATGGCAGAAGTTAACGACTAAATGGGTTGACTTGTTTCAAAATTAATTAAAAGCAAAGAAGAGGAGCTGAGAGAGAGTAGGAAGGCCTCTATGGGCAGGAGAAGAAAACTAACTGACTAGCATGTAAAGCCGTGACATTATGTCCATTTAACTGATTGTTTATATAACCATCCTGTTGCTGCTAACATTATTCTGTCTTTAGCTACATCCAAACTGTAGCTCCACTTGTTGGCCCTCCACATTTTGTCGATTTTTAATTACTGTTATTTAGTTATTGTCTTTTTGTTTCCAAGTTCTTATTGTGGCCTATTTAATTTCGTTGCTTGCTTGTTGCTTCTGTCTTGCCACTTGTGTATTAATAATGAAAACACCATTACGTGTATATGCGTCTCATCAGGCGACCGCTTGAAGAAGGTCACTTTCCGGTGATATGAATGTAAAAAAAAAGCAACTGTGTTTTTGCATTGTGTTATACTCACTTGCCCTGTGTGTTATCTCCATTCCTTTCCTCTCCATGACCGTAGAAGTTGCCTGAGGGAGAGTCGTTTACGTCCCACTGGAAGTTGTACTGGGCGGGTGCTGAGGGGAACTGTACTCCCTGTTGTCCGTAGTTATTGGTAGCAGAGGTTAACAGATCTCCCTGTCCGCCGGACCCCACACTTCCAGATTCTTGCCTAACCGACTCCTGCCCGCTGGACCCCTGCCGTTCAGACCCCAGCACAACGGGCCCTGGGTTGTCGTACTTGCCCTGGGTTTTTGCCAGCGTCAACACCGCCACCGACAGCAAAAGAACAATTACCTGAAAGAAAACTCAATTAATTTGCTTACACTCACTTTATACGTTATTGTTTGAATAACTTACTGGTAACTAATAACGTTTACTTGATTAACTGTTCCTTTATTTTTCACGTTTTATTAACACGAGCAGCTACATTATAAAGGACAATGGCGTTAAGAGTGTAATGGGGACACAAGTACCTTCATGGCTGTGTCACTTGTGGATGGGTGAGCTCAACTGGTGTCTGTACATCAGTCCTCAGGTTTATATAAGTGACCAACACGGGGTGATGGGCGGGGTCCTCCCTTCTCTTACGTCAACGAATATCACGTGTGGTTAAACTTGGACATATGATAAACCGCCTCTTGTATCAGACAAATATTCAAAACTACACAAAACACCAGCTATTGCGCTCATCACTTAAACACGAAGCAGTTTTCTCCAAATATCAAAACAACCAAGTGTGACCATATAACTTACAGTATATGAGAACATTCAGTATCCTCATTTAATATTATCAGCTATACATTATACATGATTATATGACGTAGTACATCAGGACTGGTGAGTCTAGTATGATGATATCACCATCTACGGCCATAGTGGTGAGTACTATGTGGTGGTAATCCTCTACTCGAACAATGATGAACGTTATATGGTGACGTCATCATCATCTGCCTGTTCTTCTGGTATAATTTGCGTCTTCGTACAATGATATAAGATTTATTTTATCCTTTTATGGTACACAAAATGTTCTCGTGAGGATAAAGAAGTAATACTACGCTTTGTTAGTACTAATGGTCATCAACAACACATCTCCTGAATATTACACGCGGGTCAATATTTCATCAAGATGGACTCTGATTAATCATATAACTAGTTTTTATACAATACAATACGGTACAATACAATACACGCATCAAAAGCTAAAACGAATCCCTGAAACAAATGTGTTCTCTCATCATCATCGTGAGGGGTAACAATTATTGACGTATGTATCTCATGTTTGCCTTGTCACTCAGCACTCGTTGCCGCCTGAGTCACGGGATGTGGAGGTAAATATTCTTAGACTGACAGTATATCGTGTAAAAGTGTCTGTAGAGGCACCAGTAAGTGTACAGGGGTCACAGTTGCGTGCGGGAGCTGCGCCATTATCCGCCGGGATCTGTCATGTGAAATGTGACAGTTATGAGAAGGAACATTTTGGTGACGATGAGAACTACTTTTATGTTTTGTGAAGAATGAAATACAATACTGATCTAAATGGGATTGGGAAAGGAAATAAAAAAAGGGAAATTAAATAATAACATTTTATCAAGTCATCTCACTCCCCGAGATGTCGTAGCGGACGTTTGACTTTCCTAATGTGAAGAAGTCAAGGGTAGGAGTTTATGCCTCAAAGTGTTGGGACTCTCAGAGAATTACGGGACAGTTTCGCAATAGTTTTAATACTATTACAGGGATACTATGGAAGTCTTATGTGACAGGGTAAAAAATGAGAATCTTTGAGAATACGTGGCCAAGGTTGAGTACTTCGCTGATCAGACCGGCTACCACCCCACCGTCACCTACGAGGGCGAGGCCACCTTCCCTACAGGGAGAGGTCAAGGTGGTGGTAGTGGCGGTGGCTCTCAGCAGGGCTACTACCAGTAGGTGATCCACACTCATCTCAGCGGCTCAATCCGGCAGTAATACAAAGTGACAACTCACTTATTCAACAACTCGCGTTTCTCTTAGTTCTCTGACGTATTCTATTTTACATGTATAATTCCCTAAAAGGTTTACTGATGCGAGGTAATTTGTTTGGACAGTGAGTTGTCCTGTCACAGATCCTTCCATATGGTTTCAGGGGAAGGCTGAGTGCGGTCTGTCTGGATCCGGAGTTTATCAAAGAAGAGTTCCTCGTGGGTACCATCAAATCACCTGTTCTCTTCATTTGTTTTTTTGGAAGATGTTCCTACATGATCCCTGAATAAAGGATCTTTGTCTAGGTCGTCGTATATTTTATTTCTTGCTTGTTCAGTTATATATGGTGTCTCTTTGCGGCTGAAGCCTCTCAGTCTCTTAACTCGACGCCAGAACTCTCCTGGGTCATAGTATGTTTGTGAAAATTGTTCTACTATTTCAGCCCATTTGAGGTTTGCTTTGCTGCTGAGATGTTGTTTTTATTTCCTCCCGTGTTCTTCTGTATACATTGTAGTTATCGGTGTTCCAACTATGGGTCTCGACGCTGTGTTGTAGCAGTTGGAATTGGTTGGTGAGGACAATGAGTTTTGGAGTCTGTTGTGGGTGTGGGAGTGTTCTGGTGCGTTTGGGAAGGGTGGCTTCTTATTAGGCTGTTCCAATGGCTTCACACCATATGTTGATTTCTTCGTCTATTTTGTTCACCGGCTGAATGTCTGTAGGATTGTCATATACTTGGCCTCAAGCTTCGTTTTAGCTTTTTATCGCTGAGTAGTTCCCAGTTGGTCCACTAGGCGAGCCTCCTTAGTGGAGCTGGTATCGTTATTGGTATTGCGGAGATGGTCATGATTATAGGGAGGTGGTCGCTGGAGGACCTTGCTTAAAGAGGTAGTTTGTTATTGCTATGTCTGGGGTAGTGGCCGAGTTCCTGATGGAAAACGTAGGGAAGTCTGGGCCTATTAGCTGGGCTCTTTTGTCCGTTTTGAGGCCAGCGAAGCCTCTTCCAACATTGTTGGTTGTCCTCTTACCATCTAGTAGAGGATGTCTGGCGTTCATGTCCCCGTAAGGCAGGTACTCCCTGCGTGGTGGGAAGTAAGTTGTGGCCAGTATGATTGGTCCTGTGGTCAAGTTGATTTGAATAGCGAGAGTTTCAGAGAAGTCGTCTATAATTGCGTGGTGGACATTTCTATTTATGGCCATGGCCACACCATCGACTCGGCTCCTCTGACAGATTTTGTTTATGGATCTTGTAGACAATTACTTTACTTTCTTCGGTGTCTATACTAATAATAATATTTTTTTCATAATATAAGTTGTATATGATTTTATGTTTACTACGTGCTAACTTCATCATGCCATCTGTGGGATGTTGAACTGCTAAAACTGCTTTTAGTTTTTATTTATATTTTTTATTTATTTTATAACACGTCGTGAAGATCTTATAACAATAACACAGAGAAATATTGGCTAACAACACAGATAAAAGTAACAGGACAGGAGGTGTTGTATGTTGAAGGCTTAAGGTGCCAGCCGAGGTCTCAACACACGGCAACACGTATCCTTCACTGGTCTAAGAGAGCCGCTGGGAAGAGTGTGGGTCAGCTACTGGTAGTAACCCTCCTGAGAGCCACCGCCACCACCACCACCACCTCCACCCCCCGCAGGAAAGGTGGCCTCGCCCTCGTAGGTGACGGTGGGGTGGTAGCCGAACTGATCAACGAAGTACTCAACCAGCTGACGGCGACCATCAGGCAGCTGCACGTAGTAACTGTGGGAGAGAGGAGGTGAGTAGTGGGAGGTACAACAAAACACAATGACGAGCATTTTAAAAGAAGAGTTAAATTGTGAACATTTAAATAAAAGTAATAGTTTGCCTGTAGACGGAACTTACTACTGAGTGGATAGGAAAATAAATATCTATTGTGGTGAACTGAGTGAAAGATGTAATATAAGATGAGTGGTCGTTTTATTTATAAGAAAAATAATAACTGGACAACGTTAGGGTGAGCCAACACCACCATTATGTAGATACGAGGAGAAATTCCCAGAAAACTATAAAAGACATTTTTTCTTAATATTTAAAGTTATTGAATAAAAAAGTTTATATATCGAGACGTGTGAAGGCAGCTGAAATAGTAATGTCATAATCACTTCATATCGAATACAAATATTGCAGCACTAATAATGTGGTAAGGTGAATTTACCTGCCCTGGGTGTTGTCTCCGTCCCTCTGTTCCTCGTGACCATAGAAGTTGCCTGAAGGAGAGTCGTTGACGTCCCACTGAAAGTTGTACTGGGCGGGTGGGTAAACAAACTGGCCTCCCGGTCTGCCGGACCCCTGGCCGCCATATGAGGCAGGTGCAGAGGCTGACGGACTCCCTTGCCCGCCGGACCCCTGACCCCCAGAGACTTGTCCTCCGGACCCAGGGGTGTCATAGCCGCCTTGGGGTGTTGCTAACGCCACCACCGCCACCGACAGGAACATAACAATTGTCTAGAACAGAATATATAAGACCATTGCGTGAGAAACAACGCCAGTAACATCCGGTATGGAGCATCTTGACGTTGCTAAATATTTTGGAAACACCGTCAACATTTAATTTTATAGACAATCGAGCACAAAGATGTAATCAGTGTTCACGGTGAGTTGTCGACTTAATTATTCTCTAGTTATTCCGTAATTGATATTTCAGGTTGACTGTTTTTAAACCATTCTTGCACAAGGACATTTATCAAGCATGTGATTCACACATCATCGATTATAATAAATAAAGAAAATTTATAATTTTTGGTAATTTTCCGTCAAGGACCTGAGACCGTATAAGATTCATCAACTATTAACATGAGTCCAATACACGAGTGAGTAGTCATTGTGTGTAGTGGTGCGGACAACAAGTACCTTCATGACTGTGTCTCTTGTGGAGGTGTGAGCTCAACTGGTGTCTGTACATCAGTCCTCAGGTTTATATAAGTGACCAACACGGGCTGATGGGCGGGGTCCTCCCTTCTCTGTAGTCAGGATCCATCACACGCAGCGAAACATAAAACATATTACAAACAACTGGTTTTATCAGAAGATAACCCAACTTAACTGCCCACAGCACCAGCTATCACGCTCACCACTTCCACTCGAGAAAATTCTTCAGAAATATTATATAAATTAAGAACAAAATGACAACATCTCATAAAACCATTTCACATAACTTCATAAATAGTATATAATTATATCCAATATGTGTAGGTGTGTACATCTGTGACTGCGCGTTATAACTCTTATCAAGTTTTAACAGTTATATAAATGATCTGGGATATATACAGCCGTACAAACTGTAATTCATTACCTATTGTGGTTTAAGTTTGGTATCATTTGTTTCTGTTTGACTTCGACCTTTTATGATAAATATTGAAAATTTTATAACATCCTCTCTGAAGTGCTAATGCCTTGAAATCATTTGTATTTTAATAAGCCAGATATTTAACACTGTTTTAGAGAATAACAGGCCTGCTTACCAATTGTGAACGCATTTAGTTTGAATATATGTACAGCTACTGTATATGAACAGCTATATTTAGAGAAAAGGGGCGTGCCTTACGGGCCAGGTTAGCGTGGAAATACTATAGGTTCCTTAAGCCCATAGTGGGAGTTTTACTACGATGTAAACAAACACACAGGTGCCACATCTAGCAAACTGCGCCAACCACTGTATCAGGTATAAGTGCAGACTATTGTACCGGAAACAGTTGGTAGCTCTGACGTACTGTCCCGGATACAGATCTATAACTACAACAATTAAGGTAAATATATTTATGCCGCTGTTAAAGAGGAACTGATGAGTTGCAGCAGTGATAATATATATAAATCAACACTGAAGGGGGTCAAGATATGGAAATTATTTGAACACTCCTGAATATTTGTTTAGCTCTTAAGGTCTTATGAAGCTTTTGTGTTCTTTATGTATAAAATAGTGAATAAGAACATAAGATTAACCCAGTGATATTATCAGAACATTCAGCTATTCACTCGGCCTTCATTACCAACAATGCTTGCCTTTAATGATAGTTTTTTCCAGATGATAACAAAAGTGACCATAAATTTCTTCATATCATCTGATCGTGAAACATAATTATCTTTATAATAATTAATATAAGACCTCAAAGTGTAGTCATATACTTTATACATTGTTGGAACCTTCCTCACCGAGCTCTTGGCCATACACAATAAGTATACATCTTATCTGAGGTGACTATAATACTCTTTCAAATCCTTGGCTTCCAGCATGACAGAACTATGGCGTTACTGACCCATCAAGAGAAAAGTTGTATATAAGTTGTGATAATCTATGTCTCTGTTGTGAAGTTTCAATCATGTGATATAAATATACAAAGGAGATGTGATTATCTATATGTAAAGGGGTTAATCAGTGATAAATATACGTACAGTTCTTTGTTAATACGTCATGTATACTTGAACATCTTATTTGTAGGTAGAAAGTCCATTCTATCATAATTGAAAGATATACATTAACTTTATCTATTCATGTATAGAAGGTGTACATTAACGTTGTCTCTCATACGTGGACGATTATAGTCATGCAGTCTGAGAGAGAGAGAGAGAGAGAGAGTCTTCAGTATTGTAAGTACTGTGATAGAGCTTCACTCTCGTCAAAACCTTCACCGCTGTTCTCACTTTAGTAGCATCATCTCCTCGTCATAACTTGCCAACAGTACACGCTGTATCGATAAGGACCTAAAAGTGTTTAATATACAGCCAAGAGTTATCAACACAATGATTTCAATTATCAACTAAACCAAAACAATATTAATGAGGTATAAAGTCAATTAATAACAGTAGTCGTAGTTGACCGTTATTGTACTCATCATATTTTGTGAAATTCAACAATTATCGCGACAGGTGAAAGATTGTGTAATAAATACCAATATTACTATATGTATATTTATTTGTTTAGTGATAATATTGTGGAGAAGAGAACACCGTATACCTTTCGGTAGTCATGACACAACATAAGTGTACATGTTACCAGTTTTTGGGAGACTCATTCAGCAAATTCCTCACTTTCCATAAACATTTTCCTTTCTATCATCTCTGCATATCCACAAGATGTTTCATGCAGCGTCTAAAAATAAATACATGAAAGCATTTTTGGGTTCGAAATCTTAAATCAAAATTTTATATCAGGAATTATTTTAATATAACAGGTAGCGTTACCACTGACTTGTCGAGACTACGATTAATGCGTCCAGCATGACAACCTACAGTGTACAACGTGTTCATGCCGTGCTTGATATATATATATATATATATATATATATATATATATATATATATATATATATATATATATATATATATATATATATATATATACACAAAACCCAATCCAAACTTATCGTAACCTAACCTAACCTACTCAAGGTATAATGTGCTATATTATGATAGTAAACGACGCCTTTAGCGGAAAAAACAGCAAATTTGACCATGTAATATACATTGAGTTAAAGCAACAACAATAAAACGTTATCTCTATTCGGCAAATAATTCAGCTGCTTGTTAAGGTTTAATCGGTGCTAACTATCGCTCCATAGATTAGTTTACAATAATATGCTCTAAACGTTCGTATTTTAATTATATTAAATAATTTAATATTTTGAGATGGACTTACTGTAAGGTTTAGTTGTGACGTCATCAAGATAAAAAGCCCCGCCCACCTATCGTAGTATCCGTGGCTCATATATAGCCGGGAGCCGATGTCTAGACACCAGTTGAGCTGAGACCTTCACAAGTGACACAGTCATGAAGGTACTTGGTGTGTGCACCACAACACACTTGACACAGCACTTATAAAGGACTCAACACTACTCAGTGTCTTGTTTACCTCTTGCAGTACAACACACACGGCACCAAGCTGACTCACACCTGTAATATATATATATATATATATATATATATATATATATATATATATATATATATATATATATATATATATATATATATATATATATATATATACACGAGTATGTGTCCTGTGTCTCGTAATCACCAAGACACATGACACTATATGTGTCCTGTATCTCGTAGCCACCAAGACACATGTTACTATATGTGTCCTGTGTCTCGTAGTCACCAAGACACATGACACTATATGTGTCCTGTATCTCGTAGTCACCAAGACACATGTTACTATATGTGTCCTGTGTCTCGTAGTCACCAAGACACATGACACTATATGTGTCCTGTGTCTCGTAGTCACCAAGACACATGTTACTATATGTGTCCTTGTCTCGTAGTCACCAAGACACATGTTACTATATGTGTCCTGTGTCTCGTAGTCACCAAGACACATGTTACTATATGTGTCCTTGTCTCGTAGTCACCAAGACACATGTTACTATATGTGTCCTTGTCTCGTCCTTAGTCTCGTTAATTTATCTCTCAATAGTAGATCCTCAGAACGTTGCACTTGACTCTCGTCTTCACTGAGATATATTAAAGGTATTCAATAACAGGTAGATTAATGACATTCTTCCACGAACATTGTTAATTATCAAAAGTCGCCAGATTATATTCTTACTTCTTCAGACATTGGTGTTGATCCTGACGGTGGCGGTGGCGGCGTTGGCGAAACCCGATGGCGGCTACGGCGGCCAGGGTGGCGGCGGCGGGCAGGGAGGTGGTGGTGGGTTCCCCTCAGCACCCGCCCAGTACAACTTCCAGTGGGACGTCAACGACTCTCCCTCAAACAACTTCTACGGTCACCAGGAGCAGAGGGACGGCGACAACACAAAGGGCAGGTGAGTCTACGGTCACCAGGAGCAGAGGTACGGCGACAACACCCAGGGCAGGTGAGTCTACGGTCACCAGGAGCAGAGGGACGGAGACAACACCCAGGGCAGGTGAGTCTACGGTCACCAGGAGCAGAGGAACGGCGACAACACCAAGGGCAGGTGAGTCGTTACACCTCCACCCTGATGACACCGAACCATCAAACAACATAAACAATCTTAATACCTTTTTTTTCTTACTTCTGAAAAGTGATCATAACAGAGGCACATGATGGTGCGCCTCCATGATAATTACATTTTTCTCAAACACTTCAGCGACATTCAGGTGTTAGAGACTTGTAGTAACACATTTATTTGTTTAAAAGAATATGGGTTTGGTAGTGGCTCAAAGGTGTTATTGATCTATGAATGAGGTTTATGTCTTCTAGTAAATAGGTGCAGGGAAAGAAGAGACAAGCAATGGAAATATGATTTGGATTGGCGTAGCTGTAAGGACCGAATGAAAATGTGGACTTATTGTTACTTTAAAGAATCACCGAGTGGAATTATAATGTTTTGTAGATGAAGCCAAAGAAAAGTGACATCGTAGCATCAGGACAGGACGATGCTTTAGGTTGACCACGTTAGTACTTCTATGGATAACTGAAGCCAAACTGTTTACTACTTAATATAAACAATTCTCTCTGGTTAAATAGAAAACTTCATGGATCTTACTTAACTGTTCCTCATGTTCATCAGAAAACTCCTTCAAAACTCTCGGCGTCTTTCTACTGTACTGAACAAGTCTGTTTTTCGATAGATATTTAAGTTCTCCCTTCAGCTTCTGCAACTGCACATAATTATCTAGTAACTGAAAAAGGTTATTCCACGAGGTAGTTAACTTCTGCCATTAACTGGACACCTGCCACTACTCACTCCCTCTCTCCCTCAGTTACTACGTGCAGCTGCCTGATGGTCGCCGTCAGCTGGTTGAGTACTTCGCTGATCAGACCGGCTACCACGCCACCGTCACCTACGAGGGCGAGGCCACCTTCCCTACCGGGGGTGGTGGTGGTGGTGGCGGTGGCTCTCAGCAGGGCTATTACCAGTAGCTGACCCACACTCATCTCAGCTGCGAAGTTTTTCTAACTGTGTAAACCTTGCCTTTGTTGGTCATAACTAAGGAGCAAATGTTTGGTAATCTCACATCTCTGTTGTTGATACTTTTTTCGCGTAATGTTTTGTGATATTCATAAATCTCCGTTTCTGTTTTTCCTGTATCATTCTTCCTAAACAAGAAATATTGTGAATGTTGCATGAAGAGAAGTTATTTATAAGTACAGATCGTATCTTCGTTGAGCTTAAACCTTACAACAACAAGCGAGAATAATCTTGAATCTTTTTTTTTTGGGGGGGGGCACCCCCCTACATCCTTGTGTAAGGTGAAGCGCAGAAGCGTTTACAGCTCCCAACAGGGAAGCATGCTAAGTTCATGCTTGACCTTTATGTCTCATGAGTCAAGGGCGTAGAAGCCTGAAGAGTCAGTGGTTTTTTATGTCATCAAGTTATTGGAAGCTCCAACAACTCCCTGAATAAGAATTCCCAACTTTCGACTGACAACAGGTACATCCATATGATGGATATGATCATATGACCTCTGGAGTCATAGTTTTTCCTTGTACAGCAGAGGAGTCGGTGTGGCCAAGCTTAACTTATGGAAGAACTAAACATCTTACAGAAGATTTTCATTACATGATAATACACTCCTATTATTATCGGTGAAAAAGAGTAAATCACAACACTGCAAATTCATATAAAAAAAACCTGTCCAGAATTACAAGTTCAAAGACCTTTTTTTATTGACGAAATTCAAAATGGCCGCTACAGCTAATTTATCAATACTATTTTTGGCCATATCCCAACTTCTAATTGAGATAAAGACTTAATTTTGGGGCCAAAATCCATGTATTTGTAGTCTGAGAATCTGTTGAAACACACGGAAATTTAATATGATATCAGTCTCATGCAATTATTTACAAAAATATGGTCAATCAGTTTCATCAATCAAACAAATATGTTATACACAGCTAACTCATTATAATGATAATACTTGTTCCACAGTCTTGCAACAGCTCATGGTGGCAGATTGTTCCAAGAGTTTACAACTGTCACTTCGAAAAAGTTCGCCCTCACAGTTTTCTGAACTTGCGACTTCTTCAGCCTTGAGCTGTGAGTTGTGACAGTGTGTAGGGCGGGCGTCCGCCAGCTCCAGGCATGGACACTCGTCTGAGTAGTGCCCTTTGAGATGTTTATACACCTCAGTTAGGTCCCCCTCCCCTTGCCCGTCTGTAGTATAAGCTAGGCAATTGCAGGCGCTCTAATCTCTCTGGGTAGCTGAGGTGCCGGAGTACGGGCACCAGTCTGGTGGCCCTCCTTTGGACATTTTCAATCAAATGACAGTCCCTAGCATATCACTGGGACCAGACAGGGTGACAGTACTCTAGGCGGGGAAGCACCTCACTCTTGAAGATCGTTACGAGGGACGGTCTAGTTGCTTGATTTCAACCTCTCACAATGAAGGACGGGTTATCCATCATGATGTGGGTAAAGGAAGGGTCATCCACCTTCCTGCTGCTGACTTACTGTTTAAGAATACTAATGATAAGTACCGTGCCTTGTTATTCCTCATTTTACGATATCATCGCATGGATACTGTGATTACGTTATTCTGATGAATAAAGAAGAGTACAGTATATTTATATTTTTGTATATTTTACTGAACAAAAAAAATTGTATGCAACGTATGTGTTATAACATTTGTATACAATCCTCAACCATCAGCAACCAGATTTGAATAATGAATATTGTTTCGTTTGCTTCTATATACTAAAATATAGTTACCCCTAAACATATATATTCTAATCAAAGAAAAACGTCTATGGTGATACTGTGTTTAAACGAGCCCTTGTCCTAGACCCAAACACTCTCCCTCGGTCACCAGTCAACACCTATAACGTCACTAGAACACATTTAAAAGCTCGACATTGTAAAGTTTGTCCAAGTGAAGGAAAAGCCTACACGTAAGCTTGTCATATAATGAAAATAAGGAAGTGCAATTCTTTGGGTTCCACTCTTAGTAACATCCCTCGTCTACTGCCATACTCTCAGTATTTCTATTCACAATAGCTACTATTCGCATTATGTTCACTGTTGATCCTACTGTATGTCTATTCAGTAACCATAATACTGATTAACTGTACGGGAGAAAATAAGGTAAAATTATCGTTTCGGTCATCCACCTATTTGGATTATATGTTCAAAACACCAAAAACCTAACCTAACCTAAACTTTAAATCCTGTAATTCGTTGGGTGACCAAAACGATAATAATACCCCTAACCAATGTAATGTAACCTAACCTAACCAACCTAATCTAGCCACAGAACCCAGGAACTATATCTAACCTAACTGGGTGGGCTTTGCCATCCCGGACCCCCCCATTTCTGGTGGGGGGCTTGGCCCGGGTGAGTGAAACTAAAGTAATACTGAAAATAAGGCACAGTATATTGTTAAGTTCATTTAGAATAGCTCAAGATATGGAAATAGTTGAACAGATGGTTAGCCTGTGTTTCCAAACGGTGTAGTCTAAAATTCCCCAAATCCAGGGGCAAAAATCTGGTACTTGCTGCCACTATGTGCAATCAAAGTTGAAACAATGTTTTTCCTATGGTTTTTGATGTGGAAAAAGTTTTGAATCTAACCAAACCTAACCTAACCGGAGGGGCTCCACATTAATTCTATGTTCTGGGTGTGTTCCGCTACGTATGAACATATATAATAAAATGTTCAATATCTCTCATACATAATTAATACCAGAAATGCCATTGAAGAAAAGTGTCATAGAATTGCCCAAATACCAGATTGAAACTATTAAATTCACGAGATTCGTTTAGTGGCAACAAGTGAAAGGTAAATTATCATACTTAATAAAATGTTAAATATCTCATATAGAGACGTGAAATTACTCCCATTTGATGAGCGTTCACATTATTTTTACCTCATTATTTCCCTCTTTTTTGCCCTACCCACCATTAAGTAATTTATGATCAAGGGATAGGCTAAAAAGAAAAGAAACTACAATGTTGTTGCTTTGATTTTATTACTCAGTATCATCCAAACAACATCTGAAAATTGGGTGCAATTCCAGAGAGTTCTTCCGGTAATAACGGTCTCCTCCACTTTTGTCTACCCTTTCCACAGTTGATATTAATTAATAAAAACAATACAACAACTTTTTCCTTTAATTATATTTATTTTTATTTTTTCGTTTTCTCTATGTATGATCATAAATCGCCTGTAGTGGACGGGGCATGAAAGATGAAGGAAATTGCAGTGTAAATTGTGGCAAAAATGGAACCTATTAATACCTGGACCATCGTGAGAATAAGGTATATCAAGCAAATAAATTAGTTAGACTTACGCCAAGGTCATTCACATATATTGTCCGTCCCTAGTTAAGCTCTTCAAAAGTGAGGTGCTTCCCCATTTGGAGTACATTATTGTACTGTACTGTCATCCCACTTGGTCTCTGAGATACAATATGTTTGTTTTAAATGTTTATAAAAGTAAGAACATAAAACTTTATTTAGGTGTTAAAATTGGTGAGGTCAGTTAGACTGTACCATCCTGTACTCTCAACAAGCTTGCTTATTTTAGGATCTGGCATGACCTTGGTCCAGGGAATTGTGGATATGAGAGATTTAAGTTTTAATTGGTGGCTTTGGCATTATAATACTAAATAACTTTTTTTCCAGGTTGAAATACAGGACTAGTGGATGCAAAGTAACTTAGTGACATGGCAGCTTCTCTTCACACACTCTCTTCATCACATGATGACTCTGATGACAGGTTAGTTCTTGTGAACTTATGGTGTTAATAGATTGTTTAAAATTGCATAATGGAAACAACTTGGATATTATATTACATAAATTCCTTTAGCTTTAACAAGATTACAGTATTACAGCTCTATAGCAAAATAATTGTGAGTTGCCAGTTTGGTATAAAAAGTTTTTCGATATAAAACAAATATGAAGAACTCATCCATTACAGAACTCTGGTCTGTATATAGGTATCCAATAAAATAATAATAATATAATAATAATAATAATAAACGGTTTATTAATAGAGTTGCAGCCGGTGGCTGAAAATATACAGACTTACATTTGATTTAGACATAATGATATTACATGCATTGAATACATTTACAGGGCTGTACAGTACATAAATCAGGAGTTGTTTATTATTTTAACAACAGATGGGATGGTGCTATTCTTATATCTATCGATGCGGGCTCTTTTGGGCTGAATTTTGTTGTAGTGGTAGACTGCGCGAGTTGGGCGGGGGGCTGCCGGTGGCAGGAGGTGGCGATGACGAGGGTGGTGCATTAATTGGCTGCCAAACCTTTCCAGTGCTTGGTAGTGGAGGTCACTGAGGGATGGCATTTCCAGGGTGGAGAGAGCGTTGGTGTAGCCGGAGTATTCTGCGCCGAGCATGATTCTGCAGGCCCTTTTCTGTACCTTCTCCCTTGCTTAACAAATGTTCGAGATACAAAAATTTGCTTATATGAATTTCCTAAATTAACTTTCTTACTGATGATTATCATTGATATCAATTGAAATATGGCTACTGAAAAAAATACTATTAATTGAGATATAAGTGAAGGTGAATTTGAAATATTGAGTGATGAAGAAAATTATGGATTGGATGAGAAAAATGAAACAAAGTGAAAGTGAAGGACCTGGCACATGTACAACATGCTTCTTGCACATAATGTATGTAATTGGTTACAGGGTAGTACTGTACTCTCTTATTTACATGAGGTATTTCACTTATGGTTGATGGTGAGTAGCATGAGTATAGCACTATTTATGCAGTATGATGCACACTTATTCAGCACGCCATTTGAGTTCTTTCTCAACTAAATTACACTACTGTGTAAGTTCATAGAACTAAGCAGCTTGAATGCAGAAAATGGCTTGCACAAAAAAATTTACTTGGATTCCTTACTTAATTTTTTTTAGTAGATAGCTATTGTGCTCAAAAGTTATTAATATATTATTAATATACAATTTCGGATGATTACAATGATACCAAATACTTATGGAATAAGTGAGATAATTTATTTTATTAATACTTGTCAATATGCGCATCTCGGCTGTTGCATTTGGGCAGCAAAACTGCTGTACTTCGTGGGTTAACTCACCAAGACCACAGCAGAAGATATACAAGATGGAGTAATGGGAATATAAACATCTTTGTTAGCATTTGAACTATGAAGAATATACAGTATAGCTATTGTATATGACTGCCACCTTCCCAACAGATTTAAATACTGTATGATGGTACATGAAATTGAAATAAAATACGATACTGTATTACCAAATTACTTTGAAAATTTGGTTGGAATATAATTACTGTATGTACAGTACTACTGTACTGTACTGCTTGTCAATTTGATGGTACCTGGAGACAAATTCAATAAGTCTGTATACGGTACTGTAACCCATTTTGATGATGATGCTGTATTTACCGCTCTTCTTTGATAAATATAATTATCTTTCAGCTTGCCTGATCTGGAAACCCGCTTGAAGCCATTGTTGGTACAACCTCTTCACACCAAGCCAACTTTTTACACATTAAGCAGTGATGGGGAGAGTGATTTTAATGAGGAAAATAAGAAAGGGATCGAGAATGATGAACCTCTTGTCATTAACACAAAGTTAAAACGAACAACAAGTATGTTATTATAGTACCAAATTTTTGTTCTAGAAAAGAAAAAAAATTATTTGTTGTAAAACCTTGTTCTTGTTCAGAAGGAATTCTTTTAAAGTTTTGGAATTGGATCACCATGTTAGGAGATCTTTGTTATTTTGTCACCTAAGTCTTAAAGCGTCAGTCAATATCCAGTTTATCCCCTGTACAGCTGCAATTGGGGATTAATCAACAGATTATCCATACTTTCCCCTTATAACCAGAAGCTTTTATAAAGGGTCTTGGGAAATGTAAACCACCATTCACCTTTGAAGCATTTGGGTCATTGCCATTTAATAAGTTTGTATTCTCCCAGTAGCTTGTTCTTTTTTATAAGATTCATCATCATCAATGTTTTACAATGTGTGTGGGTTAGCCACTGTTACCTGATGGCAGCCCTCCATGCTACACTGTCTTTTGCAGTCTCTCCCCATGTCATTCTTGTTCTGCCCTTGGCTCTCCTCCCATCCACATTTAAACTCATGCACCTCTTGACCCAATTGGTCTCATCCATTCTCTCCACATGCCCAGACCATCTCAGCCTGGCTCTATGCAGAACTTATGTCAATATTCTCAATACCTAGCCACCCTCTTAAGTCCGAACAGTGTCCCATTACACATCCACCTTACCATACTCATTTCAACTCGCCCAAGTCTACTTATGTCATCCTCTTTAACTGTGCATGTTTCACTGCCATTCAACATCACACTTCTCACACTAGCAGCATACATTCTTCCTTTCACTTGAAGAACGTACCTCTTGTCATCAATAAAGGCAGCAGCTCCCTAACATACCAGGTACTTTGCAGACTCGGTAGTACCTGATGATTTCGAGGAGGAACTACCAGTTATCCATGAATTCACGTTCTTGACCTCCAGCTCCAGAGTTACAACTGATGGAAATGTAGATACGGTAATTAGAAATTTGAATTGTTGTCTCAAACAAAAATCTGAGTTTTTGGGGCTTGGAATTCATTTATGCTGATATTTCAACTAGCTCCATTTGTCTCCTTCCAGCATTAAGTAAATACAGGCATCCCCCACGTTACAAAAAGGATGCATTCTTGAGAAATTTTCTGTAACATGAAATTCTGTAATGCAAAACAAATTTTCCATTAAAACCCATTATGTACAGTATTTGCAAATGTGTTCCTACAGAAATAATTTAGCCAAAAATTCATAATAAGTAATAATTATAAATGAAAATAAACCTTTTAGACACATGTTAAATGGAAAATTTGATATTTTAAGATACAATGCTACTATGATGATAATAAATAGAAGACTTGAATTTAACTCACCAGAAATGATGTTGACTACTGCCTGTGGTGGTAGTGACTCTGAGACCTTGCAATGGATGTTACTGGGAGGGAGGAGGGGAGGCAGTACTGTTGCCTGCCTCCCCCTATAAATCATCTGATAAAGGGTAATACACTTTACTAAGATACTCTGCTGTCACACTGAGAGGGTGTAAGGCTCACAAATTACTCACTCTCAGATGTAAACAAGACTAGCAGTGTGGATATGCCACATATCCATGATTGTTGGTAAACATTAGTGCCATGAAAACAACGTAGTATTTTATTTTGATGGTTTTTCTCTTTGCTAATTGTTATATTAAAATTTTGAAAATTTTTGTTTTGTACAGTACTCCGAATTTAGTGGTTATAACCTTCGAACTTCGTAAAGGTTAATTTCCTTAACCTAAATGTATACAGTCGACAGTAGAAGCTCATCCTAACTAACCTGCATGATGTGAGGCAGATGATCTGGTAACACTTTAAATTACAATTATTATCTAAGATTTATGATCGGAGATTGACAAAGAATACATTTCTTGTATATAACTTAAATAGCATCAACATGAAAAATGTAGAAAAATAATATCTTCTTTCCTTTGGAAGACTCCATTTAAGGACTATGTTTATATTTGGCTCAATTTCCTTGCGGTGGGGGGAAAGAGGTTATCCTTTGGTCATATTACTATGCTTATATTTAGAATAACTCTGTATTTGTCTGTGAGGGGGATCTTTGGTGTCCACTAACAATTAGAATTAGTCATTTTGGAAGTATTGTAATAGATATTAAGATGCTGAATTAATTTTGAGTATCACCATTAGGTGCAGAAACATCTTTTTTTCAGATGCTAACTCTTCAGCATATGAGCATTCATTGTCCAAGGAGCAGTTTTGATAGACTTGTCATGGAAGGAATTGGTTACACTTTCCAGCTCTTCTTCTGTTGCAAGATGAGATTGGTATGTTTGTCCAACAAACCAGATCTGATTCTTGGGCATTTTGGGATCTTTTTAAAAAAAAGTTTTGGAATCCTGGCTCCAAGAAAGATGCAGGGAAGGGTTCACAAGTCCCTCCCTTTGGCCTTGGTACAGACCTATGAGAGACTTTTTGTTTCTCTTGGGCATTCACTAATGTGAATCAATCTCTGATGTTGTCAACAAAGCTGACTCTTGGGCTTGAAAGATTTTTTGGGCTTGGAATTGGATAGGGATCCTTTCATTCCCTTAGTCTGGGAGAAGTACAGTAGTTCACAGTTAATAACATAAGAATGGAGGAAACTGCAGCGGCCCTATTGGCCCATACTGGGCAGCCCCATTTAGACCCAACCCCTATCGCTCATATATCCATCCAACCTATGTTTGAAGCTATCCAGCGTATTCGAGTAAATGATGATGTTTGGTAAGTTGTTCCACTCATCCACTACTATTTCCAAATCAATGTTTACCTATTTTGCAGCTAAATATAAATTTGTATAATTTAAAACCATTGTTATGAGTTTACTCCTGGTTGGATAGTTTGAGTACCTTTGTAATGTCACCTTTGTTTAGCCCTGACTTCCATTTATGCACCTTGATCATATCGCCCCTCGCTCTACGTCTCTCAAGAGAGTGCAAATTAAGATGCTTTAACCTGTCTCTGTACTCAAGGCTCTTAAATGCCCGGGATTAGTCTTGTCATTCTCCTCTGAATTCTTTCTAGGGATTCTATATCCAATCTGTAGTACGGTGACCAGAATTGAACTGCGTAATCCAAATGAGGTCTCACAAGTACAAGATATAGCTTTAGGATGACCTCGCTAGCCTTGTAACTAACACTCCTTTGTATGAACCCTAGTACTTTGTTAGCCTTGTTTCGAACAAATACACATTGTTTACTTGGTTTAAGATTCCTACTTATCATTACTCCTAAATCTTTCTCACAGTTGGATTTCTCTATAACATCATTGTTCATCTGGTATCTGGTTTCTCTGTTTACATCTCCTAAACTAAGTACTTTACATTTGTCCACATTAAATTTCATCTGCCATTTTTCAGACCATTTGTGCAACCTTAATATGTATAATATAACACTGAAGGATTAAAGTTTTCTTAGGATTTGAAGAGGCTTGTCTCTGGATTCAGTCCTCCATGGGTGAAGGAGGGTTTGGGAATCAAAGAGAGTGCACCTCTCAGGATACCTTCATGTTCCTCTCATGTAGCTGGCATGTGTGGCACTTGTAAACCTGTGGTGCTCTTTACCCTTTTTCCTAGGATGTAAGGTGCAAGTCATGCTATTATGTGGGGTTCATGCCTCAATCCTTCCCACTTTATGATAATCAGTTGACTAAGAATGTTAAGGGGGTTGGAAACTAAGGGTCACTTGAACCTAAGGCCTGTTGTATAGCCTTCATGGGTTGCATGGTGCATGTACAGTGATGTGATGGTGTAGAATAAAAGCTCTCACTTTTGGGTAGCTGTTTCATCAATGTTATGTCCTTCTCTGTTGGGGCTGTAGTTGAAGCAGGGCAGATCATAATTCTAGTTTTATTGAATTATGAAGCACTGTACAGTATATCCCAATTGCACAAGGAGAGAGTTCCTGGAAACTTGGGGGATTAATCCATATGCATGTTGATGTAAGTATATGCATCACCTAATCCATTGCTTTAGTTATAAAACCTGGGATTTTTGGATCAATCCTCTCATGGTTAACAATCATTACACATCAAAGTGCATCACAGCAGCTTCTGTTATTATTATTATTATTATTATTATTATTATTATTATTATTATTATTACAGTATTATTATATAGTCAACATTATTATTTTCATTGTCATTGACAGAGAGAGGAAAATTTTTTTTGCCATCCTCAAAAAAAATTTCGGTCAGAAATTGTTAGGGAACAGAAAAAAGACAACCGAAAGCAGCGAGAAGCCGCCAAACAGAGACGAGCTGTTGAGAAAGCCGAAGCCAAGGCTCAAAGAGATGCAGAGAAAGCCTATAAACATGCCATGAAGCCAGGAGAATGTATAAAGGTAAGAACTACTTTAGTATCAGTGAACAGTTCTCAATAATTCATTTAAATTTGTCTTGCATTATACTGTATCTTTCAGTGAATGTTAAGTCTTTGGTGTAAATGTTACCTTTCTTTGTTTAAAAGAATTTATTAAATAAAAATAAGAATATGAACTGATTTAAATGGCAATATTATGTCATGGAGAACTTTGAAGTAATTATATATATATATATATATATATATATATATATATATATATATATATATATATATATATATATATATATATATATATATATATATATATATATATATATATATATATATATCATGTAGATCCACAATGAAAACATGGATAAGATAAATCTTGATAAAATCAGGGAAAACAACGGAGCACCTTAGCTTTTCTTTATTCAAGACATCTTCAGAGGCAACTGAAGTTGCCTCTGAAGATGTCTTGAATGAAGACGAAAGCTAAGGTGCTCCGTTGTTTCCCTTTTCCCGTGTGATTTTATCAAGATATATATATATATATATATATATATACTGTACTGTACTGTACTAGTTTTTCTCATGATAGTGAATGCAGCCCAGTTGGACAAGTCACCCAATCCATGCCATGCTTGTTATAAATACAATTTCAGAATCATTTCCTAATTTTTTTGAAACTTGAATAAGAATTTGAGTGTTTCTTCTAATATGAGCATCCTGTTCTTTACTCCTTTCTTAAAATACTGCACTGTATTCTACAGTAAATCATTTTAAAATTATACAAATTCTAATTTTAAAGTTATATTTCTGTTTTGTGTAATAAGCACGTAATAGTCCAGCTGGACCGTCAGCTGCTGGAGCTTGCAGAAGGAAGCCAAGTAATAAGCCAACTACAGACTGGAGGCATTCGCTACCGCATTGTTGATTCTGCTGTTGCTGCTGCTGCAACAATAGTGAGGGTTGACCCAGTCACTCGACAGGTTTGTTTATTTTGCTCTTTACTTAGATTTATTTTCCAAAATGCTATTTAAAGTTTAATATATATATTATAAATGTACTGCATTGAGCAACAAGCGTGATCCTTTTTGATAGGTTGAACTTGAACTCTTGTTGGAATATACAGTAACTTGCTGCCACCCTAGTACTGTATGCCAGCACTGATTGTTGTTCCCTATTGGACACAAAGCTTGATGCAAATCTAGAATCTGCTGGCAGGGTTAACCAACCCATAAAACTAGGGGTTGCTGTGTACAGTAGTTAACTGCCTGAATAAACTATACATTTTATTGCACAGTTTACCATTCCTGCAGGGGATATTTTCCTTGGCACGACCATGATTTAGGATATGTTTCTGGGCCATTCAAACTTTACCTCAAAACACCTACAGTTGAAGTACAAAGCCATAGAAATGGACAGAGTACAGTACTATACTGTAGTGACCAATAAGCAGTATAACCTCTTATCTTAAAGCATAGGAAATAATGGTATCATTGAATAAAGAATCTTAATAAATACATTATAAGAACCTGACAGTAGATCAAGACCTGCAGTATATGACTTTGTATACTTTAATATGAGCCATGAAGTTTGTTCTTCATTGGCTCCATAAATGCATTTTAACTACTTAATTCACTAATGTGTTTTGTATGTATCAGATTTTCTATTTTCCCCTTACAGGAAACACCAGCAGAAGAAGCGGTAGTTATAATGGCTGTAAATGATTTTGTTGAGGTAGTTAAAAAACAAGTGTACGAAGATGGAGTGGAAGGCTTATGCCACCAGTCCCGCAAGTGGAAAAGGTCATTTAACAATGCCAATTTAACACTTGTTGTTTGTGGTGTTGAAGTTTACTTAAGGTTAGTACAGTATATATATATATATATATATATATATATATATATATATATATATATATATATATATATATATATATATATATATATATATATATATATATATATATATATATATATATATATATATATATATATATATATATATATATATATATATATATATATATATATATATATATATATATATATATATATATATATATATATATATATATATATATATATATATATATATATATATATATATATATATATATATATATATATACATATATATATATATATATATATATTTGAATTTTTTTGCCTTTCTCAGTTCATTTGAAAATGACCAAGAAAGCTAAGAAGACTACCGACTTATTCCCTTAGAAAATTGTTAGGTCCAGCCCCCCAAAAAAGAATCATTAGATTTTCCATCGCTACAGTTTGAAATGCTAGACGAAATGCTTTGATGTGATCCCCAGTGCATCATCATAAGTTGGTACGCCTGCTCGCCATATCAATAACAGCTAGAGATAGGAGGTAAAGTTGAGGGAGGAAGTCATCCTGTATGGCAAACTAGATACTTTATATTACTTCATCTTATTCCTCAGAGGAGTTGGTAACTGAAAAGAATTCATTTTCAGAATCGGTAACACTGTTCATAGCGTCAGCTGTTGTGGTGGTGGTTGCGGCCAGGACATGTTAGTGTGAATCTGTATGTCTGGTATTTCTCAAAAGCTAGGGTTCAATTTTACAAGAGATATATGAGAAACTCAGGCTTTTTTACCAAAAAATCAGGGGTTGAACTATACTGTATATGGTAGATTTTTTATGTATTTCATCTAGGATGCAGGGCAGCTGGGCACTTGTTGATCCCCTGACTCTTAGTATTGGAGTAGCCCACAATAGCTGGATCCTAATCCTCAACATTTATTCCTTCAGAAATAAGAAGACGCACAGCCAGCAAAATTTCCGATCTGCTGTGCTAGGAGGGACTACAAAACCAATGAGAGGAAGAAAACAGAAATCTGGAGGTGAATTCCATAACAGCACTGCAACTTGTGTGAGCAGGTAAAAGTATGGAAGTAACTACAAGGGAGATTCTTGACTTGAGGTAACCAAAAGTTAGAATGTATAGTATAAGGTTTCCTACATCTGACGTGATGAACTTGCCGTCTTATGAGACTTGTAATTTGTTCAGATAATACATCACTTAAACTCTTCTTTACCGGTGTAAACAAACTTATCCCTCCCTCATACCGCACTTCTCTTCCAGACTACACAGTGCGAGGTGGGTGTTATAATTATCCCTGTACCCACACTGTTTATTCATTGTTAATTATTTATATATCTACAATCACTAACCCAACAAAATGTAGTTCCCATGAAAAAATATAAGTAAAATAAATTATGGTATGCTTTCATCTACAGCCTATATATTATACTAAAATGTTCGTAGTTGGCAAATGGATGAGTATACAGTATAAGTGTGAAAATTATAGCTTACATAGAGTAATGTTTTGTTTATTACCTTGTGAGTGATGTACTGTAGAGTTCTTATAAAAAAGCGTCTGATCTTTTGTCTGCAAATGGATCTGATAAGAGCGTAAAACAAGGAATGGAGGGGCTGGGGAGGGAGGTGGTGAACCTCTGTTGACTGATAGCTTAACAGAAGTGCTTCCACTATTAATGTCTTCACTATTATCTAACTCTTTTTCAGGATTATAATCACGGTCATATTCATCTAAAGTGTCTTCTGAAAGATTATTATCACTTTCTGAGTAATGTTCAAACTCATCTTCACTATCAGAAGTGTCTAATGGTGCCATGGCTACGGAGAACAAAGTATATCCCACGGTAGGAAAGGCATGAGAATACTGGCCACCAGCTTGGCATCAACTACATATTCAAACATTACATCTAAGGGGGTTACTATAATACGATTTTTCAAAAGCAATTATTTTTTGGGTGCAGGTAGTCATTGGTTATTTCCAAAGACTTTGTTGGCATAATAAAAGAGTATTGCCACCACCTGGTGTAAAAATAAGGCCCAGACCATGCTTACCTTGCATCTGAAAACATCCACTGCTTAGTGTGGTGCATGTACTCACGGTCAGCTGTCACAGTATGATTTGGATGCTTACACGGATAATACACCTGTTCCACATAACAAGATTTTGGTATAGGTTAAAGGTTTGTGTAGCCAGGCAGGGGCATAATATGCACTACCATCAGCATTTTTTCTCTCATTAACTTGAGGATCATATTATTATAGTATACTGTAGATAAGTGCATGACTGGTCTGATAATAACTTCACTCTTGTGATTTTTGTACAAAATGATCTCACTTCATTTTTGATTTTCAGAGTTGACATAGAGACTGCTCTTGTGACTGCACAGCTTGAGTGTGGTCTTAATCACAGGTTAATGGCAGATGCCAGTGGAGTTGCCACTTTCATCTTGCAGATTACCAAAGCTGTAGCTGAAGCACCTTTCAAGTAAGTCCAGGTTACCAGGAACAAAACTTGTGGCTGGAATCTAAAAATCTAATAAGTAAAAAAAAAATAAAATCCTTCACTATCATACCAAACTCCAGCAAGGCAGAAACTTGGTAAGAATGCTTACCTTGGGAGCTGAAAGTTAGAAGTACAGTTCCGTTTAGAAGTTCGTTATACACTCGCGGTAAAGGGCGCATAGCCTGTTGCACCCTTCCTGGACGCCAGATCATTATGCTGACCCTCCCACCAACACACAGAGTGGAACAGACAATGGAACAGTTTGATTCGAATGAAGACTCATCAAAAAGAGATAGGAAGGATATGAATATGAGTATTGACTAACGGTAGTGCTGATGGATGATATAGATGTGTTAATATACAGTACTGCTTACCAGAAGAAGAACACCATAATGTTAGGAATGTATATATTCTGATATCAAAACACAATGGGGAAATTGGTTTCGAATGAACACTGTAAGAAATAGTTGAACAGAGCTCATAATCAAGAGTCTTCAGTGTATTCATTACTTGAAGTTTTCTGTACAATACTCTCTCTCTCTTATTACTGACCACCTACACACGTTCACTTCTCACACATACACACCCATGCCCTTCATTTATCTTATTCTATAGTTTTATATCGGCTCTAGCTGAAGCTAATCCATCTCTGCTTCACTAAAATTATGATTTAGTTGGTAACAATAAAGATAGTGGTGATGATGATAGGGGTGGTGAGGGACATTGTGGTACCTGTAACTGAAGGAGTTGGATTTTTTTGGAGATAATTAGGCATAATTATCATTGCTAAAAATTTGGATGTGATATGGGATGATGGAGTACATTTAGCAATGGCTATTCACTGAACTTGTGGGTGAGGTAGTAATATGTTGAGTAAAACTGACACAGAATGGAAGCTTTCACAGTTGTATGTTGCTGTTTTGATGTGTTTTGTATCTTTCCACAGACATGAAAAAGGTGAACCATCATTTTCATGGTATGCAGAAGGTAGCAGTATAAATGCTGTGAAGATTGATAAATCAGGAGTTGGATTACTAAAGCTCTGGCACCAACAGCTTCGGCAGTTTAACAATGTTGGTGTTGAGGTTGCACAGGCTATTGCTAGCAAGTATCCTTCTCCTTGTGCTTTACTGCAGGTGAGTGAATGAGACCATAGAAGTACAGTAGTCTTCCAATAATGCAAATTAGGGACCGCTAGGGGCCTGTATTATTGTGTAGACATTAAACTGTGACATATGTTTACATGTTAAATATACCACTGCATCTGAACATCAGGAAGTAGACACTAAAATAATTTAATACACACTATAAAGAGCTAAGTGAATTTATTCTACTCAGAAAAGTATCTTCGTTGTCACTCTCTCATGATGAGCCTGATCCTGGTATGGAACAGGCAGCCTCAGGTCTCACATCTGAAGGCAGAAGGAGGTCATAGGAGGAACAGGCGATTCCTTTTTGCTTCCTATTTCTCTTCATCATGGAAGATACTGCTTGAGGAGATCCATCCCGGCAGGGGGGGGGGGGGGCACTGTAAGTCCCCCAGAATTTTTAGGAGGAAATCTGACCAATATCATGGGCATTTTGAGGCCATTTTCAACCCATGCGCACTTGATATCAGGAGATATTCTGAGGTCAATTGTAATTACTTTTTACCATGCAAATATGCCTGATTAGAATACATTAGGGTCGGGAAATATCGCAAGGTAGGGTCAAAGGATGTTCGCCATATGCTAAATCGCGATATATAATTACATGTAATCAATGGGGAAAATAGGGTTAGGTTCTGGAAGGCAATAAAAGTGACTAAACTTGACTGAACGAGTTTATTTTCTTATGAACTAAAGCACCAATGAACACTAGACTCGGGAACACCACCCTAGACGTGTCTGTATTTCCATTGCCTCATTCTTTATCATTGGACTCGATATGGCAACTTTACGGCATTGCCTGTTTTCAAGAGCTGAATCAGGAAGACTGTGCGGGCGAGCGTGAATGCGTGAGTGAGCAGCCACTGTGGCGACTGGTGAGCAAATAATGCATTTGTTTGCCCTGGCGGTACATTTGAAATATTTCCTGCCCGATTTCCCTCACGAAATAAATAGAATTATCACTACATATTGGAAAATGTCGATAATTTTGGTAGTCGCGATATAAAAATCTTCATAAAAAATTGCTATATATCCCGACTGTACTGTACTGCATTAAAGATAAAATAGTGGAATTTTCTGATGAAAAGGGGGAGTCCAGACCCCCAGGATTCTCCCCCCCTCCCCTGTCAGTTAAGATTACAGTATATGATTGAGCATTTAAAAGGAAAATTTTGCCCCCACTTTCCTTCCTTTGTTATGAGGGACAATAAGTGTGGTAAGTAACAATACATTATGACAATTTTTCTAAATCTAACATGGCCCATCAATAATTTATCACCAGCAATATACTGGTGCTCAGCATCTCATTTTAAGTCACACAGTAATAGAACCAGCTCGTGGTTCTGCCTTGCTAAGTTTTTATTGTTCATAACCCCAAAATATTTGGATCCAGGAATTTAAAGTATCCAAAGTTATTGTTTTGTCTAGGACATGCAGGGTTGGTTTGACTGGTGGTCTGATGTATCAAACAGTGGCCCCAAGTAACTATATGTCCAAGTCTCTTGTTTGGTTGGAGGAGGAGGAAGGTTCTTGTACAATACGTATATAAATTGTATTGTTGGAATTCTAGAATTAATGACAAATTTGTATTACATATCAACACATATGTAAGGTAAAATACAAAGATACTTAATGATCATAAATTTCTTTACAGTCTTACAGGAAGTGCCTCATGCCACAAGAAGCATCACTTCTCCTTGCAGATATTCCTGTACGAAGGGGAGCTGGTCCACTTACATCCTCAAGAAGAGTTGGTCCAGAACTGTCCAAGAAGATCCATTTATTTCTAACCACAAAAGATTCTGAAGTAAGTTTAGGACAGACAACATGAATCATCATCAACATTGTTGGAATGTATTTTAAATAATAAAGTTTAAACTTTTCTTTGTTCCAAATTTATTTACTGCTACAAGAAACCGGGTGTAGGTATTATTTAATTTCCAAATTTTTTTTTTACCTTGTTTCAAAAGGGAGATGTGCATATAGAAGCAACACACATTGATTCGTACCTTTTATCCAAGTGAAGAATGGATTAGCTTAACGGGTAGTCCAGGCACTGACGAGGCGGCTGGTGCCAATGAAGTTGAGACCACTAAGTCTGAGACCGAGACCTGGCCTTCCAAGACTGACACCGTTCACAATTTTAGCATTTATGGATCACCTGAAGAGTATCTGCCCAGGTAGTGTCATGATGGTTAAACCTCAAGTGGAGTATGTTGGAGGGGCTAATCTTCAGGTGACAACTAAGGTGTAGTGTGTTGGGACCAAACAGAAGGAAAGAGGGAGGTTGAGGGACACTGTAATAAACTTGTCTTTTATGAAGACTGAAAAGCAACTTAGGCATGGGCAGCAAGAGGAGGTCTACTGGAACATGTGACAAAAATTATGAAAAACCTAACCTAACCTACGTGCAATGCCATCATATATATATGTGTACAAGTCATGTGACTCTTTTTTCCTGTGACTTTATTTCCGTTCACCGTATGAATATCAGACGGTGAATATTCAGTTTAAAAAGTTTCATTGAGTCATGTGAAAATTGGACAAGGGCTAGCTACAGAGATTACTGAAAACTGAAGGCTGATGGGTTGAAGACTGCACAGGCCAGGGTTATGACAACAGCTAACATGGCAGGGAAATACCAGGGTGTGGAAGCAAATATTATGGACATAATATTAGAAAGGTTTGTACCCTGTATGGTCCACACAGTTAATATTGTAGGTGTACATGCAGTATTTCTTCAAAACCTGGACACTTTTACAAGGATACCCGTGACATCACATATGATGTCACCCCACCACTGGGTTACATGCACCCCAGAGGGAAACTACATGTGAAATATATTTCTTTAACCATCTCCTGATGTTTTATTACCATTTCTAGGGTATCTATATCTCTTTTATTAAAATTAATATCCAGATCTGCTGAAAATTATTAATAAACAAGATGTAGCTTACTTATTTTTCATTTTCAGCAGGTCTGGATTGAAGATTTGAAAAGAAGAGATAAAACTATTCCAGAAACGGCAATAAAAACATGGGGTTAAAGAGCCGGTTAATCCCTTCACCACAATAACGTACTTCAAAGATTTTGTTCGGATTAACGCCAAACGAGTAATTCATATGTCTAGGAAATGTCTTATGTTTTAAAATCCATCTTCAAAGTTGAATAATTGGTTGAGGGCCTCCATCTTTACGGCTTCTTGTGGCGCGTGTTTATCTGGATACACTCGGAAACAAAAAACATCCCCTGTGCATACCACAATATCCTCAACTCACAAACCCCTAATATCAACTCATTTTGACTTATCTGTGGGAAGCACTGGCTGAAGAACACAACCAACAGGACTACATACAACTGGCATCTTACCTCTGGGGCCACTGCCTCTGAATTGCACTCCCATGTTAACACCAGTGACAACACAATCAGGTTTAGATAGCCTAAATAAAACTCTAAGATATAACAAGTGTAAGTGTTCACTAGCTTGTAGATGGTAGAGAAAATCATGTGGACCTCGAGGGCTTATTGGAGAGGGTTACACCATCATGACTTCCAAGTCTTCAGAAGCACAATTAAAATTTACTGAATTGATGCATTATTTAGTTAAAGGTTACGAGAAAATATCTAGAGGTTTGCAGGTTTTCCTCGGGGTTATGTGCGTCTGTATCCCTCCAGGGGTGCTCAATGAGTCATCCATTACTCAGGCTTCGTCGTCTCGAAATCCTGAGTTTTCTTCTTAACTTTGTCAACCGCCGCATGGTTTATGTGTAGCGGTCTCCTTGTATTCCTGGAGGCACTGGGTTTGGTCTTGGGTATATATTTATTGATCAAATGATTCACTTTCCTGGCTATGGTATTCAGTCTAGTATCTGCGGGCCAGTGTATACCCTCCATCATCCCGTCATCGTATTTCCTTTGTGATATTTTAGCTTAGACCTGGAATAAGTACCCAGTAGGTAAGTAAAATAACATCAGATTAGGTTAGATTCTTTCAGGTATGTTTTTAATTCCACATTTTCTCTCTTTGAAGATAGGAAGGGTCACAACTCGGTAATTAGGCATATCCCCAAATTTTCATTGGCACCATGCATCCAAGAAAACTATTATTTTTTTCTATGTCGAATATTATATATTATATTTTATGTTTAGTTACGTTTTTACGATTGGCCAGATTTGTCAACTATTTTCCACGCGTATTTCTGAAGAGCCTATAGTATACTCGCACGCGTTTGGTACCTAATTGGTTGCCACGTGAACTTCTTTACACAGAATATTGTAATGTACTTAATTTTTTAGTTAAATTAAAATTGAGTAAATTAATTAAATTAATATTTATTATTTTTTAGTATCAATTGTACTTATGTATCAATATAATAAGCATTCATCTCTACCCGAACGCACAGATCAAGGGAGGTCAGTGGTTGTTTAGGTATATGCCTGACGGTGACGGGCCGGAGGCGAGGGGTTAAATGTGAACACTGGAGACTTACGCAAAGTGGTTATATTGATGTTAGAGTTAAAAAACAAGTTGTGGCTACACTGAATTTGGTTGATGAAAACTCCTTGTGTAAACGCAGTTTAAGTGAAAGAAAAAAATGGTGATATTGTTTGAAAAATTACATTTAAAATATAGATAGATTAAAACCACCATCATAATAACATCTCATCATCACTGGTAAGTTCAAATACTTTGTTTAAATCTTCAGGTACAGCACGCATTACTGTATATACAGTAATCGGCATATCACAAATCTCGCTGTTTATGAATTTAAAAATGCTGCAATTTCACTGTTTTATAGTGGACACGGTAATAGTTTTGGCAAATGCGTTAAAAATTGGTTATTTCTAAATTAAATCTAATCTAACTCGAGTTGATAAGAAAAACAAGCGGCAAAGGTGTTTTTAGATGACTTCACCAACCTGACCAAAGAAAACTACCGAACGAACGTAACTTCCTAGCCGTGAGGCTCCTCCCTGCCGGACCCCTAGGAATATTAAACAGAAAGAACAATGATATGATGTAATTTGACGTGTTTTGTGGACGTGAGAGCAGCCACCAGGATAGTGTTGTTCATAAACATCACAGGCGACTGGCGTGATGGTCGATCGGATATTTACTTTTATCCTCTTCACCACTGATTGGCTTGTTAGCCGCTTGGGCGATCGGTCACGTCTCTGTTGTACCCACTGTTGGCACATCACCGTCGAGGAAGACGAGTAGTGCCGCCAGACAAAATAGTGCGCGCCTAGTCGCCTAACTATCCACCAAAGGAAGCAATTTCCAAAGAAAAAATTATTATCATATCAGAACTCACTAATGAAAATATAGTAAGAATATAATAAAAACAAATAACGCATCGGCGGGTTAGTCGTCAATGTTAGTCCAATGTAGCAATCGCACAAAATTGTGTCAGATGGACGAGTGGATACTTGTCCATTATTTCTAGGAAGATAAACCAAGGAAAAAAAATACGAAATTGGAACTACAGCCCTTGATGTACATTTTTTTTTTACGAAAGGAAAAGGATGTGTTCAATGCAACATTAGTTAGTAATTGTGGTTTAGTTGTTTGTACCGCTCGTACCATGATTCACCACGCGCCTCGTGTCAGAACGATGTCATTTCAGTATTAATACATAGCGGTAAATTGGTAACAAAAGGCGAGAAGTGAGTAATAAGTAATGAAAAGGATATACAGTAAGTTCCAGTGGGGAATTTAAGGGGGAGGGAGCGCAAAGGGAATGTATCCCCTCCCCTAGTTAGTGCCGATTAAGTCCCTTTTTTATTTGTACTTTTCTAACCTGTCAAGTGTCCACGTCTAGATATGAGACATCATGTTATTATCACACTCTTATTTAAGGTGCACAGAAACATTTAACGATTGGTTAGTTTCAATATATACTGTATATATTTATTTGTTTAAATTTGCTTCCCCCAGGCTTTAAGGTTTTGGTTCCCCGCTGAATTGTTTAGTATGATGTATGAGGCTCGCTGACAACTCTAACGGCATGATAACAAAGTGTGGCAACTGTTACTTATTGAGCAACACCGTATATTACCAGCCGCAGGAGCAAGTCTTGCCACATAATCTGCCTCTTATAGTTATATATGCTCTCTTGAGATCATATATCACTTGTTCTAAATGACCTGATACAAAATTTATAAAATCCACTTTAATGGTGTAAGGCGTTTACCTGTAAATGTGTGTGGTTATGTTTTATTTGCATGTGTGTGTTTTGAAGGTGTTGCCATAAAGGTGCACTTGTACTGTACAGTATATGTACAGTCAACAAAATAATGTCTTCACCCTGGGTCAGACCGCCTTCGTAACGATCACCGACTGAGGCTATATTTAGTTGGTGAGGTTGATAGTTCTGATTGTATGATGCTTATTTATAACCAACACTATGTATTCTGTATATCACGTATAGTTAATACAGTACAGAGAAATTAACAGGAATACATATAAAACCCGCACGTCTGTCTTAAGTCCGGTGTGTCACGTACAACATCGTGAAGGTGCATTTCTTTGTTTACGGTTCCTTCCTGTGTGCTTTGGTACTTGTAATTGTCTTTGTGTGTACATTATAACTACCGGTATACCAGGTAATGTCGGGTCTTCACAAACGCCTCCGGCACATTGACGCTGATCATGTGAAGGCTAAACCTTCCATTTCTTATGGAAGAGGAACATGTTGTTGTCTCACTTTTCTGGTGTTTTACGTAAAAACTCCCAGTTACTTATAATGATTTACACAGGAAACCTTGCAACGTTTGGAGTACTGTGAACAATTAGTTTTATCGGAAGGAATATTTTCACAAATCTCATCATCGCCATTGCAAACACGAGCATGAAAACTGTAGATAATGATTGGGATGTTCACTGGTCAACAGAAGACGATTGTGCCACTTTTACTGAATAAGTAATTACCCTTATGGGCGGCAAACTATAAACGAGAACATTTTTATTCCTCTCGTCTATTATCCTCACAGGTCTTGACGGTTATGTCTCGGTGCACACCTTATTATTATTATTTTAAGTGTTTATCAGTCTTGGCGAAACTCGTCAACATCAAACAGTAATTCAACCATACAGGTGGATTTTGGGCGAGACGTGTTTGTTAAGAGTAAGACAGTAAGGTGTTGGGAGACCATCTGTACTTCATATGTTGGGGAGTTACGGACTCGTTATGTCTCACTGGGGACGGTGGACATTCCTTTGGTTAACTTTATTTATTATTATTTTTTTGTAGAGAGTGATTTCATCTCCGGTGGGGGGAGGGGGGGAGTATGGGAACAGCATCCGTCCGAAATCCGGATGTGTCTGTACAGGGTTACTGTACACGCGGTAAATAGAACAAATATAAATGGATATAATGAGACAGTATGTGTATACAGCCTCACAGGACTTAGCACGAGATGGGTGATCAATGTTTGGGGAGTTAAGATCAGGAGACAACTGAAGTAAATTTGTAACAATAATCCGCAAATATTCAAACTTAGAACAAACAAATACTGAGAAAAAAGAGAGTGAGTTCATTGGCCAGCAGTCAGTCCGTGCAGAGCAGCTGGTTCAACCCGGAGACAGACTGCCAGGCTCACATAACTGCTATCTTATTGCTAAAGCTCACAGAGAAATCAGTATAATATTACTAGGACAGAGATACCGTATGTGTTTGCAGTAAACTAAACAGGTAGAGTATATGACATACCATACTGATTATTGTATTTGTTCATCGATTTTCTTTTTTTTGTCAAGGATATGGTAGAAGGGGAAGCACAGTAGCGACGTGACCGGCCACTCTACCATCACTCAAGCGGTGTTCTGTGTGTAAGTCACTATAGGCTGTGGTGGTTTTGATTCCGTTTGAAGAACTACTGGCTATAGCGGTGTTCTGTGTGTAAGTCACTATAGGCTGTGGTGGTTTTGATTCCGTTTGAAGAACTACTGGCTATAGTACACACGTTAAGTCATGTACACGAAAAATGATGTTCTGTGTGTGTGGTGTTATAACAGTGTAGTGGTGAGTGTTGCGACAGTAGAGTGAGTTGTTGGAGTAATAAGGGACGCGCGATGGTTTGTATATTGCTAAAGCTTTGATCAGTAAATTAATCTCTTTGTGATTTGTTCTCTGGGGAATATGGTTTGACACCTATAGGAGGATGTGATTAGATAATGATGATGGTACCCTTGGATGATAAAGTTTATTAATTAAACTCCTGTATTATCATTACGGGTTAAGCTCCAAAATCCGGTATACGATAATTTTCACGATGTTCTCGTCTGGCAAAATTTCGAAGTAAACCAAAGTTAATACAAACGCTGCCCGCATACAATTTTTATAACTACAATTTCCAGGAGAGCAAACTATTGAGAGCTGTGAGGCGTGTGGTGTGGCCTTGTGTAGATTATACCAGTGTCCGCCGCACGAGATAGTGTGAGGAGACACCAACTGACTCAGTCCCTCACACCTTATACCGCTCGTCTCCCTTACACCACTGACTCGAAAATTTAATAATTCCTTTTTTATATTTTTATCATCTATCTGGAATCCCTTAGTGCTTAGATAAATTAACCTCTAAAATAATTGACCAGGGTTAATAATGTAAGCTGCCTATATGAGGAATGTTTCTACCATGACGTGCGGTAGTGTGTTGTGAGGGAGGTAGCCTGAGGTGTGTCGTCAGGGGGTCAGACACGTGCTCACCTTTCCTAACTGTACCATCTATGACCAGCCCCAGGCATGACGTACACCCTGCCTCGTTAACTGTCATGGTGTGTACACGAGTGGGTGGTATTAACTGTCGTGGTGTGTACATCAGTGGGTGGTGTTAACTGTCATGGTATGTACATTTTGATAACGAACTGAAATTCTCGGAGTAATAGGACTTATAAGATGGGCGTTCACATACCTAGGTGCTTCATCATTTGTAATACTGTCACACCATCTGGTCCCCGAGGTATGCTAGAGACTGTTAATTGATTGAAAATATTTAGAAGAGGGCCACCAGACAGGTGTTTTCACTACGGCACCTCAGGTAACCAATGAGATTAAAACGCCTCCAGTTGCCTTGCTTAATAGAAGTCTATTAACATCTCAGAGAACATTACTCAGTCGACAGTTTATACCTGGAACTAGTGGATGCCCGCCCGCCCCACTAGAGGGCACAGCTTAAGGTTGAAGAAGCCACAAGCTCAAAAAATTGTCAGGGAAAACTATTTTGGAGTGAGATTTGTGAACTCGTGGAACAATCTGCCAGAGTGTTGTGAGGGCACCGAGTGTGACTCATTCAAGACCAACCATCGAACTGGGCTAACAAGTCGATCAGTGGCGAAGACGATAAAGTCAAAGTAAAGTAAGATAACAAGGAAAACACTCAAACTAATGTAAGATGGTGAAGAAGAGCGTCAACATAAATGAGACAAACGTCGACCACAAACAAGCCCACAATAATGTTATCAGCGGCTAGTGGCTGAGAGAATAAAATAAAGGCAGCGCGTTAACTATCCTCAGCCACTGTTCGTCCTTTCCACTGAAAATGACGTTTTGGCCATCTGGTCAGCAACACACCCACCACTCACAACCAAGAACCTGTCAAAGGACACATCCATGACCATATCTAGAGTTCATCAAACGTTATTATTATTGTTATTATTATTATTATTATTATTATTATTATTATTATTATTATTATTATTAGTAGTAGTAGTAGTAGTAGTAGTAGTAGTAGTACTTTTCTAGTATAAGAAACAGAGTGAAGTGGGAGTTAACGAGAGGCGAGTAGTCCGCTTAAGTGTGGTCAACGGGTGTGGACATCACAATAGGGAGGGAGGTGTAGTGTTGCCTCACCTCCGCCACAACACTTACCATCCCTCGCCGCCATCACCGCCAAGGTCACCCTTCACACTCACACACGCTTACCATCTTTATACTTTGAAATTATCTCAACTCCGTCTTTACAACTATTACTTCATTCTGGGGTCAGTAATTGTAAACATCATCACCTGACCAGCGGGAGATGTGTAACCAGGCGATGACAACACAGTAACACTGACACACTGTATAAGAGGATCACTACACTGACACTGTATTGACTACAAGTACAGAAATCAGTCTATTGTGACAAATAATGTCTCACTCACCACCACCCACAGACCCCACCCTACCCCTCAACCACCTCAGGAGTGGGGGTGAAGTCTTGTAGCAAGACCTAAAGTTCTCCCGTGGATGCATTTATGTGTATCTGACAGGGCCACACATGCTGTACAGGGCCACACATGCTGTACAGGGCCACACATGCTGTACAGGGCCACACATGCTGTACAGGGCCACACATGCTGTACAGGGCCACACATGCTGTATATCCTCATTCAAACGTAAAAATTTCCGTCCTTGAAGATAGATGGTGGTCGCGTGTATTTCATTTTCCTTTAGTTTTTTGAGTGCCTTGTATACACCTAGAGGCCTTCAGCTATAACCCCAAGTGATCCACAGGTACCAATCGGGTAGAATAATTTCCACGACATTTTGGGTAATTTTCTGTCAATAAATGAAAAACCACCAGCACCAGAAAGCGCACTTTAACTAAACTAACCTTTAATTATTACAAAACGATTATGAGAAAACACCATCTGTGATTAAGTAAACTGAAGAGCCGTTTTATTGTTCTACATAAAGAAAATTTCATATACATTTGTTTAAAGTGTTACATAGGATGTGAGTGTAGATCTCCACACTCATCGTCCCACATCAATCATCTGAGTCACATCTTCCTCATCTTCTTCATCGGGCTGTCATCTGTTTCTAAATGATCCTCATTTTCTCAACATTTCCACGTGACAGTAGTCCTAGCAGACGTGGACTTGAGCCCTGTAAAGGCAAAGGCCACTTTATCACCCCGCTCCTCATCATCCATCATCAGTAAACAACGGAGTACACGACAACAGCGCCTGACAGTGTAGGGAGGTGGTGGCAGTTGGCCTGACTCAGTACTTCCTTTCAAGGCCCGAAGGAGAAGGTACCTGAATTTACTGACTTCTCTATGGACTTGGCCTATATACAGTAGGTGCGTCAGGTAGACTACTGCTGTCACAAGCTGTTTGTCCAGCTCTACCATGCCATGACCAAGATGTTTCCCACGTTGTCTGAACACGCCGAGTCACACCCTGCAGTAAAGGCACACAAGAGCCGCGCACGTTTCTTTCCCCAGTGCAGCACCAAGTTTGTTGACATCAAGAAACGTATTCTCTTCTGTCCTCATCTGACACCCATGTTTTCATCATCACTATGCAGGGATTCATGTCACCAGCTGGGCTTGTAGGATACACAATGTACTGTTGGGTGTTTTGATTATTTTCTATTCCAAGCAGCAGTTATTTTGGCAAGTTTGGGGAGATTTTCTTGCATATATTGATGTATTGCCTATGTAAGAATTTTTCGATGTATTGCACCATAGCCTCGATTAGAGTGGAGCATCCTAGAACTTTCCAGGTGTGTCTCGTTCCGACCTGCGACGTCTGGGTGGCGCTGGGACTCTAGGTGGCTGACGAGAGGTATAAATAACTCTAGTGGTGTACCTAGGCCTACTCCATCCTCCACCTCCACCACCCTTCACCCCTCCACCTCCACCTCCACCACCCTTCACCCACCTCCACCACCCTTCACACCTCCACCACCCTCCACCACCCTCCACCACCCTCCACCACCCTCCACCCACCTCCACCACCCTTCCCCGTCCTCCTGGTGACCACCCAGACACTGGTTATTTCCGTTGCCATCGTGGCCACTTACCATGTTGCCTCCGTCTCTCCCACACCAACACTCTACCCCGCCACCTTCCCTGCACCCCAATGTTCTCACACTGATCCTGTCACGACACCCAAGACAATAATACTGTCATGACGTTGATGCCGTCATGATACTAAAACAGTCATGATCTGTTGCTGTTATAATGATGAAATATCATGACTGATACTGTCATGGCTGCAGCAGTCATGACATTGAGATCGTCATAATACTGTAGTGACACTGATGTATACTGGCGTTACGGTAGTGGTGGTGCTCCGTAGTGTACTGCCAGGACTACTAGTGATGTTTCTTCTCTGTTGTTACTTGTACCTCTGGCGTCCATCAGGGATCATTATCTTGTTTATTGTATACGACTTGTACAGTGTAGCATCATCCATAACCTAACCTACCTAGCTCTTACCTCACTTGTCCTATATGAGACGTGAAGCATTTCCTGGAGACACCACCACTACACACGAAGGGTGGCAGTGGTGGTGGTGGAGAGGGTGGTGATGGTGGTTGGAGAAGGTGGTGATGGTGGTGGTGGAGAGGGTGGTGATGATGGTGGTGGAGAGGGTGGTGATGGTGGTGGAGAGGGTGGTGATGGTGGTGGAGAGGGTGGTGATGGTAGTGAACGTTGTCAGAATTCCACACATTACTTGTATCTATAATTTCTTCAGTATTTCCTCGTGACCTCGATTCTTGTCTCGGTCGACGGTGCAGTTTCCGTTTCCCTCGTCCTCACTTTCCTCCGATGACACACACACAGCCTTGTCCCCTCTCCTTCCTCCCTTTCCTCTCCTTCCTCCCTCAGTGCCTCTCTCTCAGTCCTTCTAACCTTCCTTCCTTCCTTCCTCACTCTCTGCTGGCTTCCTCTCTTGCCTGTTTGATTCTCCTTGTGGTCCATTAAGCCACACTGGTCTTCTCCCCACCTGTCTTTTCCGTCTCCCCTCACACCTGTCCTGTCATACTCGTCCTGTCTCTCTCACACCTGTCATTTATCTTTCACACCTGACTGGTCTCACACACGTATCTGGTCCCACACAACTGCTCGATCCCACACACCTGCCCGGCCCCTCTGACCTGCCCGGCCCCACATACCTGCCCGATCCCACACACTTGCCCGGCCCCACACACCTGCCCGGCCCCACATACCTGCCTGGTCCCACACACCTGAGTTAGGTAGTAGGGACAGGTAGAGGTGAGTCGGCAGCAGACACGGGCCTAAACTTTTATACCGGTTCTCAAGGTTGTCTGAGTGTGTGTATTCCCTTCCTCTCTCACCCCTCCAGTCTTACCTGTGCCCCTTCCCCCTCCAGTCTTTACCTACCTGTCATGGTACATTGGCTCACCACCTCCAGTATGGTGTCAGATTTAAGAGTCGCTAGATGACCTATGACAAGAACTGGTCACTCAACAGTTAACCATTAATCTCCCGGTGAAACTCGAGAGGGAATTGACTGCACTCCTGTTCTACGCCATTAATGCTGCCCTCTTCCAACCCTCCTTTTCTGGGCCATTAATGCTACCCTCCACAAGAAATATCCTCAGACTGGAAGAACGAGCCCAGGGGTAATAATCCCCATCATTTTTCATCATCCTCACTACACGTTGCCTTATAAATGTCCACGAGTTTACACCATGTATTGAATAAGAGAGATTATCGCTTCCTTCTATCACCAAGGCAACCAGTATCTCACGACCTGTCTTACTGGGGCCTAGGGTGCGCCTCTCTCATTGGTTGTTGTGAGGGCCACCTAGGGAACCGCCTCCCTCCCTCCACCACAACAATGGTATTGGACGTGTCTATAATCTCGTGTTTATTAATGACGACACATAAGATACCTAGTTCTGATGTACAGGTGTCCTACTGTATCATGGAGTCACTGGGATAAAGGTCACAGGGTTCCTAGGTTAAAGGTCAAGGTCAATAATTGTCTGTACTAAAGTGTTGATTCCCGCGCCGTGATATATGTTTACACGCACCAGTAAACACGATATTGGCTGTACTGATCAAGTGAACTCTTTTCCCAGACATTATATTTAGTTTATAACTTTGTGGATATCAGAATACCTTTATTATTATTATTATTATTATTATTATTAT
Organism: Homarus americanus; assembly: GCF_018991925.1. Taxonomy (NCBI): domain Eukaryota; kingdom Metazoa; phylum Arthropoda; class Malacostraca; order Decapoda; family Nephropidae; genus Homarus; species Homarus americanus. The sequence goes on from NW_024715014.1 coordinate 5,026,808, forward strand.
TATTATTATTATTATTATTATTATTATTATTATTATTATTATTATTATTATTATTACCACCACCATACACAGGCACCATACACAGGCACCATCCCCCACACCTCACATAACCATAGGGTTCAGTAGCGCCTTCCCTCCTCTCACCAAGGTCTCTGACGCTTCTCCCCTCCCCCCAAATCGTTAATGGTCTCACACATTCACCCACGGATGACGACCAATACTTTACCCATACCCCTCCTCCCTAACTCCTCCCCCTCCTTCCCCTCCGTCACGACTCTCCCTTATCCCTAAGACGTGTTCCTCCTTAACCATCACCTCATACCCCTTAGTGACACACCCGCCTCTCTAAACCTCATCTCCCCACCCATTTACGCTCCCACTCTCCCCACGTACTCCACGACCTTCCCCTACACCCACCTACACCCACTTCGGAGTTCCCTCTCTTTCTTTCCCTTGCTCTCTGCCTCGCCGAATTTACATTAATAAACAGTAATTAAACACATCTCTGAAGGACCCACGTTCCCCTCGTAAATATAATACAAAATAAGTGGACTCTCACTCCTTAACATTTATCTAAATCTGTTTACATAACGAGAGGATAATGGCTAGGCTAGGACCCACCAGATGAGGAGAAACTCGTGTGTAGTTGAGGAGAGAAAGGTGCCCCCCCCCCTTCCTGTTTTGTTTGTTTACAAGTCGTGTGAGTGCTGGTGGGTGGCATTACAACTCTTGGTTTATATAAAAAACTATTCACCATATTGTCTTTGACGAGCATAATATTACACTATATTAATCAGTGATCCAGTAAGAAGGACACAGGTAAAGAAGTAAACAGTGTGGTCGGTGGGTGGGAATACTGGTGAAAGTAACTGTTATTGACAGCCCCAGCATGTCTCCACTTACACAGGTCTCGTTATTTTCACCGTGATGGCTTCCTCCCTCCCTGCTCTCAGAAGACAATAATCCTAATGTTATTGTGAGGTGAACTTATGGATAATATTTGTAAGGGGTGGTTCTGAGGGACACAGATGACCAGGTGATGATAGTGTGCGAGTCGCCGAGTGTCAGAGACTACAGTACATTGAAACTTATTAACATTCCTCAAGAGTTGTGTAATGTGTGTGGTGCGCTTACATATTAACATACTGTACCTCTAGCTACACCCAGCCTACGGTATGTACTCACAGCCGCCCCTCAACCCTAGCCCAGTGAGGGGGTGTTACCGGCTGGCAGTACGTCGTAGTATTTTCCTTGACTTATGAAATAAAATAATCCTCATAGTCGTGACTGTTGTTGTTCCATAATAAACATCAACATTCCACACAACGAGGTGGATATTGCGCTTATCGTTGTTTAGCAATACTGGCGTTATTTTCCCTCTTGTGCATAAAACCTCTCGGCACACACGGTAGCAAACAATATCCTCTGTAGCGTCAACTAGTATGTGAGGACATTAAGGCGAGACACGTGACGATAACTACACTACATGCCTTAAGTTACAGTATAGGGATGACCACCCAAAGCACTGGCCAGGTCTTAGGTTGGATGATTTACAAATACTTGACTGTGAAACTAACTAACCCCTCAGCGAAGACAAACAGTCAGAATCATAACATTACTGAACTGGTTTCCCTAAATTCAGACAAAACAATATATTTTGTATTTTTATAAGTGTGATTTCAAAATACTATAGAGCATCTAGTTGTATTTTGAACTTTCTGACATAAAGTTTAAGAATTTGTTTAAGCAGAGACCCTGAGTAAAATATTATACATAGAGTTTGTGAATGATTGTTTCACCTCTATCCTCAAACTAATAAGTTATGTCATAGCTGAAATTAATATCAGATTTTAACAGTAATATAAAGTAAGCTTACTGTCACTATGCTTGAATGACTGACCGACGAAACATGTAAACAGACGTAGAGAGTTTACAGCTTGGCATGATGAATGAGAGGTAAACTGTACTACTTTCTAATAGTTACACAGCCTATACTAAAGTGGCTCTCTTGATCTTTCGTGGGAAACACCTGAAGGATGTACTTAAGCCTTTCTCAACGTCAACAAAACAGTGTGGTTAAAATACGTCCATTTAGTTACTGTACCCGACGTAAGCATGTTTTTTTTTTGAACAATCGATCATGTGACGTAATCATAACCTATTAGATGTTATGGTGAAAAGCATTATTTTCTCTCTCTCTCTCTCTCTCTCTCTCTCTCTCTCTCTCTCACCAAATTCGTTAATGGAACATGGTATGAGTGTGACCTAACAGTGTGCCCCTGGGTAGGTCTAGAGTTCCCGATTTTTTTTTTTCACTCTTACCTGAAGTAGAACGTAATTTATAGGGTGTCTCAGAAAAATATCCCAGCCTTCCTCCCTGAGACACTGTGAGTTGGAGGGAGGGCGGAAAGCAGGGAGAGACCTTTTTCTGGGACACCCTTTATTTGATTCATGGCAGAATTTTCATCGTGCTGAGGCGGTTTAAGGATCTTTGGGTGATGCTGAAACCTTAATACTGGATAATGACTCAGCTGCGCCATTGTTGTGGTGGTTTATACGTGAACCAAATAATTTTTTTCCTCAATATCAGGATTTATTCGTTAAAATTCCTGATAATCTTTTTTTTTATTAAAGAAAATAGACACTTTTCCTGTTCCAAAACAACTTCAAGATTTAGAAATATTAGCGAGATAATTTTGCCTTTCTTATTTCCTTATGTAATAATTCATAATCTTCGTTTCCTTCTGTTCAGTGGAATTATATATCTAATTTCTTTTAATTTAGTTCTCTTGCATTTTTGTTCTATTATCTTTTGTTTTCTAAGTATTGTTATATATTTGTCGTGTTTCTTCTTCTTGTTCCTCTTTAATTACTTTACTAACTAATATTACTTTATCTTCAGGCAACTGGTGTTCTTCTGACGGAGGAGAGAACATTGGTCCACTACATCAGGTACTGTACATGTGTCACTTTCGTCCCCCGTCTATCACCCTGAACTAAACATATTCGGACTCGTGTCTTGTGTCGTGTCAACATATCAAAAGACACTCGGTATTTCCTCTGGTGATTATTAATATTTTTGGTATAAATATGTATAATGTGTGTGTGTGTGTGTGTGTGTGTGTGTGTTGTTCTTATTTATCTTTTCATATTATATAAACAAATTTACCAAACATTAAGAAATTCATTTATGCCTGTTAATTTTTTTGTTTACTATTATTATTATTATTATTATTATTATTATTTTTTTTTTTTGGGGAGGATTTTTTCCTGTGTTATTATTTTCTATCATGTCTTAAAGTTATCAGTAACATGACTTGGTGACGTAGGTTCCGCCATCTTGTAGAGTATCTATCTAATATACTATAGGACTAGGCATGTGTGTGTGTGTGTCTGTTCTGGGCAGCCGAAACGGCACAATCGGTTTTCATCAAACTTGGTGGAAAAATCGCAAAATATTCGTAGAGTGGAACAAACCTGGTCCCATGTCGATGGTTTCTTTCGGAAGGCATTAGTTAACAATTTTTTTTTTTACGATGGAAATCGATGCAAGTCTACGGACTTGGTACAACCATGCCTACGGATTCGCTGTATGCTGTCACGAGCGTTCAAACTCTCACAAGGGCACGAACATGCCCGCAATCACTAGTGACGTCCATTATGTGTGTTTGGTGAAGTCAATTCCGCCATCTTGTAGAGTATGACGTCTATTATGTGTGTTTACATTCTGTTAGCTTGGTCCTCAGACCCGTTATGACGAATGCCACTCATCATGTTTATGTGTTTAAGCGAGATATACAAACAATACAAACAATATATATAAACAAGGCACATATATAAACAATGCACAGTACTAAGACACTGCAAAGTACAAACCAAAACATTCAATTAAGGATGACCCAAAAGAGCTTTATTTTTACCACTGACATCTCTTGAGGTTCACGGTGACGGAGACCCCAGGGAACTGTGTTGAACTGATTTGGTGTCATCTGAGACCTGAGCGTCCCACCAGCGAGCTCTGGCGTTATCTGGTTCTTTACCGAGAGAGGAAAGTGATGAATGACCCACTTAGTCGTAATAGATACCCCGTATGAGAGAGAGAGAGAGAGAGAGAGAGAGAGAGAGAGAGAGATTAAAGGAACTGTAAGAAGTATTAGGGAAAGAAACAAAGATAAAGGAAATAAGAAAATATTTAATAAGGGACTATCAGAGTAAGGTGTAGCCACGAGTCACGCCACCCCCTATGTAGCCTACGGTGTAGTCCCTTGAGTAGGTGATCGAGGCGGCCTAACCTAACCTAACCATAAACCCGAAAGTTATACCATACCACGTCATAACCAGAGATCACAAACTTATGTTATTAGGTCACGTACGCTCACCGGGTTAAGACAAAACAAAACAACTCCCTGATGCGTATTGTAAACTTGTGGAACAGCTCACTCGACCTTTGAGAGAAAACTGGACAAGCACCACGTTGATTATGATCTGTTGTGTAGTAACGTTATTAACTCTCCCTCTGCAAATGGATGAAGGTTTAGGTTACACAACACAAACTAAACAGCGTACAGTATAGTTTAGGTTTATCAATACTGTAAAAGAACAAAAAAAATTATGAGGCAAGAGTCGGGATGGTAGCTATGTGTCTCCATGCCACACCACGCCACGCCACGCCACACCACGCCATTAGCTGAACAATACCAGGTGAGTGAAGCTTTTATGTAAGTCTAGGGTGGAGGTGAACCATTGTCTCATTACGGGTTTTAATTCTCGTTGTTAATGTGACACAACCCTCAGCACTAACACCATATTAAAATACTTCTTGCTTAATATGGTTACTTTTAGAAGATGTCTTATCACCACTGCCTAATTAAGTCTTCGATTTCCTACTGGGTTGTGTAAAATGGTCAGTGTGTGTGTGTGTGTGTGTGTGTGTAAAACGCGTTAAGTAACCAGTCAGTTCACTTTCTCCACTAATGGCCCTGACCGAACAGTTGTCAGGCGGTGTTAGACCTTGAAACTCCCTGTCTTACCCGAGTCTTTGTAAGAACATTACTTCCGCAGTATTCCACATGCAAACTATAGTTCCTAGATGTTCAGTAAAGTACCCGCAGTTTCATTAATTATACAGGAAACAACAGATGAAATCCCTTACCGTAACCTCACCGGCCGTCCTTCACCCAAAATGGCTGCTCCCAACAGGTGAGCTTCCCTGGCGCAGTTCCGCTTTGAAAATATGTCAACTTTTGTTTCTTTCCCACTGATTTTTTAACAATTTTCAGGCACAACAACACAAACATGACCGAGGTTTTATATGTGACCAAAGCCAATTGATGTTCAACGCGTTTGTTCAGGTATAAATGTTGTTACTGGATTTAGGCCTATGACGCCATAGTTCAGGTACACCACCACCACTCACAACCCAGTAAACGTACTCAGTCACTCCTGCTCGGTAGTTACAACTGTCCTTTAATCCTAACAACCTTCTCGTAGCAGCACACATCACTAACAACTCCAACGACACGAAGCATAAAAACTCCCCCAAAAGTTATTTAGTAATTTGGTATAGTCGAGGGAGGTTGTCGGTTACCGCAGTAGAGGGTCGGTGGTGTACGTCTATTTGTGGAGTCACTTGCTATTCTGGTGGGTGACGCTCAACACCTCACCTTGACGCTGGCCAAAATGATGGGAAATGTGCTTCGTGTGCCAGGTCTCACCCCCCCCCCCCTACCCCCTGCACCGGTGTTTGTTATGTTTGATTATCATAAGATTATAAGGTCGTGTTCCCTGTCACACACACTGTAAACATTAATCTGTATGTTCACTGTATGTTCCTTTACATTTCTCTAATGAAGGCTTTTGTTAAATCACCAATGTATGTAATAAGTCATTTATGTCCAATGTATATTTTCAGGCTGCAGAACTTTTTCAATAAACCGTTAGTTATTATTATTATTAATTATTACACACAGAGACACACACGATATATTCTCTGGGTGTCATATTAACTAAAATTATTTATTAAGGAGAAAGTTTTTAACTCCCGACGGTGACAAACACAACCTTGCAGATGTCTCAGTCCAGCTTGTGTCACCAACAACAATGGTGAAGATAAAACTAAACACTTTAAACAATAATTATCAACAGATGTTTGCTCTCAACCTTCACGCCTAAGTAAAGTTCTCACTGCGAGGTTACGTTATATCAAAATTATAAACTGCACTCGAGGGACGTAGTGTAACCAATTCTCAGTGGCTGGGGTCTTCTTATAAACGATCAATTTAAGCAATGAACTTTGGATTAGCGTAGAAAAAAACCTTAGCAGTCCCAGGAGCTGATATGGTGCAGGAGTGAACCGTGTAGCTCACCTGCAAGACCAGTGCTAAAACAACGGGGAGTAAAAATTAACACCCAGATGACTCCAACCACCATTGTGACCTGACCCATAAGGCTTGACCTCAGCTGTAGTCAGACTTAACAACGTCGAACTAAACAAACTCAGCCTTTCAGCCTTTGTGTTAGTGGATTTAATTTATTTTTAAAGAATTTTGTGACTTACAGATTAGGACCAGACCAGCATTATGACTGATCAGACCAACATATGACTGATCAGACCAACATATGACTGATCAGACCAACATTATAACTTGATCAGACCAACATATGACTGATCAGGCCAACATTATGACTTGATCAGACCAACATTATAACTTGATCAGACCAACATATGACTGATCAGGCCAACATTATGACTTGATCAGACCAACATTATAACTTGATCAGACCAACATTATGACTGACCAGACCAACATATGACCTGATCAGACCAACATATGACTTGATCAGACCAACATTATGACTTGATCAGACCAACATTATGACTTGATCAGACCAACATTATGACTGATCAGACCAACATATGACTGATCACACCAACATATGACTTGATCAGACCAACATTATGACGTAAGCTGCCATAAGGATTAACCATACATGAATGTCTCAGTCGGGGTTGTGGCCGGACTGTGCGACGTGTGGGGTCGTGTGTGTTTACCCGGGCGGTGTTGCGGGTTTACTCATCTTCAACACTTTGCAGGACTCTGTATCTTCTCACCTTGATGAGTAGACCCGACCCAAAGCAAGACCTACTGGCACCACTGATATACCTGTGTCAGTGTTGTCAGCGCTCAAGGACAGTTGTCAGAGTAGTTGTCCCAAGGTCAGGTGGTGGGGGCTACAGCCAGGTCAATTGTTCTTGGGTCATGCAGTGGGGGCTGGTCAGCTACACACACACACACACACACGCTCAAAACGAAAGTGATTAAAGTTTACATTTTCTAGGAACACTTTTAACACATCATGAGGTGGTCCTTGATAGTACTTCATATTCCAAGTGGTCCTCGGTCACAGAAGGGTCGACCGCTGCACATTACTAGTGTAAACACTCCGAGCTTTAACAACTCGTTCGTGTTCTAAAATACTTACTTAAATTTTTATTCGCTCTTCCTACGCCAGATGTGTTGGTCTCTTCAGCTAATAATTGAAGTAATGTTGTTGATCAGAGTTGTTGATCAGTCGCGCCAACAGCTCTATACATGATTTTTCACTGATTCATTCAATCACTAACGGAGAAAGCTGATGTGTGTGTCTTTGTGTTCGTCTCCCGGTAGCGACAGCAGCTTAAGAATATTTGTCGAAGGGAACAATACCCTGACTCTCTCAATGACTTCTCGACACTCGTCCCTCTCCAGCCTTACCGGGAAGTCCTCAGCCTCCCACAGTTCCCTCACGTATCCTTAGTGTCTGGGCTTCGTTTTCTGCTTCTGCATCTACCTAATTTGGGGCATATGAAAGACTGGGATTATTTTTGTAGTCACCAGTTAAAGGAGATTAGTAAGCTACTGTCACATCAACGTCTAGGAGGGTTTGGCCAGGAGGTCTTAGGGAGTACGGTGTCAGGCTCTTCTATTACTTAATTTTTTTCTCATTATAAATTCGAAACCATTTTTCAACCCGTAGCTTAACATGACATTGCTAGCTAGACTCGTCGGCGTTCGTAGAAAAAATTAACCGTGATCAACTGGGAAATCTGAACCTAAAAAAATCTAGTAAGAATTAGAGAAGTGTTCTTTATTAAGGGATACTTGCAGCCCTTATGGTTGGGAGTTCAGTGTTCTGGGAGGAAAGAAAATACTGTCTTCAATATGGCCAGTAAGAAGACATATTGAGTGACACCTTGTAGAAATATAACTATGGGCAACGACAGAACCCTACAGTGATTTGAGGGGGTCATGGGTGAGGGAGGAAGGACACGTCGAGTCCAGGGGCGACAGGTGAGGTGAGGTGAGTGTGTGTGTGTGTGGTGAGGAGCAGCCTTGAGCCTCACAAGGTCTGGTCATCACCTTTCAGCCTCTTCACAATACATGTCAGTCATGTTTCCTCACAGAAACACAGACACGTGGCAGAACTTGGCCTCCACTTCCTCCTTTCACGGATAATTGAATTAACACACCAAGGCCTGGAGGGACACGTGTAATGGTCATGATAAGAGCTAACCTGAAAACCTTAAGGATTCATATTACGCTCAAATGTCCACAAAACCTTCCGAGTCCCCCAGTGGAAACGTCCCCCGTTTTCTCTGTTTCCCCCGCCTTTGTCTATGGGAGCAGACGCTGTATGCTGGGACCTGTTGCCATCCATTCCTTTGTAATCAATTTAATTTTGCTTTCGATAGCTGAGTCAGAGCATTGTTAGTGAAGATAATAGTAGAGAATGAAAAGGAGTTCATAGTCT
>NW_024715014.1:5035697-5298197 GCF_018991925.1 Homarus americanus
CCAGCATTATGACTGATCAGACCAACATATGACTGATCAGACCAACATATGACTGATCAGACCAACATTATAACTTGATCAGACCAACATATGACTGATCAGGCCAACATTATGACTTGATCAGACCAACATTATAACTTGATCAGACCAACATATGACTGATCAGGCCAACATTATGACTTGATCAGACCAACATTATAACTTGATCAGACCAACATTATGACTGACCAGACCAACATATGACCTGATCAGACCAACATATGACTTGATCAGACCAACATTATGACTTGATCAGACCAACATTATGACTTGATCAGACCAACATTATGACTGATCAGACCAACATATGACTGATCACACCAACATATGACTTGATCAGACCAACATTATGACGTAAGCTGCCATAAGGATTAACCATACATGAATGTCTCAGTCGGGGTTGTGGCCGGACTGTGCGACGTGTGGGGTCGTGTGTGTTTACCCGGGCGGTGTTGCGGGTTTACTCATCTTCAACACTTTGCAGGACTCTGTATCTTCTCACCTTGATGAGTAGACCCGACCCAAAGCAAGACCTACTGGCACCACTGATATACCTGTGTCAGTGTTGTCAGCGCTCAAGGACAGTTGTCAGAGTAGTTGTCCCAAGGTCAGGTGGTGGGGGCTACAGCCAGGTCAATTGTTCTTGGGTCATGCAGTGGGGGCTGGTCAGCTACACACACACACACACACACGCTCAAAACGAAAGTGATTAAAGTTTACATTTTCTAGGAACACTTTTAACACATCATGAGGTGGTCCTTGATAGTACTTCATATTCCAAGTGGTCCTCGGTCACAGAAGGGTCGACCGCTGCACATTACTAGTGTAAACACTCCGAGCTTTAACAACTCGTTCGTGTTCTAAAATACTTACTTAAATTTTTATTCGCTCTTCCTACGCCAGATGTGTTGGTCTCTTCAGCTAATAATTGAAGTAATGTTGTTGATCAGAGTTGTTGATCAGTCGCGCCAACAGCTCTATACATGATTTTTCACTGATTCATTCAATCACTAACGGAGAAAGCTGATGTGTGTGTCTTTGTGTTCGTCTCCCGGTAGCGACAGCAGCTTAAGAATATTTGTCGAAGGGAACAATACCCTGACTCTCTCAATGACTTCTCGACACTCGTCCCTCTCCAGCCTTACCGGGAAGTCCTCAGCCTCCCACAGTTCCCTCACGTATCCTTAGTGTCTGGGCTTCGTTTTCTGCTTCTGCATCTACCTAATTTGGGGCATATGAAAGACTGGGATTATTTTTGTAGTCACCAGTTAAAGGAGATTAGTAAGCTACTGTCACATCAACGTCTAGGAGGGTTTGGCCAGGAGGTCTTAGGGAGTACGGTGTCAGGCTCTTCTATTACTTAATTTTTTTCTCATTATAAATTCGAAACCATTTTTCAACCCGTAGCTTAACATGACATTGCTAGCTAGACTCGTCGGCGTTCGTAGAAAAAATTAACCGTGATCAACTGGGAAATCTGAACCTAAAAAAATCTAGTAAGAATTAGAGAAGTGTTCTTTATTAAGGGATACTTGCAGCCCTTATGGTTGGGAGTTCAGTGTTCTGGGAGGAAAGAAAATACTGTCTTCAATATGGCCAGTAAGAAGACATATTGAGTGACACCTTGTAGAAATATAACTATGGGCAACGACAGAACCCTACAGTGATTTGAGGGGGTCATGGGTGAGGGAGGAAGGACACGTCGAGTCCAGGGGCGACAGGTGAGGTGAGGTGAGTGTGTGTGTGTGTGGTGAGGAGCAGCCTTGAGCCTCACAAGGTCTGGTCATCACCTTTCAGCCTCTTCACAATACATGTCAGTCATGTTTCCTCACAGAAACACAGACACGTGGCAGAACTTGGCCTCCACTTCCTCCTTTCACGGATAATTGAATTAACACACCAAGGCCTGGAGGGACACGTACCTCCAAGACCCCCGCCCCCCGCATCCCCCCCACCACGTCAACCGTCACACTGACACACACACTCACACATCTGCCTACTGTACACCACCACTGCCTTGAGCTGATCTAAGTGCTTAAGTAAATGATCGTGGAGTTACCTGAAGAGCAAACCTGTCTACCACCGTCATGAATTTTCTCTCTAGGATGAACGACGGACATAATAGATGCTGTGTAATTAGAACTCATGATTGTCCCTTCTTGTCAGATCATGTTTGTTTACGAATGTCTTCCTGTACCAAAGTTATCAAAATATGCTAAGTATAAGTATAGAGTGATTATATATATTCATGTATTTATTCTGGTAAGTTATAGAACACTAGGAGGGTCGTGTGTGTGTTGTGTGTGTGTGTTCATCCTAGAGGAAGAAGTGAGTGTTGGGTGAGGAGACGATTATAGGAGGCGGTGTTGAAGGTTGAGGATGATGTTGCAGTCACCACCACCACCAAAACCACTACCACCACCATCACCACCGCCACCACCACCACCACTACTACCACCACCGCCACCATCACCATCATTACCACTACTACCACCATCACCATCACTACCACTACCACCACCACCACCACCACCACTACTACTACCACCACTACCACCACCGCCACCATCACCACTGCCACCATCATCACCACCACCACTACTCCACTACATTACCACCATCACCATCACTATCACACCACCACCACTACTACTACCACCATCACCATCACTACCACCACCACCACCACCACCACCACCATCTTCTTGTTATCATAGTTCACCTTCAGACTGGCATCGTTTTCCATTCTTATTTGTGAAGTCGATTGCTGGATTACCCTCATAATAACTGCTGGATTACCCTCATGACAACTGCTGGATTACCCTCATGATAACTGCTGGATTACCCTCATGATAACTGCTGGATTACCCTCATGATAACTGCTGGATTACCCTCATGATAACTGCTGGATGATAACTGCTGGATTACCTCATGATAACTGCTGGATTACCCTATAATAACTGCTGATTACCTCATGATAACTGCTGGATTACCCTCATGATAACTGCTGGATTACCCCATGATAACTGCTGGATTACCTCTGATAACTGGATTACAAGTAACTGCTGGATTACCCTCATGATAACTGCTGGATTACCCTCATGATAACTGCTGGATTACCTTCATAATAACTGCTGGATTACCCTCATGATAACTGCTGGATTACCCTCATGATAACTGCTGGATTACCCTCATGATAACTGCTGGATTACCTTCATGATAACTGCTGGATTACCCTCATGATAACTGCTGGATTACCCTCATGATAACTTTGTCTACGTACAATGTCGTAAGTAGTACACTCTTTAGTACATACTGTACATGGGCGGTTCCACATATCATTGTTATGTTTGTTGAATAGTTAAGACGTCACAAAGAAAGTCATGTACAATAATCAATATTTTTACAACTAATATAAATGTCGAGCTTTTCATCAGGTGGTATGGCCGTGTGTTTAGCTTCAGGGAATTTACACCAATGTCTTGAACACTGAGGTGATGTCCCTAACCTAACCTAACCTAACCAAAAAAAAAGATCTAACATTTTGTGGACGAGCAAAATGTTACCTTGTATACCTCTTGTTGATATACAGGACAAAGGAAGTACTAGTCATGTGTGTATGTGTGTGTGTGTGTGTGTATGTGTGTGTGTGTGGCGAGGAGCTCAAACAAATTTCTCTAGAGTAAACTTTGTTGCGTGTGTGATGTGACCTCCGCCTGTCCATCTGTCTGTCTGTCTGTCTGTCTGTCCTTCCTTCCTCCCTTCCTTCCTTCCGCCTCTGTCCGCTCCCTCACCACAATCTACAATCATCATCCCCCCCCACACACACACACATCATAAGGGTCAGTTAGCAGTGTTGGTGAAGGTGGAGAGAGGAGTTAGTGGCGGGGGGCGGTGAGGGAAGTAGTGGTAGTGGTGGTGGCGGTGATAGTGGTGGTGATGGTGATAGTAGTGGTAGTGGTGATAGTGATGGTATTAATGGTGGCGGTGGTAGTCGTGATAGTGGTAATAATAGTGGTGGTACAGTAGTAGTGATAGTGATTGTGGTAATGGTGGTAGTGATGGTTGTGGACCTGATGTAACCTGACACATCACCAACCCTGACCCGTTTCCCATACCCTGCCTGGCTCCTGCCCCGCCTCACACACAACTCGAGCATAAAAGGCCAGTGATAATGTGTTGCAGGTCAGTTCATTTTGCTAATGTGTTTCATAATCCCCCGAGCGTGCCTGAGGCTGATCTCTGATAAACTCTTCATGGTCGAGGGTTTTTCACATACATAAAAGGCCAAACTTTCATTTGGCCGGAATAACGTCAGGGCTCTGGTCTATATACAGATGTAACTTGATTATACCCATACTAAGACCTTGGGCTATATGACACAATCTTCTCCGATAACAATCCTCTTGTAAGCGAAACGTATTTTATGAAACTGACATTCATTAAGATAACGACTTATAACGACTAATATCGACTAACAACGACTAATAACGACTAACAACGACTATAACGACTGATAACGACTGCACAATGTTTATCAGTTTGTGGCTCTACATGTATATAAATCAATCCATGTATCATTGAACTCATGAACACAGTTTCGTTACCCATATAAGCTCTGTGTTAACTCTATACAGGAGATCATCATTATTTTGAGTCAGGAAATGTGGGGAACTATTACTGAGGCACAACAACACGAGACAGTCTCATAGACCGTCTCTCTAACGACAATAATTTTTACCGACAGCTGCAGAGGAAGTAAAAGACCCACCTCTCACCCCTCCTTCAACATATAGGTCATTAATATGTGGGTTAATAACATGTGGGTCAATAACATGTGGGTCAATAACATGTTGGTCAATAACATGTGGGTCAATAGCATGTGGGTCAACAACATGTGGGTCAACAACATGTGGGTCAACAACATGTGGGTCAACAACATGTGTATGTAAATGTCTATGACTATTATGTGAGTGTATGTGTGTGTGTACAGCACCATGAGCGTGACTTAGGATGATCTTGCTGGAGGTCATCGTCTCGGGCCCATGACAACGTGACCCCACTCAGCCTCACCTCTTTCCCCGAGTCACCACCTATTGTGACCACCTCTTGATCACGGGGTTTCTCTCCTGACCTTGTGTGATGGTCATGACCTGAGAGAGAGAGAGAGAGAGAGGGAGGATTACAGGGAGTGAGGTGGATACTGTAGGAAGGTGGACACGAGGAAGGAAGTGGACACGAGGAGGGAAGTGGACACGAGGAGGGAAGTTGACACGAGGAGGGGAGTGGACACGAGGGAGGTGGACATGTGTTGGGTCTACTAGTGTGGTTAACTAATATTATTCTCTAGTTTAATCCACTTACGTACTCCATTACCCCCTCCCACCCCCCCCACCCCCTCCACACACACACATTGCTACTACTACTTTGCTGTCACTCGGAATCGAGTATGACGATCATCCAGCTATGGTACAATGATATGAGTTATTAAGTATGTCACCTTCATTGGTGAGCTCTGAGGTGACTCGAGATGTCGATACGGGACCAGCAGGGCCGTCTACAGATGTCGCACGTGTGGAGGGCTACATCTAGTGCGGGAGGGGCGGCAACAGCGTCTTTCCGGTGCTGTCTGCCTCGGTATGCAGAACTCTTGAGGATAGAACGTAGACTTCATTGGTGAAAGTTTTCAAGTGCCATGAGGTGCTTTCTGTATGTGACCATGTCTCGCTGCCATACAACAGGGTGGGGAGGACCACTGCTCGATACACGTGCAATTTTGTAGACAATTTCAGTTCCCTACAACTGAAGACACGGGTACGGAGTCTGCCAAAGGTTTGAGATGCACATCTGATCCGATGTTGAATCTCTTCATCGATGTCCACGGTGCTGGACAGGTGGGAGCCGAGATACCAAAAGTGGGTAACATTAGAGAGGGTAGTACCGTTTACCTGGATGGATGGTGGAGGTGTGGTTGAACCAGGGGCAGGCCGAAAGAGAATCTGAGTCTTCCTTACATTCACCTCAAGGCCGAAGTGTGCATATGCATCTGCGTAGGTGTCCAGGATCTCCTGTAGGTCGCGTTCAGTGTGAGCGACGAGGGTGAGATCGGCTGCATACTGAAGTTCAGTAATGGAAGTTGCCGACACCTTTGTACCAGCCTGGAGTCGTCTTAGGTTGAAAAGTCTCTTCATCCGATACTGGATGTCCACCCCGCCGCCTAAATTGGCACTGGCACGAGTAAGAAGGCAGCCAAGAAAATGGAAAAGATAGTTGGTGCCAGTACACATCCTTGTTTAACCCCTATTTGGATGGGGAAGAACTCAGACTGGGTGCCATTGTGTAGGACTGCCGTTCATGCCACCATGGAGTTGCCTCACAATGGAGATGAATTTTGATGGTCAACCAAAACGACTGAGGGTCCGCCAGAGGGCTTCCTTGTTGACCGAGTCGAAGGCATTGGTAAGGTATGTTTGAAATAATCATTACACAAATGTCCAATTACTTTTAATACCGACTCGGGGCTCTGGGGTAAACCCTGGTATACGTGTCAACATCTTAGGAGACCAAAGGGGTAGATCTGGGGCCTAGGGTCACCATGGCCCCCAGCAGGGTCCAAAATGAAGCATATTGGGGGCATGGTAAAAAATTGGCTCTCCCTGAGGATTTTTATTTTATTTTAAGGCTGGGCGCCATTATTAAAGGGTCCAGCGGCCGTGGCTACAGGGTTGTCACTTAACATCCGATGATCATTAGCGACGAAGGAAAGATCGTTGTAAAAGACCGTCGTTACATATGGAAAAGGCGTAGTTTTCATCACGACGCAGACAACAGCACAGTTCGGAAGGGGTTGTTTAGGTTAGGCTAGGTTAGGTTAGGCTAGGTTAGGTTAGGTTAGGTTAGAGAGACAATAAATTGTAGTGTTGTACGAGTATATTGTCGCACTCTCTTCATAAGCTAACCTCATGAAGTAGACCATTCATATATATTGTATATCAAGGTCACTTACTTGTACCAAAACTATATTGGCTAAAGTTAACGTGTGTCAAACAGGTGACGAAACAAACAAACAGACAAAAGTGAACAAACTCACCAATCACGGGCGGTAACGATAATCACACGTCGGAAACTCAGTAGATCAAATTTTCGCTTAAGTAACAAGGTACAGTTTGTGTATTTGGTTTTGTTCCATGGCGGCAGCAGGAGAGCCAGTCAGCAGAACATGAGCAAAGGTGGAGGGCAGGTGAGGGGGTCAATGTTAATAACGGGTCGTGTAACTCACTCACCAGTGTTGTAACCCGGCATTAACTGATCCTGTATTAGCCTACCACACTGCACTCGCTTGATACAAACTTCTAATGTTTTCGTAAATTCAGGAGTAGATCAAAACTGCAGGGGTTCTGAGATATGGCAGCGTACATAAGAATGCTTCATTAATTACCGTATTGATTTTTGTGATGCAATATATTGTTATAAAGTGAGAGTTTAAAGTATGGCGGCTGAGAAAATGACACAAGTTACCTAAAGTGAACACTAGAGCTAATAAAAACAAGCCCACAGTAAAGGAAATCCATTGAGTCATGGCCGGAGCGTATGGCACAGACGCCCCTCATATGCCACTATAACAAGCTGGGCAAAGGAGTTCAAGTGTGGCCTTCAGATGCCACCAACTGTATTCCAAGTGAAGAGGATAATTATGGCGGACCGGTATATCAAAGTTAATGATATAAACACCGTGATTGATTTTTTTTATGGAAGTGTTGTGACCACCATCCAGGTCTCAGCATTTGTGGATGTCAGACGAGTCCTAAAAACTCCAGCACTCAGACACGACGCTATGAACTCCTTCATTTTACGAAGCTTTATGCAGCCAATCTTTTTTTTTCTACCTGGTTATGGGAGATGAAACCTGGATTCACTTATGAGACAATGAGTCAAAGATGTAACCTATGCAGTGGAAACACCAGAATTCTCCGGCCACCAAAATGGCACCAAGAGGCTGGCTAGAGGCGTGCTTCTGCTGCATGACAATACACCGGTCAACAAGTCCCAGGTTTCATAGACGTCTATTCATGACTGTGGTTTCAAGTAACTTGGCCACTCGTCTTACGGCTCAGATCTGACCCCAAGTGAGTATTATCTGTTTCGAAACCTGAAGTCTCACCTCAGAGGGCGCCGACCTCCGAGGGCGCCGCTCTCAGGATTACGATGAGCTGAAAGTGGCTCCTAAGGCGTGGTTTAAGGAGCAGACGAAAAGCTTCTAAAAATGTGCCGTAGTGAGTTTGATGGACGAGTGAAGTAAGTGTACTGAAGTAGGGGGAGACCACGATGAAAGGGTGAAATGAATGTGGTTCTTTTTTTATACAGATATATATAAACCCAGTTAGCAACACTTTTTGACCGCTGTTATTGTATATATATTTGTTATATTATACAGGGACAATAGCCTAATGGTGTTAGGTTAGGTTAGGTTTGGTATGAATGTATTAATTTACCATATGTGTTAATAATTATCCATAATTGTACATAATTGTGTATAACCAGTGAGAAGTTTTCCAAAAGATAAATACATAGAAGTTATCGCTATATCGTAATGATTTATAGTCAGTGTGTGTGTGTGTGTGTGTGTGTGTGTGTGTGTGTGTGTGTGTGTGTGTGTGTGTGTGTGTGTGTGTGTGTGTGTAAGACTGACGAACGACCTATAAACAAACAGTCACTCAGTTGACCTGGCTGGGCAATAATAAGTGCTGGGGGAGGGGTGGGAGGGGTGACTCAAACACTCACGCCCTCCCCCCTGGCTCACTGGCTGCTGGCCAAGGTGTCAGTCTACCGATAAACATGATGCCGATAATAATAACAATACTCTGGTCTGTCACATTCATAACTCAGCCCGATGTGTGTTTGTTTTGTGGCGTGAGGGCGACTCCTTTAATCTCTCCTCCAGTGTAGTTGTGTCCGTCAATCACCTACACTGAGCACAACCAATGAGGCCCCCGTGTTGGTGTAACTGAGAAAACACACACACACACACACAAGACACGCACACTTAAGAGTGTTCACATAATCTAACTTGTTTGGACCAATAGGAGGCCATTAGTGATAGTGTGTCAAGCGAGTTCGGTGAGCGGAAAAGAATTCAGCTGCGGGCGGGGGGGGGGTCGGGGCTCTAGTTTCCAGCCCATTTAGAGGAGGAGGAGGTGCATACAGTACCCGAGGCTGGTTCACTCCCTCCATGTTAAGAGAGTAAGCAAATATACAATGTTTACTGTGGTGCAATGAGTTATTCTCACCAGTACAGTATATTAGAGTTTGTGTTAAAGTTTTTCCTACTGCCTTATGTAACGGCTAATGATGGAGGCAAGACGTGATAAGAGAGTAAGAATAATCTGGGTCAGTTAACAGGTGGAGGAGAACGACCTTGAGTCTTGTGGTGTTGACGACACCAACCACCTGGGGAACCTGTCGAGCGGCTCATGTGACCTGTCTTGGCCCTTGTCCTGGGGTGTGGTTAGTGGCTCTTGGCCTGGGGTGTGGTTAGTGGCTCTTGGCCTGGGGTGTGGTTAGTGGCTCTTGGCCTGGGGTGTGGTTAGTGGCCCTTGGCCTAGGATGTGGTTAGTGGCCCTTGGCCTGGGGTGTGGCCAGTGGCCCAGATAGTGGTCTGTGGCCCCGGTTGTGGCTTTAAGGCTGCTGATGTGGTTCTTACCAATTGACGTAATCCGTGACATCTAGTGGCACGTGGTGAGACGTGTGGATGTTGGCCACGGCTCGTGGCCCAGGTTACTGTGAGTGTGTGTGTGTGTGTGTCACTTTAAATAGTAATAATCGCCGACTTAGCTTTAAACTGACGTTTTTGCCAAATAAGGATAAACTAAACATTTTACTGCTAGAACTTAATGGAAATTAATTCTTATATGGTAAAATTTTATATTTCATTTAAGGCGTTGTAATGATAGCCACACACACACACACACACACACACACACCCACACACCCACACACACACCCACACACACACACCCTCCTTACTCTCCATCACTCTGTGTACCGCCGCTTCGGTTAACGACATTTTAATAATTTGTTAAGGTTTTGGGGAACATGCTGGTGTAACTGACGTGTTGCAACGATATAGACCAGTGGCGTGTGACATGAGGACAGTGAGTATTGAAGTGAGGCGACCAGCCCTAGAATGAACAATAATTCTGGGAAGGTTAGATTAGGTTAGGTTTGGTTAGGTTAGGTTAGGTTAGGTTAGGTTAGGTTAGGTTAGTAGACCAACTCTACTAACCCCTTCACTACGACGATGCCATGTTTAATAGTTTATTTGTTTAACGTCAGACGATTTTACTCAGGTCAGAGGTCATCCCGGACACATGTAGTTAAGGGGAAACACCAAGTTAATGACTCAGTTGCTCTACTGAGAACTTGACCCCTGATCACTTCACAATTTTTCCCAGTATTTCAGGTAAACAAGTTTGTGGCGAGAGTGCCGGCCCTCACTTCTCTAGGTCACCCTGAGGTCAACGCAGTACCTGTTTGTGTCAGGTATCAGTGTCGAGCCTCACCTATCTGTTAGTTTATATGTGGTTAGGTTAGGTTAGGTTAGGTTAGGTAAGGTAAGGTTAGGTGAGGTTAGGTTAGGTTAGGTGAGGTTAGGTTAGGTGAGGTTTGGTTAGGTTAGGTTAGGTTAGGTAAGGTTAGGTTAGGTTAGGTTAGGTGAGGTTAGGTTACAGTGTCCTCCTGCTGCTGCTGCGGAACACACTTATAATATATCATGTAAAAATATGTCTTAATTCATTTACTTATAGTGATGATGATGTTATAAAAAGTATTATCTCAAATATAGATACAGACAGATACAGTTAGGGCAGTCGAGTTGTGGGAGACGGGGCCCCACCTGTGTACTGTATACCACTCAACACTCCCACCTAACCTAACCTAACCTAACCTAACCTAACCTAACCTAACCTCACCTAACCACGTCAGTTTCCTTATTAACAAACAGGTATTCCAGAACAAACACTACAAGGAGGCGATGTGGTGGTGGCGCTGCTCAGCCATGTGACAGTTAAAATGAACAAAGTCACAAAGTTTCTGACGTTGTGAATTACCCCGTAGCCTCACCACATGATACGTGTCCAGGAAGATAGACGTCTAGTTATAGCTCATTATATCTCCTTCAACAGAAACTGGCAACTGTCATTATATCCCGCTAGTGTGAGGCATGATAGATCCTGCTCCTCTAACGTCCTCTTATCATTATATCCCGCTAGTGTGAGGCATGATAGATCCTGCTCCTCTAACGTCCTCTTATCATTATATCCCGCTAGTGTGGGGCATGATAGATCCTGCTCCTCTAACGTCCTCTTATCATTATATCCCGCTAGTGTGGGGCATGATAGATCCTGCTCCTCTAACGTCCTCTTATCATTATATGCCGCTAGTGTGAGGCATGATAGATCCTGCTCCTCTAACGTCCTCTTATCATTATATCCCGCTAGTGTGAGGCATGATAGATCCTGCTCCTCTAACGTCCTCTTATCATTATATCCCGCTAGTGTGGGGCATGATAGATCCTGCTCCTCTAACGTCCTCTTATCATTATATCCCGCTAGTGTGGGGCATGATAGATCCTGCTCCTCTAACGTCCTCTTATCATTATATGCCGCTAGTGTGAGGCATGATAGATCCTGCTCCTCTAACGTCCTCTTATTTGAGACAATAAAACATCTCACTTGTACACAAACATTTTGACGACTACTTTAAGAATATTGCAACACACAGCCCCGGAAGTTCATTTGTATATGTAGCCGCTTTAGATATGGTAAGAACTCACTACGGTGGGAAACAGTACACGGGAGGTTGTGGCAGACATATTCGGAAGCCTTTGGTGTCTTAATGGCGTGAGTGGCGACAGGACACAAAAGAAACAATGATGATTAAGTCAGACCTTGATTATTCAACAGAGGAAACAGGTAATAGGTAACAAAGTTCAAGGATTCTTCTCAGAGTATTAGAGTAAAATGGCGCCAAGGTATAGTTTATCCGGGAGGAAGGTTCGTCTGTTCGGAAGTTGAGGCAATTTATCACAACAATTCCACCCACAAAAACTAGGAGAAGTTAAGTAAAAGATATAAATTCAGGGAAAACTAATATATAGTCATGGTGGCTGGGGGTAGTTGTCATACTCTTGTGGACGACTTGAGCTCCTTCGGTACAGACACCATTAATAACAACCTGCCACTACAGTTAAAGTAAATGTGGACTCAGACACTAGACGGCGGCACTGTGTTGTCTGACGTACAGTTGTTTTAGTTAGCATCACTATACCCGCCCGCTGGTCGTAAAACAAATGAGAGGGGCATCAATCAATCCTACGTCACCCTCCCGGACCATGATGGGTGAGACTCCAGCCTTTGTGTCTACTTACAAACGTTCTCTAGTGGCCAGTAGACTAAAAATGTCGAAGGGCTCCAGAGATTTCTTGATGTCAAAACAAGTCAGTATTGATCTACGGTGACAACCACAACTTTCCTTAAATTCTATGGGGAAAAAGACGATTCTTCTTGGCTGTGACTGGAAAACTCAATAATGTAATGTTTACATGGCAGAGTCCTGAAGAGTTGTTGTGAGTCAGCGTCATAAAGCAAGTCAGTGGAGACGCCAATAATGATCCAGCTATGTATATAATGTATTTATGTGATGGATGCTATAATATGAATAGTAAGAACATAAATACAAGAAGGATGATAACACCAATACTTACGACCACAACTGTTTCGTGAGTCATAATGGTGGTGATAATGACAGTAGTGGTGGTTTTGGTGGTTGTTGTGGTGGTAATGGTGTTAGTGGTGATGATGGTAGTGGATGGCATAGCGTTAATTTTGATGGTTGATGATGATGGTGGTGGTGGTGATGGAGATGGTTATGAATCAGATGGTGGTGGTGGTGGTGGTAGTAGTGATGGTGGTACTGATCGTGGTGGTTGTTGATGGTGATAGTGGTGGTGATGTTCGTGGCGGCAACGGTAGTGAGGGTGTCCGTACTCAGTGACCCGCCTGACCGCTACTGCCCACCCCACAAAACTGCCCGAATCATCTCAAATCTCGCATACACGCCGCACAACGAGAAGCATTCGACGAACATTGGATGCACCTGACACAACGGGGTAGCGTCGCACTACGCCACTATGACGCTGTAACCGGTGACGACAACCGCCACTACAAAGAGTATCAATCTCTGACTTGATCTCAACAGATTATGTACATGAGACTGCGCCTAGGGTACAGGTACCTAGGGGAGTACATTGGCAACCCTGAGCCTGGCCGCACTTTTTGTAAACTTTGTGGCCAACCCGACTCTCACACCCTCCGTCACTACATCCTCACTTGTCCTATGACCTCCTCCTATGACCAACACCTCTTCCGTCCCTGACCGGATATCCCTCCTCCTAGTCACAGGCCTGGCACTTGACATTATTAGGGACCTGCCACACTTTGCCATAAACAGATGAAATATACCGGGAACTTTCACCCCACACGCTCATCATTCTGTCACTTTATGTAACTTGCTGACAAAACCTATGACCCTTCAGGCTTTTACGCCCTTAATGCATGAGTCATAAAGGCAAGCATGAACTCCGCATGCTTCCCAGATGGGCGCTGTAAACGCTTCTGCGCTTCACCTTGCACAGGATGTAAGGGGGTGCCCAATAACTAGCCCCCTCGGGGGCACTCTAATAAAAAAAATCTAATCTGCCTCACATCAACGGTAAAAAACACACCAAATGTACTGACCGGGTATTTAAAGACTGATAAATATAACTCTCAGAAGGTAGACACGACTGAGATGAAGATAAGAAGTAAGAGGATTGAAGAGAAAACCTTAAGTGTGAAGAAAGAGAAGCAAATAATGATAAGCGTTGAATAATACTTGATAATATATAAAGAGAAACCAGACCATTTAAAGATTCTGAGATGAAATGAATTGTAATTTATGTCAGAAAACTGAGTCAATTGATTTTTTTTATAGGATCCACTGAAGATTAGGCACTCTTGCCTATTTTACCCGTTAAAAAAATATGCTAACGCTACTTGGATGTTAGGTGAGTGTTAGGTTAGTGTTAGGGTGGTTAGATTAGGTTCGGTTAGTCCTATGTGAAAAAATAAGCTGGGATGCCTAACCTAATGCTGACATATACAAAGTTCAGATGCAAGTAGTGTGTGTCAATAGATAACAGACTGGTGTAGCGATAGAAGTGATACGTTACAATAGTGAACTGTGGCGCAGGAAGTATTACCACACAAACTCATTAACCTCTTTACTCATTAACCTCTTTACTCCAACACCTGCTGACTCCTGTTACGTGAACCATAACAGCTTATCTCGGTAAGGTGGTGGTGATAGGGTGGTGATAGGGTGGTAATAGGGTGGTGATAGGGTGGTAATAGGGTGGTAATAGGGTGGTGATAGGGTGGTAATAGGGTGGTGATAGGGTGGTAATAGGGTGGTAATAGGTGAAATTATTAGTGAGGTTGATATTCATGCCTGAGTGTACTAAAGTTTGTACACGTGATAAACATTTTGGTGTTCTCTCTGGCCCACGATGATGACAGTACAGTGAAATGATGAGATAATAACACAGGAGAGAGGAGAGGAATGGATACAAGAGAGATTATCGCTGTGGCTTATGTGGGGGATGAAAGAGGAATAAGTGGAGGAGGAGAGAGAGAGAGAGAGAGAGAGAGAGAGAGAGAGAGAGAGAGAGAGAGAGAGAGAGAGAGAGAGCGGAGGTATACAAGGTAATATACGAAACACTATTTGTAATAAAGATAAAGACGAGATAAACGACGAAAGGTTAAAAAGGGGAGAGGGTTGTGGGAAGAGTAACTGCTGGAAATCTGTTGATGTTAGACTTTCTCTCAGGAGGAGGGTCGCGGTGCACCGGACGCAGTTACCCAGAATTTAAGTCGCGGTTAAATATTCAGGAAATAACAGGACAAAAATACTGAAATAGGAAATTGGGAAAATTTCATATTTCTTTAACCTCAAGAGTGTGAAAGGAAATTGATTACAAAGATCTTGAGCTAAACAGATATTTTACAGGATATTGGGAAAGTCTTGCCAATTTGTTAAGAAAATATTTCGGCTTTTCCGAGCCCTTAACTCAAGTAAACGAGTCATTTCAGTGAAGTAGAGCATAACGCCCTCGAAGGATAACTATTGAAACTATTGAGAAAAGAGAGTCTGTGGAGCTAGTTCAAGCACAACATGACGTAGACACGATACATCCACAAGCCCATAAACAACTACTACTTTGCTGTCACTCTGAATCGAGTATGATGACCATCATCCAGGTATGATACAATGATATGAGTTATTAAGGATGTCACCTTAGTTGGTGAACTCTGGGGTGACTAAAGAGGCCGATACGGGACCGGCAGGGTGCGGTAGGGACAGTGGCAGCGTCTTTCCAGCCCTGGCGTTTGTTTGCCTCGGCATGCAGTTGGGTTAACTTGAAAGTATTGAAACTTTTTCGTGTGGTGCTCCTCCAAGCGTTACGGTGTGGAGTGATCGTCTCCCAGGTGTGGGGGTCGATTTGGCACTTTTCAGGTTTATCTTAAGATTATGTTGTTTATTACTATTTTTTGTCACCTTGCATTATTTGATTTTAGTCTTTTAAGCCTTTATTTTAATTCGGCGACACATGACCTAAGCTGTTGCGTCGCCACGGATGTAATTACCACAATCAATCCATTATACCCTTTCCGTTGCCCGCCAACGTTACGTTTACCATTCATTAGGTGACTGTAAATTGGTTGCTTTGGCAGTCTATTCTCGTCCATGCGGGTAACATGGCCAGTCCAACGTAGATGTTCATGGATAATTCCAGCATCGATGCGACATCAATTGGTGTTAGCGAGAATACTGACATTTGTTCTCTTGTCTTCCCAGTGAACTCAGAAGATGGAACGTAGACTACGTTGGTGAATGTTTTCAAGTGCCTAGAGGTGCCTCCTGTATCTGACCCATGTCTCGCTGCCATACAGCAGGGTGGGGAGTACCACTGATCAATATATATGTAACTTTGTAGATAATTTCAGCTCTCTAAGCGGAAAAGTAGTCTTCCAAAAGCTTGAGATACACATCTGATCCGATGTTCAATGGACTCGAGCGATAATCTTGCCAGCTACGGATAGCAGCGAGACCCCGCTGTAGTTGCCACAGTCTGACCGGTCTCCCTTGTTCTTATAAATATTGACGATGGAGGCGTCTTTAAGATTTTGTTTTTTTTCCTCCTTCTCCCATATAATCACCAGGAGAGAGTGGAGACGCCTGGAGGCATTAAGCGCCTCATGGGGTGTGCTGTGCCGTGGACAGTAACGGTTAACAAACAGTGATGGGCCGCGAGAGGAACAAGTGTATCAGACACAGTTACGGTGAAGGTGTTAGCCAGGTGAAGGGCTGGGCAGTTAACCTAGTGAAGGGCTGGACAAGAGAAGAGAATGTGTAATAGATATATAATCCACAATAAAGAAAAGAGTTTAAAGTGGTTACCAACACATGACTTGTCAGACATAGTCCTCACTGACTGATGGAGGCAAGTTATTGGTGTTTGGTGTAATACCACTGACTTATGGGAGACCATTACCCTAAATCTTATATATTTTTTATATCATCTCAGCGGTCACCAGTGTTTGCAAAAGAACTGTGATTGTCTGTGAGAGTGAGTTTGTTAATTATGTCATTGTTGTTGTGTACAGTATGTTGTTGGTGTTTAATGGCTCATTGTTGTTGTGGATGAGTCTGGATGTGGGTTACCGCGGTTACGACATGTAATGTAGATAAACTTTATTAACTCGTGTAAAGTTGGAAGTGTATTGGGCAGGTACAGTTCATCTTAACACAGGTGAACTTGGCTTCCTAAGTTAGTAATGCAGTATATAGGCTAATCTGATATGGGTTGGAAGTTGCTTCTTTATTACCGGACTGTAACACTGACTCCCACATATGACGTAATGTTCATCTCCCCAAGAGCCATGACGTAGCCTCCCACACCACAAAATATCCGCCATATCGTGACGTCACATTGTATCTAGAGGCCGCAACTTAAGCCCGGTCCACACCAGGCCTCTTGACGCCCGCCGTGACGTACGTGGTGTTGTACTGGACCGTTTTTTGTGTTGCTGGTGGACCGCGAGTATTGATGCAGCTAACTCGGACAAGAGGCACTTTTGGGGAGTGACGCGGGACATGATGTGCTCAGTAGCCGTCTGTCTGTTTTCCTCTCCTGGAAATACTTTTCTGTTGTGTACCAAAGGAAGGGAATTATCATTTGTTTAAAGAAGATATGAAGACATTTCTACATCAATCCTATAAATGTTTCAATAGATATTTTTTTTTATATCGGCAACAAATAACTTTCATTTCCTCCAGTTAAATTACATAACTTACTTCATTGCTTCAAACTTTTACTACCCTGTGATGTTAATCTTACTAAACATAGCACCATAAAAGAGTAATTAGTGTTTTGTTAACCTAATTATTAATGACAACAATAATAGAACCTCACCTGGGTATAATGATCCTTCGGCACCTGTGTATAATGGCATCACAGGTGTCAGGTGTGATCAAGCTCTCGTAGGATACTGTAGGCTTGTGTAGGAACCCCCTGGTGAGTATCCTGGTCACTTACAGTACTCGCGGCACACACTGGTCACCTGGTACTGTTAACAAGTATTATTATTATTATTATTATTATTATTATTATTATTATTATTATTATTATTATTATTATTATTATTATTATTATTATTATTATTATTATTATTATTATTATTATTATTATTATTATTATTGCCCTGTTGTCTGTGCCTCACTATCACCAGTTAGTAGTCAGGCTAGTGATCACATGTCAGAGTATTTACCATTAGTTAAGTTTGACGTTACGAGGTCGCTCTTCAGATTTACTTTCTAACACACACACACACACACACACACACACACACACACTATTTCCGCGAGAGCTACTGAACACTTGGGATTCTGTATATCATTAGCATTATCATCATCAACCGATTTCGCCTTTCTCCTGGATAATGACCCCTCGTATTATAATGAAAGTAAAATTAGTTCCAGTTTCTACTTTCATCAGTATCTGCCCTTCCTACCTGCCGTCAATATTCATGTTATCACCGTCACCAACATCACCTCCTGTACACATTACCATCCTAACACACAAGACAATACTCACCAGCATAATCAGACTTCCTTTATTGGTGTTTAGACGATTATTATCTAAAGATATTCCTCCCGTTCCTCACGTCTTCCCCCCCGTCCCTTACATCCTCCCCTTTAACTGAGGGTTTTTTGTCCAGGGTGCTTTTGTCCGGGGGGGGGGGCTTTTGTCCGAGTGGGGGGTTTTTGTACTCCATAAATTTATTAATTTTTACACAATAAATGCACGACAAAATCTTCCCTTGTCTTTAACAGAGGAACAGTAACTCACCTGGTAAAAACCTGCCGAGTAGTGGATTATTTTTGCTCCGATACACCCCTCACGTCCGCTGCCATCTACAGTACACTGCGCGACCTCAATTGATATGAAGCAATATTGTTTTAATGTGTCTCCTTGTCTCACCTTGTGCCATCGCCGACCAGTTGTGTTCTGGTTCTCGTAATGACTCGTATTGAAATGTTAAGAAGAAGAATTCATTTGTATTTTTTGGACAGCGATATCGCAGTTTGTGGGGTTAGGTTAGGTTAGTGTTAGGTTAGTGTTAGATGTACCCTGTGTGGTGGTCTGGCCCCTGTCTTCCACCAACCAGGATAAGTTTAGGTTAGGTTAGTTTAGTTTAGGTTAGGTTAGGTTAGATTAGAATCACCGTATTGACACATCATTTGGATTAAGAAAGTGCTTAAATGTTAATAACTCCAGGAAGGGTTGAGTCCCGGGCAACACCTGCTGGGAACTTGATGCTTGTGGTGGCTGATCCTCACAAATAACCTGGTAATTTTTATTTCTAGTTGAAACTCCAAAGATGTGACATATATTACACAAAGGGTTATTAGATGACTACCGTAACCTAACCTAACTTAACCTAACGCTAACCTAACCTAACCTAACCTAACCTAACCTAACCTAACTTAACCAAACGCTAACCTAACCTAACCTAACCTAACTTAATCTAACTACCATATATCTGAAAACATAGTCATGATATTTGGCTTTTATTCGTTCTATTAAAATCTTGTTTGTAAATGTGCTGTGACGCAACACCTGTGTATTAATGTTCAATGATGTTCATGTATGTTGTCACGAGAGACAACACAACACAACTCAACAACACAACACAACACAACACAACACAACACAACACAACACAACACACGTTTATTAAAGACGAGCCAAAGGTGAACACATATTTAGGTACACAGTAGAGTTAGTTCCTCTGAGGCTTTGGGGGGGTGGGGGAGGGGGGTGAAGGTGATTGAGTGAACCAGTGTTAACGACGCACCTCACACTACATCACCAGGTGTTCAAGATGGAGCCCTACACCTGTGGCCTCCTACCAGTGTCTCAGCCCCCCCCAGGTAACAGTTGACTCTCTCCTCTCCTTTATTCCCTCCTCTATTCTCTCCTTCCCCCACACACACACACATATACAAGGCAGGTTCTTTAATACTAATATATAAGCATCATTTTGAGGCCAGGGTCAGCAGGTACCTCACAACACCTCACCTGGTGGCCAGCGTCCAGACTAGTTCACAGTTCGTCCTCCTTATAGTTATTAATTTCTTTATATAAACATTTGCCTAAGCTAACCTAACCTGTACGCATTTCCTTATCATTTAATTGTGTCTTTATTCTCAAATGTGTAATAAAAAATAACTTCTTCATATTATGTTTACGATGACTATGTGTGTGTGTGTGTGTGTGTGTGTGTGTGTGTGTGTGTGTGTGTGTGTGACGCTTCGCTATTTCTAAGACAAGGTTCAAGAACAAAGGACTACAAAGTT
Source organism: Homarus americanus (assembly GCF_018991925.1). Taxonomy (NCBI): domain Eukaryota; kingdom Metazoa; phylum Arthropoda; class Malacostraca; order Decapoda; family Nephropidae; genus Homarus; species Homarus americanus. The sequence goes on from NW_024715014.1 coordinate 5,055,753, forward strand.
TACGGGGAACACTTCGGGGGAAAAAATTACGTGGCTGTCATGATCGTATATTATGATCGTAGGGATTTATTAACACACACACACACACACACACACACACACACACACACACACACACACACACACACTCACTCAAGCCAGACGATGAATGTGATGGGATGATAATAATCTATGGCCACACAATGGAAGGAGAGTATGGTCTTATCACACGGTCTCCCTCACACACACACACACACTATAGCCACGTCGCATTACCTCCGTGTCAATGACCGGAGCTGGACCTTAGTCAATAATGGTGAGTTGTCGTGACCTGAGGGAAGGGGAGGATGGCTAGGGAAGGGGTATGGAGGGGTAAAAAGAGAGAGGTCTAAAAGGGAGGGAGGGAAGGGGTTGGTGGGAGTGGTTTATGAGCGAGGGCATCAGCCTGACCTCAAATGACCCCAACACAGTCGCTGATAGTGGGAGAGAGAATGTCCGGTGACTCAAGGAGGCAGTTGATAGTCAGGGAAGAGGGGGTGAGGCGGGTGTGACTGTTTATGTGTACTGTGTAAGGGTGTGGGGGTAAGGGTGCTCCTGACACCCTCTCTGCCTCACCCTTACCATACACCTCCAGGTATAAGTCTCCACCTACTCTCTCTCTCTCTCCAATAGCTGAGCCGTTTGTGTGTGTGGACCACAACACGATCATTGGTCATAATCACTGCTGTCTTGTTCCCCCGGGGCCTCACTTTCATCCCCAGCCTTCCATCACTCACCTTCTCCATCACTCACCTTCTCCATCACTCTTCTCCATCCCTCCCCATCCTCCCCCTTCCGTTCCCTCCTCCCCCTTCCCTCCAACACACTTGTGTGGTTCTTAGACTACCTCTTCCTCTTCCTCTGATTTTTTTCTTCTTCCTCTTCCTCCTACTCCCATTCCTCCTCCCTTGTTCCTTCCACCCCCTCTTCCCCCTCTTCCCCTTCCTCTCCTCCTGAGTGTTTCAGAGTCCTCTACCTTAACTGATCATTATAAGAATCACCACAAAAACTAAGGAAACACTAAAGAAATATGTGTAGTCACCAGGCACTTATGAACCACTCGTCACTATCTTACACTGATGACATAACAAACACTGATGACGTAACAAACACTGATGACGTAACAAACACTGATGACATAACAAACACTGATGACATAACAAACACTGATGACATAACAAACACTGATGACATAACAAACACTGATGACGTAACAAACACTGATGACGTCAGAGAAGGTATGCCTCTGTCAACAACACTTCACTTCCTCAACGATCGAACAACAATTACCGCCATGTTGCGTCACTGGTTGATCTTTTCACGATAGCTACAGTAATTACGTGATGTCTCTTTCACTACCGTAGACTGTTAGTGTGTTTGTGTTAATGTAAGTTTGTTCCAGGCTGGTGAGGCGGCGGTGGCAGGTAGTACCAGTCTCCTCTCGATCTGATGCTCATGAATAAAAATTTACAACGCATTTGAAGCTTCTGTTATTATCATCTGTGTGTGTGTGTGTGTACAGGGAGGGACGAAGGAATGGAGAGAGGGAGGTAGGGAGGAAGACCCTGAATGCTAAGTGAAGCGTCGTCGTAGTGTGAAGGTGCGCGCCAGGAATGTAGACACCCTCTGAACCGGACACACACACACACACACACACACACACACTAGCGTTACTTGAATAAATCTACTCCAAGTTGATGTTTGGTACGAGAGTCAGAGTACACAAGGTGAGTGTATATGAAAGTACAAGTGGTCAACGAGAGGGCGTAGAAAGGAAAAGTAAACAAGAGGAATGTGTATTTTATGGAAAGTGTACATTTGTAAAGCGTATGAAAGTGAAAGTATTCAACAGGAGGGGTGTTTGAAAGCGAGAGTGGAGAGGGTTGGGGGGAATAGCAATGAAGAATTAAACTGCTGCGTTGGTAGAGTGAATGAATCGTTTTGAAAGTACGACTTGGAAAGTAAGACGATAATACGGTGTAATGCCAAGAATATTAAACATGAAAGGTAAGGAAGCTGGAGCAGGGTGTGTCCAGTACTCGTTATTAAGCACACCATCCAGTACATATCACGTGACGTAGGTAGCGAGAGAGTAGACCTGGAGGAGGAGCTGAAGGTGGTGGGTGTAGGGAATGACGGTGCGGTAAGGGAAGGTGTAGGGATGGTGTAGACCCTCTGTGTGTGGGTCGCTGAAAACTATGTGTTACCTGACAGACGTAGAGGTCACAACTGTCAGGTGTTACGCAGCAGGTGTGGTGGAGAAGGGAAGGGAGACGGTGGTTAGGGGTATCGAGGGAACAGGACCCGGCCAGTTGGTGAGGAATGTGCTGAGATGTGAGGAGGCGGCCATACAAAGTAGGCAGATCCCTCCTCCTCACCTTACCTCACCAGGGCCACCACCTCCACTTGTCAGTACTTGTGGACGTGGGTTAAGGGAGATGTGGAGGGTGAGACTTAGTGGTGGATGAGGGTCGGTGGAGGGTGAGGGGTGGTGGTGGAGGATGAGGGTCGGTGGAGGGTGAGGGATGGTGGTGGATGAGGGTCGGTGGAGGGTGACGGGTGGTGGTGGAGGATGAGGGCTGGGTGAGGGTGAGGGGGGAGGCCTTAACCACACGCTGGATAAGGAGAGATTACCCTAAGATATCTCCGAGTAAAAACTTCTCATAAATTAACCCAAAAGAAAGTTTAAATTCCTGTAAAGGCAAATTATTATCTTGAGTGAGAGTATCGGCCACAGTCACCACCACGAGTCACCACACACCATAATGACTCACCACAGACCATAAAGATTCACCACATACCATCACGAGTCACCACACACCATCACGAGTCACCGCACACCATCACGAGTCACCACTCACCATAATGACTCACCACACACCATAAAGACTCACCACACATCATCACGAGTCACCGCACACCATCACGAGTCACCACACACCATAAAGGCTCATCACACACCACAACGAGTCACCACACACCATCACGAGTCACAACACACCATAACGAGTCACCACACACCATCACGAGTCACCACACACCGTAAAGACTCACCACACACCATCACGACTCACCACACACCATAACGAGTCACCACACACCAGCACTAGTTAACACATGGTGGAGGTGGTGGCTGTTACGGGGATGATGAAGGCGGTGTTGGTGATAGTGGCAACGGTGATGGTGGTGATGGTGGTGGTAATTTTGATGGTGATAGTTGTGTACATGTTGGTGGTTGTGGTGATAGAAATGACAAAACAGAAACCCACAATACGACGGCAGAAGTGAGAGCCGAGGTAGAGCCGTTGATTAAGAAGAAGATAGATCACCTTATAGGGAAGAATAGGTTAGTGAATATGTGAGCAACTTTCCCCCAACACGTCAACACTATACGAGGAGAAATATAAGGCTTAACAGTTGTGAGGAGAAGAACAAGTATAGGTGCACATTTGATGACGATGAGAGCTGGGATAACATCAGGACCTGGGGCTTTGTTTGGGTCTAGAGTGAACTGAGAATATTTGATGGGTGTTAAATCTATATTGGTAGTTGAATAGGATGGAATGACCTAAATTAACCTAACCTAATCTAACCAAACTAAACCTAATCTGATCTAACCAACCCTAAACTAATGTAACCTAACCTAACCTAACCAAACTAAACCTAACCTGATCTAACCAACCCTAAACTAATTTAACCTAACATAAGAAGACTAGCTTTATCGTGGTCCATCTGTGGTTGTAAATCTGATGGGATGAGAGAAGGGTTGAGTTGGGTTAACCATCTAAGTGGTGGGTACTGTAGTGTCTTCTCCATAGTTATGAGCAGCAGCAGCGTGTTTGGAAAGCTTTTTATTTTTTTTGGTAGTTGGTATTTATTTATTTTTTTTAGAGTACATAGATGTTTTTGTATTGGTTTTGGTGGGAGATAAAGAGTTCCATGCCTTAATGAATAGTTTGTTAAATGTCAGTAGAAGTGAAGGAGGCTGTGTTGAAGCTTTGGGTGGATGGAGTGTAAAATATTCGTAGTATGCCAGGTATAGTGTGTGTGTCTGGGAGGGGGATGACTTGAGAGAATAATGAGTTATGAGGCAAAACAAGATGACAGTCAGCAGAAGATATTTTCCGAGTGTTAGCGTGAGGGTGTGTAGTTAGGGTGTGTAGTTAGGGTGTGTAGTGAGGGTGTGTAGTGAGGGTGTGTAGTTAGGGTGTGTAGTGAGGGTGTGTAGTGAGGGTGTGTAGTTAGGGTGTGTAGTGAGGGTGTGTGGTTGGGGTGTGTGTGGTGAGGGTGTGTGGTGAGGGTGTGTGGTGAGGTGAGGGTGTGTGGTGAGGGTGTGAGTGAGGGGTAGTGTGTGATGGTGAGGGTGTGTAGTGAGGGTGTGTGGTGAGGTGTGTAGTGAGGGTGTGTGGTGAGGGTGTGTGGTGAGGGGTGTGTGAGGGTGTGTGGTGTGGGTGTGTGGTGGGGTGTGTGGTGAGGGTGTGTGGTGGTGTGTGGTGAGGGTGTATAGTGAGGGTGTGTGGTGGAAGGGTGTGTAGAGTGAGGTGTGTGGTGAGTGTGGTGAGGGTGTGTGGTGAGGGTGTGTGGTTAGGGGTGTGTGGTGGGGTGTGTGTAGTGAGGGTGTGTGTATAGGGTGTGTGGTGAGGGTGTGTAGTGAGGGGTGTGTAGTGAGGGGTGGTAGTGAGGTGTGTAGTGAGGGTGTGTAGTAGGGTGTGTAGTGAGGGTGTGTGAGGGTGTGTAGTGAGGGTGTGTGGTTAGTGTGGTGAGGTGTGTAGTGAGGGGTGTGTTAGGGTGTGGTGAGGGTGTGTGGTGAGGGGTGTGTGGTAGGGGTGTAGTGAGGGTGTGTGGTGAGGTGTGTGGTAGGGTGTGGTAGGGTGTGTGGTGAGGGTGTGTGGTGGTGTAGGGTGTGTGGTGAGGGTGTGTAGGTGTGGTGAGATGTGTGGTTAGGGGTGTGAGGTGTGTGGTGAGGGTGTAGGGTGTGTGAGTGAGGGTGTGTGAGGGTGTAGGTGAGGGTGTGTAGTTAGGGTGTATAGTGAGGGTGTGTGGTGAGGGTGTGTAGTTGGGGTGTGTGGTGGTGGTGAGGGGTGTGGTGAGGGGTGTGTGGTGGGTGTGTGAGGGTGTATGGTGGGGTGTGTGGTGGTGTGGTTAGGGGTGTATAGTGAGGGTGTGTGTGTGAGGGTGTATAGTGAGGAGTGTAGGGGTGTTGAGGGTGTGTGTTAGGGGTGTGTGTGTGTGAGGGTGTAGGTGGTGTGTAGTTAGGGTGTATAGTGAGGGTGTGTAGTGAGGGTGTATAGTGAGGGTGTGTAGTGAGGGTGTATAGTGAGGGTGTGTAGTTAGGGTGTGTAGTGAGGGTGTGTAGTGAGGGTGTGTAGTTAGGGTGTGTATTGGGGACAAATGTTTACTTGGTCACCAGCACAGTCAGGGATTTGTGTTGGGTCAGAGACTAGATGGATGAAGCGATTAATAATTAAGGTTCTCACTAACAGGAAATTTCAGGAAGAAACACATTCCTTAAGTCATGACCAGTTTAAGATATCTTATAATTGCTCAGGAGAATTTAATATTTATACTCCCCGGATTGTGTATTCATTATTACTTCCAATTATTTTTCTTGTATAAATTGTATATTCATGAAATCTCAGTCTCGATTTCTCAAGAGCCTCCAGAGCTCTTTGCTGAATATTCTGAGTGCCTGGCCCTGATTATATCACATTTGAACATCTAGAGCCATGAGCTTCCCATTGCATTTCTTTGTGTATAGTGTTTGTATTTGATATAAACCTTAGTTTGTCCAATAAGTCAGAACCTCTAAGAATATGTTAACAAAAACTATTGCCATTAAGTGCTTGTGAATGTAGTAAATGTATGACTTAACACTTTTGGTCAGCTGGAAGGGCTGTATGTAACTATGTACACTTGGTAAAAAAAAAGTATTTTTCAGGAGAGCCGATGAGTTTGGAACTGAACACTCGTGTTGTCTCGCTAGGGTTGGTTGGTTGGTGTGATTGTGAAACATTTCCTACCTATTATGGTAGGCCTAATTTAGTTATTCCATTCGAAATATAACTCGAAAATACAATATTAACACCTCGTGTGGTGCTCCTCCAAGCGTTACGGTGTGGAGTGATCGTCTCCCAGGTGAAGGGCTCGATTTGGCACTTTTCGGGTTTGTCTTAAGACTATCCTTATACCCTTTCAGTTGCCCGCCAGCGTTACGTTTACCATTCGTTTGGTGACTAAATTAATTGTTTCGGCAGTTTACTGTCGTCCATGTGGGCAACATAGCCAGTTCAGCGTAGTTGTTTATGAATATTGGCAGCCTCGGTGCTCCTACAGTTTGTATAAACGAGGAAACTGTGGTTGCAATTTTAAGGGAATCGTAGGACACGAAATCGTGTCTGCGTGCGTACATATAAATTATCTAAAAATAAATGACTAGCAAGCAGAGGTGTGCCCCTGACCCTACACTCACCAGCTGCAGCAGCTTGTGCCCAAGACCTTTGTATTTTAACATTGAACTCTGACCTCTCACGAAGGTCCGCCCGGGAAAACAACCCATGTTGATAACAGTGGAAAGTTAGTACACCCAGCTGGCCCCTATCACTGTTGGTCGTCACAGGTGGTGGTGTAACAGTCACAGGTGGTGGTGGTGTAACAGTCACAGGTGGTGGTGGTGTAACAGTCACAGGTGGTGGTGGTGTAACAGTTACAGGTGGTGGTGGTGTAACAGTCACAGGTGGTGGTGGTGTAACAGTCACAGGTGATGGTGGTGTAACAGTCACAGGTGGTGGTGGTGTAACAGTCACAGGTGGTGGTGGTGTAACAGTCACAGGTGGTGGTGGTGTAACAGTCACAGGTGTGGTGGTGTAACAGTCACAGGTGGTGGTGGTGTAACAGTCAGTACAACAGGTGGTGGTGGTGACAGTCACAGGGTGGTGGTGTAACAGTCACAGGTGGTGGTGGTGTCACAGGTGGTGGTGGTGTAACAGTTACAGGTGGTGGTGGTGTAACAGTCATAGGTGGTGGTTCATCAAACTCTATGACTACCTGACTGTGATGACGCATGCGGCTTGACTCACGCCGCACAGTCTGGTTACACCGACCTTCCCGTCCACTTGCGGAAAATAAAGTTAATATTTATGAGTCAGTAGCGAGAGAAACACGACCAAGGAAGTACAGTATATAGCGGGGTAATGATAAACAAGATACCATAAAACTAGAGTAATTTATAATGGCTGTAGTAGGGAATAGTGCAAGCAGAAGCTGGGGCGGGGCGGGGCGGGGCGGGGCGGGGAGGGGCTGGGTCACTCACCTCATCACGTTCATAATTCCTCTCGTCATGACGTCATCACTGCAACCCTCCCAATAGTTGTTGAAACATGACGAGCGAACGACCTGGACCCCGAGGTGGGAGTCATGGCTCATGCAGCGCCAGAGAAACTCCCAGTAATGAGGTGAGGTGAGTGAAGTGAGGAGGTGAGGTGAGGTAAGTGAGGTGAGGTGTGAAGTGAGCATCAGGGTCCAACATCTGGTCACGTCCATTGAAACAACACTTATGTAACAGCTCTGTGCTAGTCATCCTCTGTCGGGTGTTGTCGGCTGTGAACTTTGGCAACTGGCTGAGTATGAGGAACGGGATGACTGTGTGGGGGGACGTGAACACACACACACACACACACACACACATAGGCCTCAGTCTTGATCTTAGGTTAAGTTAGGTTAAGTTAGGTTAGGGTTAGGTTAGGTTAGGTGACCCAGATTAACTCATCTTCACTACAGTAGTACAGTATGGTGAACTTGTACTTCAATGTGCTTTATTTCCCAGAATCATTTTATACACTTCTGGTGGGGAGCCTGGCACCCTTTAGAACCGACTGTGGCACTATATTGGTGCTGATGTCGCTGATGACTCCCGTGTATGGCACCAGTGTCAGAGTGCCACGTTGGTCTCACCGAACCACACGACACGACACGACACGGTCAAACCCACAAAGGCGCTGTAGTGGGCCCTGGCCAGGTGACCCCCTGAGAGTATGACTGAAGGTATATTTTCAGTTTTAAAGCAGAATACAATTTGGTGTCAAAGTCGCCCGCCGAAACTCTTAATTTATTTGTTTGGTAAAAAAGTGCGAGAGAGGGAAGCAGCTACGACTGTGTGTGTGTGTGTGGGTGTTGATGCAGTATCCAACATTCCTTACAGTGTATATAGTAAAAGGACTACTGGGACATGATCAGAATTCTGGGACACTCCAATAGTCATTTAAGTGAAAGTAATCAGACCGGGATCCACCGTTAACAGTAAGAATTCTTTCGTAGAGCAAAAACACGAGAACTAAGAAAAGAATCGTGTGAAGATGACGAAACAAAAATACCTTGATAAAAAACGTTGTTAATTATTTTTGAGACATAGATCTTCGAAACTTTTATCCTACTACGGCTTACTGAAGTATCGTGCCACCTGATCCACCGCCACCTGATCCACCGCCACCTGATCTACCTAATAAGGGCTCTGAGGAGGGGCGTTAGAGCACTGGCCGAAGGGAGCGGTCAGGAGAGTGTGTTATTTTCCTCCTGGACTATCAGAGCTGAGGGGGGAAGGTTTACTAAGTCTTACATGAGAATGAAGAAATCAGGAACTGTAAATTATTTTAAAATCAGTGTGAAAGGAGTGCATGAGCCAGGTGATGTCTGATATATTAAGATTACCTTTATATCAAAACACTATTCGAAAAGAGATTACATTCGATACTGGCTCAACGAAAGTAGGAAAATGTAAGATTAGGATGAATTACGTCACAGTTCACAAAGATACACAACGAGTGAGATGCAGCTTTAGTAAGGCGAACCATAAACTTGGGTGACTAGGAAGAGCAGATACTGTATATCAACTTCAGCAGCAAGACATTTATTGCCTGGGACAAAAGACACGACGGAATAATAATTGAGAAAATGAGAAACTTTGTAATCTCACTTCGTCTTGGATTTTTAAGGAGACTTTTGCTTCTACTAGGAAATAATTAGTGATTGTTTTAAAAGAAAGTGAAAGGTGAGTGAGCTGATGTTCGAGTATACACCTGGAATATAAAGCTGTGTTAATGTGCACGACACTGTTAGAATTTATATCAGCTGGGTGATCTGGTTGTCTGAGCTTCACTGGTTGTCGTGGTAGTAGTTCAGCTCACTATACACGAGTAAGTATTTCTGGGTGTTTTGAGAGGAGTTAAAAGTAGTGATCATCTTATTATGCTTCTCGTTTCTCTCAAGGATCACTATTTACTTACGAGTTGGAATTACCAGTAACTGAGATGATGTATTTACCTAAGGAACATCTTTTGCATCTTCAGCCTCGACCCACTTGTGCCCCATGATCTAAATAAACATCAAGAACCACCCAAAACGTAGATGAGGAAAACAGAGGAAGAACAGGAATGACGATGAAGGAAGTGGAGGTTAAAATGATGGAGAAAGGAAAATACGTGTGTGTGTGTGTGTAGAGGTGTGCTAAGTGACACATCTCCAGGAACTGTGATGTGGGAGTGAGGCAGATCACCAGTGGGAGATGAAGGGGCATAGTGTGATGGTGATGATACAGAGTGCACATCCTGTTGTAGGTTAGTCTTACCTGCAAGCAAGTAGATAATCTAATAAGTCTTGCACCTGTAAATACCTGTAATTGATAATAAAAAAAATGTTGGACATAAAACGTGTAAAAATTCGTACCTTTTCCACTGTAGTATTGCCTCAAGGTTAGCATAATTGTATACCTTTGTAAGTAAATGAAAGCTACTTAGCGAGTACCACCACCAAGACTCACACGCACACGGATTCATTTTAAAGCCAAAAATTGCACTGGATAATGAGAGGAAGTCTTTAGAGGTGTTCAGATGACCTCGGACGGTGTAAACCTTAACTTAGGATCCATGAAAAAAATACAAAGAGCAAAAAGAACCTTATGGACTCGCGAATCTTGGTGGAAAAGTGTGTTAATTCTCAAGACCTAACCTAACCTAACCACGAGGGTCTTGAAACAGGTGACCTTCAACCATCACAAAAAAAAAAAATTAAAAAATAATAATTATAATTCCGCGACTGAGAACTGAAGAGAGGAATGTGTTTTGTGTTGATGATGAGAAAATGACTAATGTATTCTTCACGTTTATCGTACGTAACCTTCCCTGCTGACTGACCTCGACCCAAACGGTTTACAAGTTTCACCTAAAACTGAACAGAAAGATTGAAGACAAAGAGCTTCAGAAATCCACCAACAACACTGTGAGACGAGGGACGGACAGATGCATTGTCACCAGTAGTCATCAAAGCTTTATAGTCTAGGCCAGAGAGAGTACACGATACATTGTTCCTCGCTAGTGGTAATGGTGGTAGTAGTGGTAGGTTGGTAGTGGTGGTGGTGGTAGGTTGATAGTGGTCGTGGTGGTAGTGGTAGGTTGGTAGTGGTGGTGGTGGTAGGTTGATCGTGGTGGTAGTGGTAGGTTGGTAGTGGTGGTGGTGGTAGGTTGATAGTGGTCGTGGTGGTAGTGGTAGGTTGGTAGAGGTGATGGTGGTGGTAAGTTAATGTTAGTGGTAGGTTGATTGTGGTGTTGGTGTTATTGTAGTGGTAGAGTGATGGTGGTGGTACAGGTAGTGGTGCAGGTTTAATGGTGCAGGTTTAGTGGTGCAGGTTTAATGGTGCAGGGTTAGTGGTGGCAGGTTAGTGGTGCACCTTGATGGCGCCATAGGCCAAGGTGGGGATAGAGGATCATCTCCGACTCGGACATTTTACAACACTTCAGTTTACATGTTACTCAATGAGTTTACGTCACTTGGTAACATTTACCTGTGTGCCGGAGGACCTGTGGGCTTAGTTACTACTCAGTAAAAGAGGACACAGGTTACGTAAGGCAGTGCAGCACATCCCCATCCACAGGTACTAACGTATTAACACTCCACCACAAGGAACCTCACTGCTCCCCTTCCTTGCTGAGGGCTAGACTAAGCTACTGAGTTACTGAGTTATAATTACAGGTGTGGTTGAGTTCAGTTTCCTTCAACATATAGCGTCTGGTTTGGTCTGACTCGTAATATCGTCTTTTATGTGAGTATTAAACTTAAGGAATCACGAAGAATTGATAACAAGTTGATCCAGAGTTTTGTCAGTTATTATATATTTAGTGGTTGTCTCTTCATTGCTTCAGATACCCCCAGCACTCGTCCTCAGTAGGTGTATGAATGTCAATAATGATCCTTACGTCAGCGATACTACAAGTCAAAAGATTAACCTCAAAATATTGTCTGGGAGGGTGTCGTAAGGGTTTTACATTACAGCAATAAGACCTTTACCCCAATTATAATCATAACACAACACTCCACGAGCCACTGTAATTTGGAGCGGAGAAAGTTGAGGATAATAGCGATAGTGTCACATATAATACAGTGTTGACCCGTGGCGGAGCTGGAAGCGTATTGACCAGACTGTGGGGGCCGGCGCTACGACTGTATACGGAGCTTGGGAACTTATTACATCTCATAATTTTTACCTTTTGTCTTCTACCACTCGTTATAACACCTGGTTGTCGTCCGCTAGCCTTATATTTAACCAATATGCCCCGTGATCAACAACATATAGCTCCCCTGAAACACCCATTCCTTGTTTTCCTGAAGTTGACAACCATAACGCAACCTTCTTCCCGTGGCTTGGTGGGGAGACGCGTGTTGAAGTTTTTTCCAGTGTAATCATCCGCTGGTCGTTGCTTCAGGCTCGCTGCTACACCAACAGTAATCGTGATGTTTTATACAGAACTCTTAATCAAAATACTTAAAGTTGTGTTATTTAGTAAACATCGTAACCAATTGTTCTTCTCCCTTCCTGAACCTCGTAATACATCTGCTATCATTAAGAACACGAATAAGAACAGGAAATATTGGTGTTAGAGGAGAATACCAAGACACTGTACTGAGACATTCTTGATAAGCCAAACCCTTTACGTCAGTGTGTGTGTGTGTGTGTGTGTGTGTGTGTGTGTGTGTGTGTGTGTGTGTGTGTGTGTGTGTGTGTGTGTGTGTGTGTGTGTGTGTGTGTGTGTGTTGTACCCTCTCGTTTCTCGACAATAAAATAGCTGCAGACAATATCCAGTATAATATTTAAATTCCAAGGAAATTCTTTTACAACAGAAAAGAAAACCCACTTTGGGGAGGTTAGGTTAGGTTAGGTTGTGGGAGGAATGTTTCACCCAGTAAGTCAGCACCTGGAATAGCAGACACGTACTGGCAGTAAAGAAAAATCCACATTCCAAGGACGCGATAACGATGATGAGCGCTAAAGGTCCTTAACAATAGTTCCCAAGCTGTTGTACCAGGATATTGTGTAACCATTCTCTAGACCCAACCCCGATAATAACACACAATCTCTACTTCCCTTACACATAAAAAGAAGTTTAATAGGTGTTAAAAACTCCTACAAATTGGAGCTATAAAATATATTCGTGGAGACAATCAAGTACTGTAGGTGCCATTGTAGAAATAATTGAGGTGATGATGTAAGAGACGTCGTGGTACAACACCTGGGTCACGACACGGTGACCTTGAGGTGCACAACTAACCCGCACCACCAGGATGTACTGTGTGTATGTCACTATTATGGAACTGACTTTTGGAATTATTGACACTTGAAGGTTGATTATATAACTGTTATTCTATATGGCTACACACACACACACACACACACACACACACACACCACCTTGATCTCTCTAGTATTTATTAAATTTTCTTTCAAATCACTTTAATATAATTAGAATATAAGATACGAGATAATAAAGGCAATATTATTTCAGTGATAATGACGATGAATACAATTTTAATTCCACTGTGATGAGTGTGTGTGTGTGTGTGTGTGTGTGTGTGTGAGGGTGCTGGTGGTACGAGGGACAAAGACCCTCACCCCCCTCGCACACACACATTCATTTCGTAACTGGTAAGGAAAAACTGTCCTTGAGTAAAGGTGTAGTCTCAAGGACTAGTCGTGACCCGTCATGGGGGAGGAAGGTTATATAACACTGCTGTCCTTACCCTCCCTCCCTCCCTCCCTCCCTCACAATCCTCTGACACGGAACACATCAGGCAATGTCGTGCTGTAAAGTTGACTGTCACCACAACTGTAGGAGTCACCACAACTCGTGTTTGTCTCAGGGTGGGAGGATCGGTAGGAAGGTCCTCCAGCACCGTGAGCAGCAGCTGTCACGTGTTCTGGGCAACAGGGGAGGACATTGTTTATATTGAGTCTACTGAATGGATGGTTTATACTCGAACCATACATGTATAGTACAAGTATATGGGGTACAGAGTCTTCTCCTTTCTGTACCAGTAAGATAACAGAGTAGTGAAGGTGTGTGTGTCGTTTCATCACCCGCTTGAGTTTGCCTGAGATAAGAGAATCATAAGTCACTCATTAATGATTTTATACGTGTAGATGATGATACGTCCATTAGAATAAAACAAAGATATTAAGTCAACGTTTTAAAGCGCGCGATAATTTGTTCAATAATGTTTTACTATGTTGTTGACTTATGAATGAAAATATTAACCTTGTCAGCTGGTTTCCCTCACGTCATCTACTGTACTCTACCTCTCTTGTCTTAGGTCAGCGACGCCTAAAACGTGAACATTCGTCAAAATAATAAATCAACAGAGTGAAGCGTGAGACTCATGTGGATTTGACGACACCACAATATTAGCGAGAGACTGGCGCGTGTTGGCCCGTTAAGGACAGCGAGAATATACCGCAAAAAAAAAAAAAGATATTGCAGCCATCAATTCACTCGATCACCTTCACTTTCCCAATTGTCTTCAGGTACTTAATCTCCGCTGGGTCGAATAGGTGTGCGAACCAGCGACCCTTAGTACAGGAAGCGAGAGCTGTATCCACTAGGTCACTACACCGCTACTCGATATGATAAGGAAGAGAGAAAAAGCTTCCAGTTCAGTGAGTCAGGGAGAATACTTCAACATCGTACCGTAAGGATTGTCAACCTTGGTGGGAAAGGCGAGCGAGTGTGAAAGTATCCTGTTGACACCAGATCCTGTCTCACCCCCCCAGTAGCTACCATACCGTCCATTCCATAACAATACACCAGGTCCTGCTTTCTGCTTGACATGTTCCCCCGTGTTCTTATAGACCTGTGGCGGAGCTGGAGTGAGATGAGATAGTTCTACAATGTGTCACCTCATAATGCAACACTCAGGCTTATTGGAATTATTGGTATTGTTATTTTGACCTTATAGGAGTGGAGACAGGAACGCTGGTGGGGGTGACAATGGGTGGTGGAATGGGGTAACTGTGGTGGAATGGGGTGACTGGTGGAATGGGGTGACTCTGGTGGAATGGGGTGACTCTGGTGGAATGGGGTGTGGTGGAATGGGGTAACTGTGGTGGAATGGGGTGACTGGTGGAATGGGGTGACTCTGGTGGAATGGGGTGACTCTGGTGGAATGGGGTGACTCTGGTGGAATGGGGTGACTCTGGTGGTTGTCTTGTATCTTCATGTATTTCTTATATTAATTTGAACGTCAGTATAAATTATTTCATTTATACAAAGGTTAACTTACTATTAATTGAGTTTGACGATTGGTTGATTGAAGAGACGAAAATTTAAAAGGACAACTTCTTCGATACATTATTAAACAGGTCTTATGGGGTAACACTTGTGGTAAACGTAAGGCTCGTGTGGTGTATGTACAAGACAGTGTAAAGGACAGTATAGGTGTAGCACAGTGTTTATTAAGTCTTTAGTACACAAGGAAAAAGGATAGTCGGCTCTTGACTGTCAATTTACGGACCAATTCACAGATGGGTAGACTGGGAGCGCCCCGAGATCGGTTGAGCGACTCTTTTTAAACACAGGAAAAAAAACCGCGCAGCAACTCTTAATGCGTGTCAAAGTTCACGCTGCGGCATTTAAGCAGATATAGGACACTTTCTACTGCTAATTACACCTTCCCTCAGTTACCCAGGTGTGATGAGGTGTGATTCCTTCATTGTTGACATAAAGTCCTTCACCTCTGACGTGTAGAGAGGGGCGGTAACAGTACAACTTTTACGTAATACTGAGACGTGTCTGAACCTGATCTGAAGCAAAGTGGATGATGAAAAAAAGTTATATATCATACCTTTTATATTGTTGTGTCATAATGTGTACCGTCAGCATCACTCAGCGTTAATGAGGTAATTCTGGAAGATCATCTGAGGTCAAAGGTCAAACGTCGTATTATGAACTTGCGGAAATAACTATCTATTATTAATTGAATGAGAAGATAAGGTGTAAATGAGATATTATGTGACATATACACGTCGTTAAAAGAAAGGTTAAACACTGCGGCCATCAACAGCGTGGTCTGAGTAACTGACAGATCGAAACACAATTAAACATACCCAAAAAAATATTACGCATGATATTCATTATTTTTGTGTCAGGTTCCTTATGATTAATGCTAAACGTGGGGTCATGTGAACTCTTATAGGTGTCCTCTATATAAGGGTGTCTCAGAAAAATGTCCCTCCCTCCCTCCTCCCTTCCTTCCTTCCTTCCTTCCCCTCCTTCTCCCTTCCTTCCTCCCTCCCTGCTTCCCTCCCTCCAACTTACAGTGTCTCAGGGAGGAGGCAGGGAGGGAAATTTTTCTGGGACGCCTTATATATATCATCACCTTCAGTCATCACAATGTCAAGTTATACACAACTTCAGTTTGTTCCTTAAGCTCCTAAAACGCGTGATAAAAAATCTCTAAATTGTTCAAAGTTGTTTTTCTATTGTAGGAAACACGTTAATACAGGTAAACAATAAAGTGTCAGGGGTGAGGACAGGTAAACAATAAAGTGTCAGGGGTGAGGACAGGTAAACAATAAAGTGTCAGGGGTGAGGACAGGTAAACAATAAAGACGCCAGAACGAGTGAACAGATAGAGCGAGTTGGTGGGGTGGGTAAGGTAAGGTAAGGTAAGGTAAGGTAAGGTAAGGTAAGGTAAGGTAAGGTAAGGTAAGAGTTATTAGGCAATCAGTCTTTGGCTAAGTTGCATCACAAAAGGTTTTCATCTTTTTGGGAGTATCTTATCTAAAACTGGTTTTGACCACTCGTCTACTTTCAGCAATAATGAATCAGCCCCATGCTTCCTTTCTTAGCCAATACCCATGTGCTAAGTTTTTTAACAATTAGTTGCGACCCTGCCCTCCTGGACAACCACCTCAACTAGTTTCATCCAAATCAATTTGATATTCCTGAATCGCACACAACCTGTAGTATATTGAAGACGAATGAGTTACAGTATTTGTAATGCCACTGAGAGGGGGTAAAGCGATAACTCTGAGCACCGTTATGGCGAGAGTCAGAGAGTTTTGCACAATATAAAACTGCCTGACCAAGTTCGCTGTTGTAATAAGCACGTCACTAGTAACACACAAGCTGGACGACGGAGGTCTTATACTAGTGAGACAGGCTGTGGGCGTCGCCGACCACCACAAGCTGGCGCCGTCTAGGCTCACCACAAAACCCAGACACGCGCACCCTGACCCACACACTTGATCACCTTTACAAAATCTCTCAACCTTCTGTAAATACTTAACTAAAGCCTCCCGCACCTTGTCGACTGGTCCACCTACGTCTAGAGGACCCCATTACAGCACGACATCACCACAAGCCATCCAATTGACAGTGTTCAAATTTAGGCAATGGCAGTATTACCTGGGCTGAGGGGCAGTATGTGGCCAAGACGCTGAAGAAGATTGTGGAGAGCGGCACAACACAGTGCACCACCATGCAAAGACCACAAGACCTCGGCACAGTCCTTGCTGAAGAAAATCATTACATACAGCGTCTTGTGGACGGGCATATGGAATAACCTGCTAATTTACGAGCTCTGTTCTCCAAACGTGTAAACTTTAGAGGGACGACTGGACAATCTTTGAATAGATTTGTATCGTGTAAGATAATCCCCTGTATTATCGATTTATGTCACGTAAACGGATGAAGAACTGAATACAGAGCTGACGTCATCATACAGTAGGAAAATTATTAAGTAAACAAGTCCTATGTGGCGGCGACTTGTTAGTGTAGTAGGAGTGTAAATGATGTAATAACAAGAGTGTACAGAACATCACACCCCAGCGGCGGGCCAGAGGGCGACCTTCACCACATCTGCTACACATTCTCGCCAAGTAGTAAAAGTTGGACCTTGATGACCAACCTACTAGGATTACTGACGTGTAGCTGAGGGAGGAGCCTGGGGTCTAGAGTGCTGGTGGGGCTAGGGTCTAGAGAGCTGGGGTCTAGAGTGCTGGTGGGGCTAGGGTCTAGAGGGCTGGGGTCTAGAGTGCTGGTGGGGCTAGGGTCTAGAGGGCTGGGGTCTAGAGTGCTGGTGGGGCTAGGGTCTAGAGTGCTGGTGGGGGAGGGATCTAGAGTGCGGGTGGGGGTGAGGGCGGTGGTGTGGCTGACTACAAGTCGACCCTCCTCCCACAGCCATCCTGCTCAGCTCACTAAGCCTGTCCACTTATGGCAAATTATAACATCAAAACACATATGGATCTACATATATATTAGCGTGTATACCACATATTTTATAAGCGTGTACAGCCACAATTACGGTGATGGCAGAAGAACAATAGAGACACACTTTTAAACTCTTGTGCTGCAGCGGTGAGTGAGGTGGACGGCGGTCGTCATCGTCTTTATCTACCTGTAATCTGTTTATGACTCCGTAGGCCAACAACCTGACTAGACCAAAGCCTCATCTGAAACACCTATATAATTACCTTTCATTGACATTTAAACGTATTCGGGATATTTACTTGTGTCTGTCCTTCGTCAGTGACTTAGTGTTAAGTTGAAATGAACGGATGTTTTCTGGGGGTTTACATCTCTACCTGTTGTGTTCAGGGTAGTCAAGACCTCCTCACCGCCCTACATCCTTCAGTTTAACACGTAGATAAATGATAGTATAGTGTAGTGTAGTGTAGTGTAGTGTGTACTGTAGTGTTATCCAAGAACTCATCATTACCCTGTCAAGTTTCAGTTCCTTCTTTTGATACAGAGAACTTTTCGACACATTACGTCAAGTCGTCTTTGTTGGGTGAGACTTACATTACTAAGAATGTTTGAGATGATAAAATTATTACAGTACAACCTTCTGCTTCATAACCTTCACCCCCCCCCCCCCTCCAATGATGGATGGTTAGTGACGCCCCAAAGTTGATGAAATAGGGATACATTACTGAAAATTGTGTGTGGGTGGTGGGGCGGTGGGTGAGTCTCTTACTGTGCTTTGTGCTGTGTAGCCAACCTTGGTAAGTGACTACGGAAGCACGGTGAAATAATGAGTTAAAGAGGTCAGGCTTATTCTTATTGCTAATATTAGGAGTTGTCAGGAAGTTATTTACATCATTGTGTATATTCACCTACTATGCTAATACTGGATGGGCAGGACACCACTAACTGCTTCTACATTATACTGTACACGGCGACCTCAGTGGCAGTTCAGGGAAACTACTGCAAAGATAAGAAGGTTCCCTGACTCATTAATAGTGTTTAGGGTTTAATTCTTGATGAGACTGTTTAGTTTTTACATTAATTATGCCAGGGGGTGTAGCTGTTGTCTGGGAGGTAACCGCAGGAGTTGGGTGAGGCCCACGTGTGGTGCAGGTGGTAGGGCCCCAGGTTCAGGAAAACCCGATGTGCCTCTCCCGGGTAGGTGAGGGATAAACCAGTCACCAACCGGGCCGCTTTATGGTACCTCCCTCCCTCCCTCCTCACCCTGGTAACTCGCCTTCTGGGAACATCTCAACCCACCCTGTCTAATCTTACCGTCACCCTCTCACTCTCACTCTCCTTCCCCTCTCCCCTACACACACACACACGCACACACACACACACTTTTCTCCTCGTCATCGTGTCTATGTGATCTTTTGTTAACTAAAATTAAAAAAAAAAGACCAAACAATTCCATAAACTTTCTAAACTTTTAAAAAACACGTGAAGGTTTGATGGGGCAGATAAGTTGAACGACACACACTGGTACACACAGGGCTTCGAGAGCGTTCATTTGTTATTCACTGATACTGACGATGGAATGTATAGTAAAAAGTTAGGTTAGGTTAGGTTAGGTTAGAAATTGAAACCTAAAACAACTCGGATTATGTCTCCTACCATGAGGGAGATGTGTGGTTTTAAGTCAGAGGTCAAAGGTCACACACACTATAGAAACCTAATTTGATCACATTTTCCTCTTCACGAAATTTGTCATTCAGAACCGTCATAAAAATAAAGGCTTTCGGTTAATGAAGTTTCCTTTAATACTGATTGCTGACTAAGTGTTGTGTTCATAAACATTGGCCAAAACACGAAGAACATGCTGCGGTGTTTAGGACCTTGACCTGCTGCTAAACAGATGTAATGAAAAGTAAACACAGATATTTACAAGAAAGTGACTGAGTTAATCTTAGTATTTACTGCCGCCACAAGGTGAGAAAGACGATCACACTGCTACTGTTTCTTGGCTGACCACCGACTCCTGGCCAAGGTAAATTTGTACACCATCTTCAGGCTCTGTACCTCTGAGGGCTGAGGTTGTGAAGTTGTAGGATGAGAATTCGAAGCTGGGAGAATCTGGGATAGGGAAATATCAGCACATGCAGAGCTGTGAGGTAATGGTCGTTATGATACGTAACTCGGTATATTCTCTACTTAAACGAGAATACAGCCTCTAGCATGCCGAGTTATGGGAGTCTGAGTGTACTTACGGTGTTAGTTGCTACCTTTTGATTTTACTACTTGTGTATACTTTAACCTAGATATATATATTTTTTACTCTAATTTAAGTACAAAAGTTGGGCAGATTATTTTGAAAATATTATAAAGGATAATTTAATGGTGGGTCAGGGAGAGAGGGAAGGGTGCAGCTAGGTCAGGGTGAGTGAGGGGGAGGGGGAGAGTCAAGGGGAGTAAGGGGGAAGGGTGTAGTCTTGGTCAGTGGGTGGTCTGTCAATTCAACCCTTGGTCAACCCAACCCCTGTCAACTCAGTGTGTCATAAATTCAACTAACGTGACTTCATGTTTAACTATACGTAAATCACGATGCATTAGCACTCACTCTCCCTGCACTACACGTCACCAATACCAGTACTGAGTTAGAGGACTATTGAGCCATGGACCTCTGATATTTTTATGTTTTTATTGTTCTGTTTTATATAATGATCTTATTATTACATATAAGCAGTTACTCTAAAATATGGAAGTTTGTCAGGTTCATTTGTTATAGTTTACAACCTTTTCAGCAGAATGATTCAACAATTCTTTAAGGTCAATGTTCCTTTGTGATCGTCTTACTGCCTGTACTCTGTTCAATGGTCTGAAACATGACGTGGCTGTTCAACGCCTCTCAGTACATAATGCTGAAGTTCAGAATTTAGGAAGACCAAAAAATCAAGGTATATAAATCTGCCAATCGTCTTGCTGCAAATTGTTTATATGTAATAATATAAACAGGAGAACAACAAAACAATATAAAAAATGAAATTACCACAACAAAATGGGAGTGACTTAGCCGGTGATTCCTGGTTGAGCAGACTGGAGGATGTATTTCCAGGTTGTTAAGTTAGGCTGGAAAAGTCATGCATCTTGATATATGAGAGTAGCTAGGATTGGTACCTTAGGTTTACTTGATTATAGTCACTGTTCGGTATTCTCACATTCCACAATCACCAAGCTAACCTGACCTGACCTGACCTGACCTGACCTGACCTGACCAAACCTGACCTGACCTGACCTGACCTGACCTGACCTGACCTGACCTGACCAAACCTGACCTAACCTGACCTTACTATTACCAAAGACCTGAAAAGTTACCAGTAATACTTTAGAGAAGGTACGCGGGTTAATGAACAACATAAGGAAACATTTCGACAGATGAAACTTCATTTACTCAAGAACATCCATAAATAATGATGGAGGAATCATTTTTTACCAAACCTAACCTAACCAAAGAAGAAAAACCAAAAGCACCTAAGGAACTAAACCCAACGAGTCTCATAGGAGTTGAATTGACGGGAAGCTGGTGAGGGTGAGTGAGTGGTGAGGGTGAGTGAGTGGTGAGCGTGAGTGAGTGGAGAGGGTGAGTGAGTGGTGAGGGTGAGTGAGTGGTGAGGGTGAGTGAGTGGAGAGGGTGAGTGAGTGGTGAGGGTGAGTGAGTGGAGAGCGTGAGTGAGTGGTGAGGGTGGAGAGTGGCGAGTGAGTGGTGAGGGTGGAGTGAGGGGAGGAGTGGTGAGGGTGAGTGAGTGGTGAGGGTGAGTGAGTGGAGAGCGTGAGTGAGTGGTGAGGGTGAGTGAGTGGAGAGCGTGAGTGAGTGGTGAGGGTGAGTGAGTAGTGAGGGTGAGTCAGTGGAGAGCGTGAGTGGCGAGGGTGAGTGAGTGGTGAGGGTGAGTGAGTGGAGAGCGTGAGTGAGTGGTGAGGGTGTACAGCTGGGTCACTATGGTTGTGTTGCGATATACATCAAGCAATGGAACTTAATGTCTAAAGTCATCGGAAGGATTTTGAGGCGACATGATCCTTTTTTTGTGTTACGATCTTTTGTTTTCTGGTCAGTTTGATGACATACAGCTGAAGTGCCTCAAGTTCGTATCTACTGGCCGACAAACTTTTGTTAAGGAACACACGACTCCACGCTTCTGTGTTTTGTCCCTCGCTAACATTTTTTTCTCTTTGATTGAATATATTTGTTATATTTCTTTTGCTTATTATCTCGCAAAACCACGCTGGCCAAAACCACGCTGGCCAAAACCACGCTGGCCAAAAGCGTGTTGGCCAGTACCTCGCACTCTCGACCTGGTTGCACATTAAATATCTCTCCACCCTCCAGTTTTCCTTCACCGAGAAATCCTGTACAGTCTTTGTTTAACAGTGAACAAATAACCAAGAAAATACTGAGATAATAAAGTCGGTGAGGAACTTTAAGAAAGTGAAATTAGGAAGGGCAAGGCCGAGTGGTGGGGCGGGGTGACCACAGCGCCACCTGGGGCACCAACACACCCGTGACTCCCTCGATCAAACCTGTAATGATGGAAGCTAACAGTCGTTTGTTTACGTATTTCCCCTCAAATTTGTGAAGATTTAGCTGACACATTATGAAATTTCCCCAAGGATCATGGCAGGTATACTGAGAACAATATAATACTATAGATTTACATGACAGGAGAAAATAATAATGACGGGGAACGTTAAAGTTAATTGGCGGGAAAGGTGACGGTGATAATAACGCCCCCAAGTACAGGTGAACTTGATGACTTCTCGTGATAAAAACGGAAGTGGGAACTGTGTTGCTGAAATGGTACAATCTGTCAGCGTGTACTGGAACACTTGACACAAGTTTCCTTTGTGATGGAGGAATTATAACAACAAATGGAGAAAATGACGCCATTACCAGGTGGTGAACATGTGTAACCCTGACTTAGACGACTTCATTCGCTTATGATTCAGTCAAGAAAAAAATAATGTCGGATTTATAACTACAAGATGAAACACTTGTATGTAAGATATTTTTCTGTGTTGTTTTGTTCAAATATTATAATTATTTTAAGTATAGTTTCTTGGTCACTAGTGAGGTATTAATTGTATATGGAAGTCCTCGTGTTTCCTGGCTGGACTCGGTAAAATGTGAAATAAAACAAAGCCTAGAATTGCTTTTTGTTGACCTTGTAGTGCGGTGGTAGAGATCCCTGTTCACACGCAGAGGGTCCAGGGTTCGATTCCCGATACCGTATTTGAAAGGTATTCTCATGTACAGAAGGTGCACTACAAGTATATAATGTAGATATACATTATAGGTGGTTGTAGTACACAGCCAGGGAGTTTTATCAAGGTGTCAGCATTACGTCCCCAGGAGGAAGAATTTCAAACAGGTGATTCACATACGCGGGTGAGTCCGAGGTTCTTAACGGTATCTTAGCTTGATCATGTCACAGTTTCGAATTGATTTTAGTCTCCTTGATTCAGCCTTGTGTTATTGGCTGTGACTGTGTTGAATCACGCTATTTCCTGGTCGAGTTAAATTAGATTAGACTTTGATGATCCTGCTAATACTGAAAATAGAAGAAGTGACTCAGTGTACTTCCCCAAGCAAACATCTTTTACAATATTCTGAAGAGGTTGTACGTCTAATTACCCACAAGGTATTACAGACACAACACCAACGTGCTTATAGGTAACAAGTAAAGTACATTAAAATAGTGAAGGAAGTGATGAGCTCAAGCTTGATTTAGGACACTTTCAGCTTATGGTGTGGACACGTTGCCCCTCAGTGTGAACCATTACCACCTTATACTGTTTATATCTGGCTGTAAATGAGACACACGTATACACTTTTATAAACCTTATTTCTGGAAAGTTGAGCCGTGGCAGATGGAGGACACTACTGAAGGAGGGCGTCCCCAACCTGTAGGAGATCTGAGTTTCAGGTCTTGGTGGTGTTACTGTGTTTCAACAACGAAGGTGTTTAAAGCCGTAGCAAAGTTAGCAATTTACAAGTCCATCAACGATAGAACTCTGATGGGTTTTAAGAGTAACTAAGAGAGTGAATTAATCTTTTATTTTTAGGTCATTACTTCCATTTATTACACCAAGGGATTTCATAAACTCGCTAGCCATCGTACACACCCCAGACGCTACAATACACGGTCTTGTTCTCCGGGCTGTAATGACATCCCTGCACTCTAGTCTTTAAGTGTGTGGTTTAGGCGATGATCAGGGAGTTGTAATCCCAGCCGTGACATCACAAACTTCACCCTGTCTGATGTTTTCTGCTAAATATTGCGATTCAACCCCCCTCCCCCCCCCCAAAAAAAAAAAAAAAAATTCGTACGTTAAGTTTCAACTCATAAGAAAGACTTGAATTAACATGTTAAAAAGGTGATTCGTATTAAAGTTACTCCTCAAGGCATCATTTGTTTGGAAGTCTGTCATTTGAGTCAGCTTAAAGCGGATTCTGTGACAACCTTGTATTTTTGGCATGCTTGTGGAAACCTGAAAATCGCTCATTAAGCTCCACCAGCAACCACTTCAGGGCCTAACACCAACTATCGTTCTTATAACACAGGATGTTCCTTTACGAAGAAATACAGTTATATCTAAAATGGTTTAAAAGCGGAAAACAGATCACATACGTCAGACGCCACTTAACTTACTGATCTGAGCTTATTTTAAACTTATATAAGGTTAAATTTGTTTAGCCATATAATTTATAATAATTTTAAACTCGTCACCTCTCAACACCAAGCTTAACCACGACTTGTGACGCACCACACAGGGAACCCCAGATCGTTATGCCTGACGTATCTGTTGAGTACATTAATAGTCTCATAATGTTGCTCTGGAAGGACGACATTACTCACCCTGGTACCTTACTATCTCCCTCAGTGCAGCCAAAGAAGGAGGTGAAGCAAGCGCCAAGGAGTTCCCGGAAAGATCAACCATGAATATTGTTTTATGCCATGGTGTAAGGGGCTGTTGGCTCTCCTGGTGATGGTATCTGGAAGTTCTTAAAAAGCCAAGGTGTTCCAACACTTGTAAACAACACTAGGTGGAGGAGTATTACCAGATAATAAACGTAATATTCAACCAGATCCAACAGTCCAACTCATAATGCTGGTGATATCAACAGCCACAGCGACAGAATAGCTGACGTACTGTGTGTGGAAGAAGGAAGACTTTGCTTATATCATTTGGTCCTACACACACAACACTCCCACACGAATCCCTGATAATGATGGTCACTGTGGACAACTACAAGGTCTCTTTTTCTTACTAATTGCCGTAATTCTTTTACTCTCTCATAGTCTCATCTCTTAGCTCTTCTGATCGTTGCCTCATCACCAACTCTTTCCTCATAGCCCGTCCTCTTAAAGTTGGTAAAATTGCTCAACTTCCTTTACGATGATGGAGTTTTAGACGGACTAAAGGATTTTTTATTTATCTTTTCCCTCGTCTTCCGCCTCTTCTGGTGATCTTCTGCCGCTCAACTCAACACTGTTATCATCGACGTCTTCATTAAACCTTCCCAAATCATCTCAACTTCCTCTAATTATTCACTTGTTTCAGCACCTATAAGCCAGACACATTCCATCACTGTACACACACTCAGTAACTACACACAGTATAAAGATCTTAATAAAGCCGTAACTCAACCAGGCAGCTGCTGAACCACTCAAACACAATAGTTAGATTATTCTGGTTCACCTTCACTCAGCTCTAACTTCAGTAGCCATTCATTCATTCCTCCTCTCAGCTCACTAGATTGCTCAGTGATCTCAGACTCCCAGGAGAAGGTTAAACTACTTTCTCAAATTTTTGCCTCAAACTCGAACCAGCGGGAGGATGAGCGGTTGATTCCTCATCTAGATCTGGAGGTGCCTGAGAGATGTTGGCGCCTCAGAACTAAAACAAAACACAAACAAACCCTGACTGTTTTAACGCCTTACAAGGTTTAATGGCCAGACAAGATTTCCTCGTTATTTGTAAAGTGATCTATGAAGCTTTAATTTATTCAATCCAAACTCATCAACTTTATCGTTATCCTGTAAATGTTTTAGCCCAGTTCATCTCACCTTAACGACAACAACAGATTTTGTAAACATTAATCATTACTTATATCAAACAGTTTAAAAATAAAACAACTCAATCATCCACGTAATGACTCTAGAAGGGGAGGGAGGGCTCCTCACATATCAGGCCACAATAGAATGCAATGGTGAAATCTCAGCAGTAACCCTTGACATCTCTAAAAGTATTTGGCACCAATCCCCTAGTAAAATGGCCCTCTCATGGTCTTTCCTCCCTTAGTTCATATGGCTTAATTCTCTCTCTCTCTCTCGGACGTGTTAGGTTAGGTGAGTGTCATTATTGCCCTCCAGGGGATAAAGGGCTCGGGGATATATCGTGTATTCGACTTTAATACAACGCTTCCCAGCAGAGTCTTTCAACGCTTCCACAAACTATGTCATTGACTGAATCACATTTTAATATTGCTGAGAATTTACGAGTGAGGCCATCGCTAACACACGCTTCCTTTCTCGAGTAGTTGACGCCGGTAATCATTTTTTCCGTCAGTGCTCCAGTTATGAGAAGAATGTAGTTTCAAAATTCTATGTTTGGCAATATAGCTTGAATCTGTTTTTTTTTTCTTGAAGTATTTCAGTGAACCAATAACCTCGGCTGACCTACAATGTATTCATATTTGTAATATAATGTAATTAATTTATCGCTATGTAATCGTAATCTGACCATAATCTAACATTTTCGAAAACCTGTAATTATATTGTAATCATAATCTTGCTTCTATAATTTGTAATATTAATTGTAATCGTAATCCACCAAAAACTCGTCTTAATATCTGATTACAATATGATTACAAGTGTCTTACGTATAATACGGTTAACTCACAGGACTACAGTACATGTTAATGGATTTACCCAATTTTTGGTCGTGAAGGAAACATGACTAAGAGAGGGAGCTTTATCTCTTAGTAATGAAGCCTCAGTTTCTGCACCACCACCAGAGGTTAGGTTAGGTTAGTGTTTGGAGGCACATTATGAATACTCCTACGCTGCTGGTTGTTTTGTGCTGCTCACTACCTCTAAAGTTTGATCCCACTACAAGTCAACGCTGAGTTCTTAGTTGTAGTTGTTATTATGTAGATTTTTTTATAATCAAAAGTTATCTAATTGCTTATAGCTGTAATCACGATTGTAATTGTAACCCAGGAATATCGTAATCATAATCATAATCGTTATCTAATCAAGAAAAATCACTGTTAACATAATTGTAATCCAAAATATTGATACTTGGGTTTTATGATCCTAAATGTAATCAATAAAAATAATAATTTGGTTGTTTAATCACAATCTTAATCAAGAATCGTAATCGGCCTTTTGTCTGCTCGTGACACTAAGTTTAATTTAACTGAAGGTATGCGAACCCAACCTAACATGACGTGACCTGAACTAACTCAACCCAAATATAATAAAATTAATAAAATCTGATCTAACTTTCCTAAGTAAAGTTAAATCTACTGACCTGACCTGCACGTCAGCTGCCTCAGGTGTCAGCTGTAGCACTCGCTCGCTCATCAGTTTTTACCATCAAAAATCCCGGGTTTCGTCTTGATACCATCTCTAATTTTTGTGTGTATTGTCTAAGGAAGCTGTCGATAAAATTCAGTATTGTTTATAAGAAATTATGTTCAAGGAATCCACTCTTGTGTCCGTCACCTTAAATTCTAGTCCAAGGCAAGACACTGCATACTGGGGCATGGGGGATGGCCACAGTGTATACAAGCGCTCCTAGACGCTCTGGCCCACCAACAATACATGTTGACAAACTCACATTCCGTGCAGAGTTCTGTTCTTTTTGGTCATATCTGGTGACCTCGATGTTATCGCTCAAGCTCTCGCTTACGCTCAAGGGCGGTGAATGACAACCACAATGCAACAACCACTGCTGTGCGCTGCAAGATCCAGGCCCGCGTGGAACGTTACATCATCACCCTCGCATCAACTTATGTGTCACAACACCTCATCGTGTTTATATTTCATTGGAGCTTACAACACTTCATGATGCTTAAACCTCCGAGTCATCAATAACAGAGACAGCTCTGGTCTGTCTCCCTCACTCACCCAGCAGTTAACAACCACTGCATTAATGATAAACACCAAGAAGGTTTGATCCCTTAAAGGAGAGAATTGTTATCTCTGTGATATTGTATAACTTGACACCTTTTGTTGTGTCAAGCGAATGACCTGAGTGTTATGTCTGAGAAATCCAGGACGGGTGACACAGCTGTTATCTACCAGGAAATATTGCGTGTAATGGTCATGTTGACTAAGTGTGAATACCCAAACACACTTTTAATCATCATTTACTGAGCCTTATATGTCTTTCACGTCTTTAGACTTTATTTTGAATGTTGGAATACAAGATGGTTGCCAATTTGGAGAAAAAAAGACCACGCATTATCATGAGGGTTATTTTAGGGGTGACACGAGATAACAAAACAAAGTAGTCATGCCAAACAAACCCTCAGCCAGGAATTAGATCCCCTTTCTTCTCCCCTCCCTTCAGAAAGACGAAAAATCACTCACTAGGAAGGGTGAGATAAGTTTGTTTACCTACACCAACTGTCCACCACCAACAAAAACTACTTATTCTCTTGGCATTTTACAGCAACAGACGATCTTGTCATTTATTGCATAAGCAAGCGCTCACTTCTGCTTGTGGCCACCATCAACAACTTAATAATACTTGTGCCATCTTACATCAAATCACAAACAATACTTCAGCCTATTTGTAAACAACAGAAACAAAAATTAATTAAGTGCCAAACAATAGTTAATAATGCAGTAAACTCCCAGAACGATTACTATTAATTATTTCCCGTTGTACTAAAGATAACTAAGAAAAAGTAACACTGTTTAACACCATAACAATCTTTGTGTTATCTAGCTCAGTGAGAGTGACGGTGAGGCATTGTTTGTGAGTAAGTTAACTTGATGCTCAGACAATACCAGTAAGAACGACGTAGCTGCTATAGTAAATGGACGTCACAACACTCTTGAGAAATTAAGTCAGTAGCGGCTAATTACAAATGCTTTCGGTTTGTTCCTCACTCGTATGATCCTCGAACGTGAGTTGTTACCACAGACTGTATGAGATGTTGGGAAACTCTTAAGGAAATAACAGCGAAATCCTGTAAATTCTTGAACACAATAGAAAGTATCCAAGTAAAACCGAGATGGATTGTGTAGGTGGGTGTATGAATACTGATCCTACCCCCAAGGAAGGTGACGAAAAGGCGTGTCTCAGAGGGCGTACAAACTGCTAGGCTACAGACTATCGCTGACAACTAACCTGAACCCTACTCTCGTGACGTCCTTTGTGACTGTCAATACGTTACTGATATAATAGTTACGAAAAAAGCATTTAATGGACTCAGTGAGACACGAGGTAATAAATGATGACCCCTTTACACCTCTATTCCCGACACGACTAGACCAAACGGCAGGGGGTACTGTAGGTGAAGTAGGCCAGATACGACCGGAACTTACTGGTCTTAATGTCCCAGTGACCCGCGTCCTACGAAAGTAAAAGTCACTCTACTGTATTGATTTAGCTAGAGTTACATTCGAGTCTTATCCCCCTAACTAAAATATTCACTTAGAGATATATTATTATTATGCTGTCTGTCAGTTTGTCCAGTTGTAGTCATTATTATCTTGCCGGGACAATAATATCTGTCCTACTTTGGGCTGATCACCTAACCTAACCTAACACACAGGTACCTTAATGGAAAGAGGAAGAAACTACACATTTGGTCATTATCAAGTCAAGGTCAAGGTCAAGGTCATAAAAGAGAACCGAAAATCATTACATATATTTTTGTCCATAATCAGACTGTCTTTACGAGCCTATTATATATTTTATGACCCGTCCTGTTGCTTGGGGTGTCGGGATCTCCCTAGACCTTCCCCGCGTTCCCACAAGTGCTCATAATGCCATCAGAGGTGTATAATAATAATCCCGGGTTATAAATAAGTCCTCAAACAGATACCAAGTGCTCTTAGTGATCTCAAGTGACTCCAAAAGTGCTCAATGACATCAAGTGACTCGCAAATGTTGTTTGATTGAATAAAATTTGATTTCAACAAAACTTTTTCCTTTCAAACGACTTATAGCTGTTGTACTTAGTGAATAAAGTACCACAGCAGTTAGAATTGAGTGACCGTACAGCAGGCCAGGACCACCGTACAGCAGGCCAGGGACCACCGTACAGCAGGCCAGGGACCACCGTACAGCAGGCCAGGGACCACGTACAGCAGGCAGGCCAGGGACCACCACCGTACAGCAGGCCAGGGACCACCGTACAGCAGGCCAGGGACCACTGTACAGCAGGTCAGGGACCACCGCAGCAGGCCAGGGACCACCGTACAGCAGGCCAGGGACCACCGTACAGCAGGCCAGGGACCACCGTACAGCAGGCCAGGGACCACCGTACAGCAGGCCAGGGACCACCGTACAGCAGGCCAGGGACCACAGCTGCTGAATCAAACATAACTCTGCCCCTGACACATTGATGGTCACCCACTACTCTCTTATTCCCGCTAATTGACCCCACCTGACTCACCCTACCTTGTTCTACTACCATATCCTTCTACCATAAGCCATCACCATACGCTACTTCCATATCCCACCACCATACTGCACCACCATATCCTACCACACCCCACCATGCTCCATCATATGAGAGTTAGTTTGGTAATGCCTCTTAAACTGAAGGATCCTTGAATGTTTGTCTCTGTTTAATGTCCGTCCTCCGTTCTCCCTCTTTACCAGGCCTAGGTCAGGGAACACACACACACACACACACACACACACACAACGAATGGAAGGTAATGCTAGGGTTGAGTGAGACAAGAAAGGTGTAAACAATGACAGAAGAAGTTTGAAACACCAAGTCGACGTTCAGCTTGCATGTTGCCTTAAATCCTCTTCAATAAATTTCTACTTAACACACAGAATACATAATTGAATCCTTAACCTTCTCATTCATTATCAGTTATTATTCACGATGCATATCAAGTAAAGTCGTAAAATTAAAAAATGATCGAGAATTTAAGCTTTGAGAGGTCCGTTGACCACACCCCGGGAGGACCACCACACGCAAAATCAAATTTAGGTCGAACGGAAGAGAAAACTTTTGTTATATTACTGCATCACTCAGCCGACCCTCAGCAGGCATTGTGTTGTGTTGTGCTTACTTCAAGAGTCGGCGCCTGACCCTGCCTACTCACCTCACACACCACCTAACACTGTCTGCTTGCTTCACACACCACCTAACACTGTCTGCTTGCCTCACACACCACCTAACACTGTCTGCTTGCCTCACACACCACCTAACACTGTCTGCTTGCTTCACACACCACCTAACACTATCTGCTTGCTTCACACACCACCTAACACTTTCTGCTTGCTTCACACACCACCTAACACTGTCTGCTTGCCTCACACACCACCTAACACTGTCTGCTTGTTTCACACACCACCTAACACACACCACCTAACACTGTCTCACACACCACCTAACACTGTCTGCTTGCCTCACACACCACCTAACACTGTCTGCTTGCTTCACACACCACCCAACACTATCTGCTTGCTTCACACACCACCTAACACACACACACCTAACACTGTCTGCTTGCTTCACACACCACCTAACACTGTCTGCTTGCTTCACACACCACCTAACACTATCTGCTTGCTTCACACACCACCTAACACTTTCTGCTTGCTTCACACACCACCTAACACTGTCTGCTTGCCTCACACACCACCTAACACTGTCTGCTTGTTTCACACACCACTAGCCCATCACCTACGCCACTTGTCGTCCATACCAATACCAACACTTTCATTTTTAACATTACTATGACCACTTTCACTGCCACCACCACCACCACCATCACACTTGGCTATCACTGATGTGGTTAGGTTAGGTTGCATGTGGAACCACGGATCTTTAATGATTTGAGTTTCAGAGAGTGACCATGGCGACGTGTGGTGTTTCAGTGAGTGACTTGTTGGGGATTTTTTATCAGTTTCCCCATGAACGTAACAAGTAATACTCATGATGATTAACTACAATTAACTGGTCAGTATCACACAGTATGTACACACTGTATGAATGAATGGTGATATGATCTTATGAATGAAATTTTTTGGGGGGTTAACTAACTTTAAGATTTTGGAAAATATTAGTAATATGTGGTATAAATAATAATGTGTGTGTGTGTGTGTGTGTGTGTGTGTGTGTGTGTGTGTGTGTGTGTGTGTGTGTGTGTGTGTGTGTGTGTGTGTGTGTGTGTGTGTGTGTGTGTGTGTGTGTGTGTGTGTTCTGACTTACAGGAAAAGTTAAAGATTATCTTTAGACAAACTATGTGACTACAGTGTGTCACCTTGGAGGATGGGACGTGGGTTAATTTTGATACTCTCCTCTCCTCTCCTCTCCTCTCCTCTCCCCTCTCTCTTCCTTTATCTTCATCAACTGAAAGGGTGAAATTTCGTGACTTGTTTGGGGAAGTAAAGACGGTCTGTGAGTCAGTGTCGGGAACACCTTGTGAGCTGAGGATTAGTACCTATTAGAGGAACAGTTGGGGTTGGGTCCAAGACGTTGTGGGTGGGGGAACATAACGAGCACAGTGAGCCCACCCAGCTGAGGGGTCTTGGCAGGGGGCGCTGTAAACCCCCATATTTTTTTTTTCTGACCAAATATCATGGGCATTTTGAGGCAAACGTTCAGGACACACACACCATCCACAGTTTACATAGTGTAAACTGTGTATCGTCTATATAATGATGATAACATGTGTGGTGTACAGTATATCCTTGTGTGGGTGGATCTTCGTCACGCCGGCCTGAGAGATGCATCTTGGCCTACTTTCTGCATCCTTGGCACGCCTCTGGACGCCGCTGTGTAATACTCCACAAACTCTCGGCGATTTCTATTGCCTTAAAGTCTTTCTTCGTGATTTCTAGTCCCTTGAAGACTTCAGGTTTCAAGTAAATCGTAATAAACATTGTGTAACACTTGAACTAACCGAGACACACACACACACACACACACACACGTTACACTAAGTCTGCCACCTGTCTCTCGTCACAGGTAAATAACATAGGCTAACATAACTACACTTGACATAGAAAGAAGATAGAAAATTACTTGAGTGTAGCGAAAGAAATTTAACTTGAAACATGGAAATTAAATCAGCCATACAAAGATTATACCCGTTATTATTATTATTATTATTATTATTATTATTATTATTATTATTATTATTATTATTATTATTATTATTATTATTATTATTATTATTAATTCTTTTTTTTTTATTATTATTATTCCTCCGTCCATTTTTCTTTTTCATAATTATACTGTTTATTTTATTTATTCTGCGTCAGTAAGGAGAATAACTTCTACTGTGACTACAACTTTTAATACTACCACAAATGCAACTACGACTACAACTTCTACTATAAGTACAACCACAACCAGAACAATTTACCAGATAATTAATCAAATATTGCATTCAAATATAATGTTAAACTGTAAGATATTTGTATACATATTCACAGAACAACCTCCCCAAAAGTGTGTGTGTATGTGTGTGTGTGTGTGTGTGTGTGTGTGTGTGTGTGTGTGTGTGTATCAGTTATCTTTATGGTGTATAGTAATCTACATGGTTTCTTTCACCTGTACAAGTCATCCACAACACCTGCCTGACCTTCGTATGAGAATGTATGTTATTGTAGGGCTATCGTGTAAGAGGTGACGCTAGAGCAGGGTATAGGGTGGGTAGGCAGGTAGCTTGAAGGCGTCGCTCAGCCCATACTATCAGATGGTTCCAGGGTGTTTGTAGATAAGACGGGAAAAGTATTTAGCGTAGTACTTGTGTCTGTCGTGTCCCGAGTGGCGGCCACCACCTTGTGACCGAGACTTGTCTGGTAATTACCAGTCTGGGTAAAGCTGGTGGCACGCCACCTGCTGCCTCTGTGGCCGCCACACGACCCCACATTCCCACACCTAACAGAGGCCTATTTACCTTACGTTTGTTTATTTTTGGGCTCTTTATCTTAATTTTTTTCACTTTCATTGTCCTATTCTGACACTTATGACTTTCCTTAATTACCATTCTTGAGTTTATCGGAGCTTACATCTCCTCGTGGACCGGCCACCAGGCGACCCTACACGGTCACCCGACACCAACAGGTCGTACATTTTGGCCAGGAATCACTGGCCGTTTATGACAATATTCTTGTTCTGGTAAAGTCATTTGACAGTAAAGTGCGAGAAAGCGTCCATTGTTATTACCGTTTATGTTGTAGCAAATTGGAAAAGACGAATGATTTAATCAAACATAATAAATTAGGCTATCTTCTTTACTCCTGCTAATGTCCTCAATTGTAATAGTTATATACATCCTTCAAATCACTCATTATTTCGGGTTACCAATGCTTATATATATATATATATATATATATATATATATATATATATATATATATATATATATATATATATATATATATATATATATATATATATATATATATATATATATATATTCTTTGTCAGCAAACTCCAATATTTTATGTGGTTTAAGCTTGATTGTGACAAAGTGTTGTAGCAAGCGAGGGTTGGGTGCTTGTGAGAGTGAACTCATCCCCCCCCTCACAGCACACAACACACCTACACACTGCCTCCTCTAAACAAAGGGACTCAGGTTAAAATTAAGTACAAGAGGGATGGAGGTAAAACCATGGGTATTGGTGGACTAGGACCTACCAATGGCCCTGCACCCCTCCACCACACTCTACCATGGCCCTGCACCCGTCCACCACACTCTACCATGGCCCTGCACCCCCCACCACACTCTACCATGTGAACACCTTACTGCCCAGCCTACCGAGATTCTCACCCCACATCTTGTAACTCCTCGTAAACTCTGGATTTATTACAACCAAAACACACGTAAGCTAACTCACACCATGACTTGTGAGATTTATTTTAAACATTGTTCTTTTAAACAGAACTTTTGTATCACGAAAAAAAAATAGTTTATGGGAACACGACCGAAGCACCATGGGTAAATAACATGACCGATGCTCCTTTATTCTCCAACTGGTGCTGGGGTGAGGAGAGTGAGGCCGCTGACCAAGCAGTTTATCGCTTTTTTGCACCACTTTTCCCCCTCTGCTTCAAGGACTAGCGGGCCATGACCCGTTAAACATGTTCCTCTGACGAAGCTGCTCCTTTTTTATAGATGTATTACTTTGGTCTAGATACCTCCTGACTTACCTAAGTAAATTTCCTCGTTACACCGTGTAAAGGTACAGGGGTGAGGGGCATCTGGCGTAACTCACTGGCTCCCCTTGTGATGAGAGAGAGAGAGAGAGAGAGAGAGAGAGAGAGAGAGAGAGAGAGAGAGAGAGAGGTTCATGGAAATAATATGAGAGAGAGGAAGATATACAAGTAACAAAAGAAGAGACGGCCATAAGGCGGTCAGTTCTTCACAACAATAAACTTTCGTCAGCTACCAGAGTGAGAAAGTTGTCAAAACTTAACTTTACACTACGTTTAAGTTCCTCATAATGAAACTTACTTTACTGCGCCTAATAACAGACTCACCAGGACCATCAAAACAGGCTGTGTGTAAAGTTCTTCTCTGTTTACTGTATTCAACATAATTATCATCTCTATGAAACTTATCAAAGGTAAACAAATATGACAACTTCGTCTAGGTCTCTGGGAGATAAGTTTGCCTCTACAACGCTAATTAACTGAGAGCAAACGAGGCCGGAAGCACATAACTCCAGGATAACAACACTTCTTTCATTTGTTTATTCCTTTATTTACCGAACTGCAGTACTCATTCATCACGTGCTGTGTGTGAGAGAGAAGCAAGTCACGCCTGAGTAAAGGAAATTCTACGTCAATATTTACAAAGGAGTAAACCAAATCTGAGGATTAATCCAAGTGGCGTGTATGTTGCCTGATGACCTGTTGTATACATCACCCCAGTGGCGTTAACTCTAGGCAGTAACAATAAGGTGATATTCAATGAACAGTACTTACATATAAAACAAAATCTCTGAAAAAGATCCATTGCGATGTGTTAATGCATTTTTACACATCACGATGCTGCGCGGGAGACATCAAGACTACATTCTCTTATTGTTGACACTGACCACATCACCACCTTCACTTAACGCCACCGTCACCAACACATCAACCCGGAAACAATCACCAGCCATTCCATCTTTGCTTCTCACTCATGACCAGCTCATTAAAAATCATTTATCCTTGAATTGCTAGAGGAATATCTGCGGTGTCAGTGATCTTTGTTACGTTAGAACGATATACCAGAAAGAAATATGAGGTGTTCTCTCTTTTGTTTTGCTTTTGTTAGATTTTTTTTGTGCCACTTACAGCGGCTAGTTTATTGTGCACCCCATACTCATCCTGTGAGCGGTAGCGCAAAAGGATTACAGAGGCTGACATGCTAGCGGAAATAGACGTCACCATTGCTTATCGTCCTGAGAGTTGGAATCACCTGAAGATGGCGAGACGTGTGTGTGTGTGTGTGTGTGTGTGTGTGTGTGTGTGTGTAATCCTCACACTTTCATAATGTCAAGAGCCTAGAACTATGTGATTGATTTTGTCGTAACTGGAACAAGTTAAGGTGAGAGAGGACAGGGCGGTGGGTTAAGTTAGGTTACATCCACTTGGGTTTCCTAGCCCCCATTAGTCCCTGTTCACCTAGCAGTAAAGTAGGTACCTGTTGTAAATCGAAAGTTGCGAATTCGTATTCAGGGAGTTGTTGGAGCTTCCATTAACTTGATGACATAAACCATTGACTCTTCAGGCTTCTACGCCCTTAACTCATGAGACATAAAGGCAAGCATGAACTTAACATGCTTCCCTGTTGGGCGCTGTAAACGCTTCTGCGCTTCACCTTACACAAGGATGTAGGGGAGTGCCCAATAAAAAATAAATAAACAAAATGTTTTAATTGCATATATTACAATTTATAACTATTGTACATTTTTTTAAATAATGTATTGAGATGATATGGTAATATCCATTGTTTCCCTTTTCCCTGTGTGATTTTATCAAGATCTAAGGAATATATATATATATATATATATATATATATATATATATATATATATATATATATATATATATATATATATATATATATATATATATATATATATATATATATATATATATATATATATTTTTTATTAAACTTTATATTATTATTATTATTATTATTATTATTATTATTATTATTATTATTATTATTATAACAACAATAGGTGGAATTGTCTTAGGCTTGGCGGTGATGGTTTGCTGGGTCAGGCCAGGTCAGTTTTTATGACGGTAAACTAACACAGTAAGTCATAACTAAGTGCAGTATAAAACAACACACAGTAACTTGATGACAAACGCAACAAAACAACAACCTAACCTAACCACGACCACATTGAAACACTCCTGAGTGAAGGCTTACTTTATACACCCTGCATGGCCTTTAGTCTACACTTTTTTTTTCACCCACAGTAAATTATATTACTTACCTTGAGCCAAGAAGCTGTGTAAAAAGTGGTTCTACTAAATACTAAACCAAGATCAAGATCAAGACTACACATTACACTTGAACTTTTATCTACAGGTTTAATAAACTTTCTCAACGAGGTAGATACGGCATGGTGTTTCGTTCATACGGCATGGTGTTTCGTTCAGACATCCCTCTCAGGTGGAGGTGACGGAGAGGAAGCGTCGGAGAAGATCAACTCGCCCCCCACCCCACCCTTCTCTTCCGCCTCTACGCGTCTTCATCACACACACACACACACACACTTGCTGAGGTTTCCTTAGAGTTTAATTGTTCACCCACTGATTTTTTTTCTCTATTTCTTCACACAATATAGTAATTTTTGTTTTGTTTATTTATTTCAGGAGAAAACCTGTGTAGGTGGTGCCCCAGTCCGAAGATGTTCGTTTCCCGGTCACCACCAGTCAGGCTGACCGGTCCTCTTTTCACCCTCTTTAAGATCTATAAGTTTTGTATTTTATGACAACCATTTAGGGTCGCTGTTACGTGATCTAAATTGTCTAGTGGGAGTATATTGCTCTTGTGAGTTATTTAGTTATTCTAAAAAAATGACAATCGTCTATATACAGTACAGCCCTGCCCTCCCCAGAGTATAGTTAGCAATAGGCCTAGTATGGTCCAATAGGATGGTTGCAGTTTCCTCCATTCTTATGTTGAGTTCATATATTACATGACTGAGTGGCTGTCGCAAACGCCATGCCAGTCATCAACGGGATCTTACATCGAAGTGAGTGAGGAATTATCAAGGGAGACAGCAAGGTGTGAGAGGTGCTATCATTGGCCTTCACAAAGAGGGTATACGTGACGCTGAGATAACACGGCGTGAACCCACAGTATCAGAATGGGTTAGACCCCATGAAACAACTGATGCCACACTGACACCTTATAAATGTTTTACTTTAGGTGTTGCCTGATATATTGCTGTAGCTGTTCACTGTAATATCAAGTACTATTTGCTGAGTCACTCTTCATAAATCAGTCATCATGAACAACATGAGTTGGCATATTGTGAAACTCAGTAAGAAGGAGACTTCATTAGTACAACAATGTTATGGTGTAGTGTCCATTTTGAGGTCTGTCTCAGTCTCAGTTATGATGTTCCAAAACACTTCTATTTAATGTATATTTCAGTGTTATTGTAATCATCAGTCAGTGGCTTGCTTACATGTGCCCTGCTTCCACCCAACATGATACATACACTAATATAGCCTTTTGGATTTATTGTTATATTGAAGTATCTACAGTAGTATGCCATACAAGGATGACACTCTCCCCAATCCTACCCCCATCTTTAGCTGTTGCTCATATGACAAGCTGACATACTAACTTAGGATGATGCACTGGGGATCATATCAAAGCATGTTTAACGTTTCAGACTGTAGCGATGGAAAAATCTAACGCTACTTTTTGGGGGGAGATTGTACAGTACATTGAGTCCCGTTTGGTGTTATGTGTTCATGATCTCAATTAGACTCTGTTTTTGTTCTTGGTTAATTAAAGAACAACAGTTTCCCACTCTGAATATCTGAATTTGAATTTTCTTGTGTTCCTATGTAGTCTTTTTATCCCTGTTTATAGAGCTGTTTACCTGCACACAAAATATATCCAGTACAAACAACATACATCTATTTTGTTATAATTCTTTATTTTCTTCTTCTTCTTCTTCTTCTTCTTCTTCTTCTTTGAACCGGAAATGCTGGCTGTTGGTGACGGGGAAACGACTTGATGACGAATCGTCTCGGCAGGGTAACGTCTAGCATCCCTCCAGCCTAAACGGCAGCCAGTTATTAAAGGCAGAGGCGGAGGTGGACGACCGGGGATAAGTGCCGTGATGGTCGTGGTAAGTATAGGCAGCGTCAAGTGGAGCACACTGAGGCTCGGAGACTCCTGAGTGACACACCGCCCTGCTGGAAGGTGGCTCAGGTGAGTACGTGTTCAGTAAACAGGTTCTTCTAGAACATAAAATTATATATTACTTAATTCAAAGTTTGTTCGTATTATTTCTACAGCCAACAGGTGGAGCTATTAGAATGTTATTTTTTTTAGATTAATCAATTGTGCACTAGTAAAAGTACACAACAATTTGTATTCACAACAGTAAATGATATCTTTACTTTTACTTTTATCCTCTTCGCCACTGATCGGCTCGTTAGCCGCCCGGGCGATCGGTCACGTCTCTGTTACGCACTGTTGGCAAGTACTGGGCATGCACCGGCTCCTGAATGTACCTGAACCTGCACCAGTGTTGGTCAAGTCTGGTCTTGAAAGAGCTCACACTCGGTGCCGTCACAAGACTTTCTGGTAGATTGTTCCAAGAGTTCACAACTCTCACTCCGGAAAAGTTTGCCCTCACAGTTTTCTGGATCTGCGCCTTCTTCAATCTTGAGCTGTGACCCCTTGTGGGGCGAGCGTCCGCCAGCTCCTCTACTCGTTTCTACTACAGCTATACCTTATGGGGTGTAGCTGTAGTAGAAACAAGTAGAGGACAAGTGTTCTACGGTCTAGTGCTGTCTCATTCACTCACTCAGATGAAGGTCTTCCCTATCGAGCGGAGGAAGAGCTCTATGAGATCTTTATATCAAAGAAAGACACTTATGTAAGTTTGTTAGAATGTTAAATGATAAATATAATGATCTTGTAAAATATTCCTTGTTTGTGTGTCTCTATATCACAAGGTGTCGATAACATCAGTGACAGCGGCCCACAAAACTTAACTAATGGTCTGGATCCGTGTTAACATGACTTGAAACAAACATTATTATTATATGCGTCGTTGCCTGACTCATCAGTGGTAAAGTGTGTGTCAGTCAGACCACGACACTCTTGTGACGCCGTGAG
Source organism: Homarus americanus (assembly GCF_018991925.1). Lineage (NCBI taxonomy): Eukaryota > Metazoa > Arthropoda > Malacostraca > Decapoda > Nephropidae > Homarus > Homarus americanus. Next base: position 5,095,864 of record NW_024715014.1, read on the forward strand.
TTACAGTATATGAGTGTATCTCCTGACCTCTTCTCTTGAATCATTAAACTTGATCCTGGGTCACTTGTGATGTAGGTAGATAAGAGACGGCCAGTGAATGACAGACATGTAGACTTTCACAATCATGACAAGAAATATGTCAATAGCAGGGTTGGTCTCACGTGAGGTACAGTACAGTAGGTCCATCATTACACACTCTCACATCACTACTTTATTCGAAGCTGTTAATAAAAGTAAATATGTGGTTCTGGTCATTAAGTGAATTTGTAAAATAAATAAAAAGCAACATGAGGTCTTGAGGTGGCAGAGTGTACGAGGCTGACATGACAATCCCGCAGTTGCTTCTCGGTCATCAGCTGTTTCAAGAACGGTTACAATAACAAACCAACCCAAGGGATATTTTATTGAATTTGATAGCAAAAGAACCGTGGCCACACTGTACTGTACTTCAGCTTCCCAAATGCCAAGACAACGTTTAACAAGAGTCATTAGGGAATGTTTTCTAAAGTTATTTAACACAGACATTGTTGATATATTGTGAATGACGAGTTTCTTAGTGCATTTATGAAGACTTTGTGGCGTATTAGACAAAAATTACCCTGTAGACTTTCACCTCTTATAATATTGGTCAAGGTGGAGTACTATTACCATATTTGCATAATATTGACACCGATAATGTATATAGGGTTGCTTGGCACCTCAGTCGATGCTTTACACCGGCTGATCAAGTCTCTGTAGGCTGCAATTTGCATTTTTTCTTTCTGTTTTGGCGAGACTAAAGCCTGGTTAGTGGCTCCGGTCTGCCGCTCAAGCAAGCCTGGGTTACTCATGGGAGCCCAGGCGCGGGGGTGGTAATGTTGTCATCACGCCACTGACTGCTTCGTTATATCTCCGCCACGTGGTACTCCCTCAGTACTTTCATTTATGTTGATAATTCTATTTCGTTTTCCTTTTGATGTGTCCTTCACTTCCACCTATCTGAGACACACCCAAGTACTCAGTCAGTCTTTCTAATTATCCTCATGCAAAGGCGTTTCTCATTAATTCCACAGTAACCTTGAAACACAACTGATTACTTACTCACGGACGATGGACTATGACTACTGAAGTCCTGAATGTCGTCAAACTCACACCCAAATGTCACATAGTAGCAACAGTTGTGGTCTTTGTACTGTACGTTAGGTGACGGCTGAGGCCCTAATACTGCCTTCCTGATAATGTTTTGTAGTATTTTATTACTTCATACTAGTGTCCAGGGCAGCCTGAGGTGTACACTGTGACCTGTCCTACACACACACACACACACAAGTGATGGCTTGGGTCCTCCCTATTCCAAGAAACTCCGGGTCGGTTTTTCCCAGGACAATCATGCCAAGAACGAAGCGGACCCAAACGTGTAGAAATATTTTAACTTTTTCTACTCTTGTTCATCTTGTTCAATTATTGTGTAAATAATAAAGAATAAAAATAATTATTTAAAAATCTTATTATTATTTATCCCAGGGACCTTTTGTCTGAGAGGGCCTTTTGTCCTACACCCGGCGGACCTGCGGTGTGGTTGTCCTTCGGGGATGTTATTTCAACGAGCTCCGTGACTGGACCAGCCTTTGTCAAGCCTCAGGATCGGACAAGGGATATTATGTCTTTTATACTCGGACCGATACAGTACAAGACAACTTATAGTTTATTTTATCTTTACTCTCGGTGTAATGTATAATTCTCGGTAGTTTGGTGTTTTGATTCAGTGTTCAGTTTATAATTCTAACAACAGCGGAACAAAAGAATGACTTACTTAAAGACCGTAGCTCTGGTCCCACTGCTTACATAATGACATCGAAGATTTTGGAGAAACTGAGGTGTGTACTGACCTTTGTATGAGACCGACCAAGGCTCTACATCTCACTGGTAAGTTGTGTGTAAGATTTCTATGTCCTCGACACATGTATAGCGACAGCATCTCATTAGGCTCAAAATACCTGAAAAAAATTTCGCTTAAGTACCGCAATAACATGTGTTGGAGCAAGTGCAGAGACCAACTTCTGTTAAGGCAAAACAGATTACAGTGTACAGTTGCGATTCAAATTCTCTGAACACTTGACAGTATCTTCGTGTAAGTAACTGATGATCATTAGTTGAAGATGATTGTAATTTTAACGTATTTTCTCATATTTTTCTTTGTAGGGACACAATGATTACCGTCATGTGTATGGACTGACTGACTGACTGACTGGGTTAACGTACAGATTTACCCATTACAATCCTTTTGCCCGCTACCATGAGACGAGGAATGCTGCCATAACACTGGGAGAGATACACGTGAGGTACTATGTAATATTTTATGTGGTAGCACTAAAACATATTAATAAAAAGTTACGCCGTCATTAACTACTGTACTTTTATTATAATACAAAAGATAAGGTTCCACGTTGACGGTCCGCGTAGCAACACACCAGCACTAAACCCCTCAAGTAACTGGTGGTGGTGGTAACACTTCCTAGAACTGATGCTGTTGATCAAGATGAAGAAATACTGTATCGAGTCTTTCCGGGAACTGCTCCGGCTGCCAGAATTTCAAACTAGTGTACAAACATAGTTCACTCACTCCCTCACTCTAGTGTGTTGACGTGAGGTGTGATGGGCCTCCGTGCACATGACCAGTGAAAACTTCAGGCGATTCACACATCACAGGACGACTTGACACAGCGGCAGCAACACCTGAACGAGAGGCGTTACTGAGAACTGCGTCTGATATGACCAAGGATACACGTCTCCTCCTTAATGTTGCCTCACCACACACCTGTCCCCTCCCTTAATGTTGCCTCACCACACACCTGTCCCCTCCCTTAATGTTGCCTCACCACACACCTGTCCCCTCCCTTAATGTTGCCTCACCACACACCTGTCCCCTCCCTTAATGTTGCCTCACCACACACCTGTCCCCTCCCTTAATGTTGCCTCACCACACACCTGTCCTCTCCCTTAATGTTCCCTCACCACACACCTGTCCTCTCCCTTAATGTTGCCTCACCACACACCTGTCCTCTCCCTTAATGTTGCCTCACCACACACCTGTCCTCTCCCTTAATGTTCCCTCACCACACACCTGTCCTCTCCCTTAATGTTGCAGCTATTGGGGCCAGGAGGCGAGTCATCTCCCTGATCATGTCTTTGGGGGCCTCACACTTAGATGGTTCAGAGGCTAGTGAGAGACCACAGGACAACTTCTGAGTAGGTTTCTTTGACCCACGTCTCTGCCTCGGCCCCCGACTGTGTGTCATTCACTTCACGTACAGTTCCTGTCATTAGTGTATTTACAGGAGCTCGTCTTTTAACATTCCACAAATCATTACATTGAGATATTTGTTTTAATATTGTTTTAATTTGATTCCATAGTATGTTTACTATTGCGAGTTTCCTTCTGTCGAATATAAACAAACATAGGGTTACCACACTGCACAAAACCTGACGACCCCCTGTAAACGCACTAGTGAAGGGGACTGTACATCTCATCTTGTTGGCTCAACATTTTCAAGCTGAGTGAGCACACTGCTTTCGTTCAGGGGATTCTGGCAGCTGGTTCCTTTCCTACAGCCCACACAATGTCGGCCATTTCTCACACACATATACAGTTTGTGCATTTCTGGTACGGGCCAGAACAAATGCACTGACAGTTGCCCGCCCTGGTGTTGGCAGCCAGCTAGAGAGGGAAGTAGAAGGCCGGGGATGGAGGGAGGGGGTGGATGACTGCAGGGAGTGTGAGAGGGGGGGGCGAATTGTTGTGGTTTATGCCGGGTCGGGGTGTGTACACATAGAGCAAACAATTGGCTGGGACTGTGTTAAGGCGTGACTGTTCTGGTGATGGCAGCGTCCATTATTTTCACATATATCAGATAATATGTCGGCAGTAGTGAGGTGGTAAAGAGGACGGTGGCCGGCGGGTGAGGTGAGCGCCTCAAATTACAAGCCACGCCCCTGTATGGCACTGACCAGCGCCACTTTGTGAGACAGTAAAAGTTTCTTCAATAATTATCACCAACATCCTCTCAGGAGGTTCATACAGTGATCACTTGACGCACTACACACACATGAGTAACAGTTCCTTTGATTATGACGCTGATTTAAGGTGAATAACACGGAGCTCACCACTACTGTAGTCTTTATCACCACCATCAACACTACAGGAACCACTATAACCACCACCATTGCTTCCTCCACCATCAACACGAGCACAACTATCATCAACACCACAACCATCACCCACCATCATCACCACCACCATCATCATCACCACAACCATCACCCACCATCATCACCACAACCATCACCCACCATCATCACCACCCCCATCATCCACCATCATCATCACCACCATCATCACCAGAGGTTTTAATTTACACTACAGGTGACGACGTGTTCCTTCTGATGTCGGTGAAGGTATAGTGCTATTCGCCGTCAGGAGCTGGTGTCATTTGGAGCAGCACAGTGGTCTACACGATAATCAACCCTGCAACACCCTCCCCCTCACACACACAGGTCACCCTCCAAAACACCTCCCTGACACACAGTATATAAAGGTCTTGTGAGCGTGGAGCAGCTCTCCTCAAATAACCCAACTGTTAGACTACTATGTTAATGGTGGTCAATGTGCCCTTTAGAGGGCCACTTACCGGGCAGGTTGGGGTGTCCGAGGACACACAGGGTAATAATGAGGTCACCGGCAGCCCAGACAACTTTCCAGTTTGGTGCGTCAACAGCGTGGTGGTGGAGGCCGCTGTTAACTCACTCCTCACCTACAGCTAACAAACAACACCTAGGTTTACTAGGGACACATGTGTTCGTCCAAGGTCTTAGGTATACCCTCCACCACACATGTGTTCATAGATATACTCTCCACTCATATATCTTCCACGTGTAAAATAACCGGTAAAAGATACAACACCAATAAAGTACTTCAAAACATTACCTGGGACGGTGACCAAGGGTGTAAACATCATCACCATGAAGCAGGTGTCACGCTCGCTCTCCTCATCACACCACCACATCGACATCATGACTACACCATCACCTGTACCACTACCACCCACTGATACGACCACACCATCACCTGCACCACTACCACCCACTGACACGACCACACCATCACCTGCACCACTACCACCCATTGACACGACCACACCTACTTGCTCACATGTCTATCCTTGTCACACACCTCATCCACACCTTTCCCACTCATCTTACTCACGCCTGAACTAAAGAGTTTGTGTGACCGGGAAAACACTGCCAGGGGGAGTTCCACACAGCGCGAGTCAGGATATGAATTAATTCTGGTTGGCAGAGGTTTGGTAAAATGGACTCGACATAAAACTTATTGGCTCCCCTCGAAAACGTCGTAGGCCGGATAAGGGTGCATGTTGTTGGCACTGAGAGAGAGAGAATGGAAGAATTAAATATATTCTGTGAATGTGCATTGCTGGAATTTAATCAGCACAGAGTCGAGGCGGCGATGTGACCCCATACTCCACCAGCCCACAGAAGACAGTTATTCCATCAGGGAGTACACTTGACTTACATTAATGATTGTCACCTGTTCATCAGTAAAGTAGGGCTTGGCTTGAGTCTAAGATTCACTGAAATATTTTTATTTTTTACGAAGTTTGTCTCGGTAAGACTTGAGGTAAGGGCTTACAGTCTCATTGGTGGGATGATGGTGGTGTCAAAGTTCATGTTGCTATGTGCAGTGTTACGCCTGTTGGTAATTATGTATCATTTTGTGGCTCTAAAGTAATCCATGTTGAAAGCTGCCCCACTGATCTGTGCGTGTGAGGTCACCCTGTCTTGTTATTTACTTAATGGCCACCCACTAGAGGCAGCCATGCCGAGGAGAGGAGGCCAAGCGGTAGTCCTAGTGAAGGATCTGTGGAGGGGTGAGTCATCTGCACGGGAGTGTTTGTCACTGAGAGAAGATCTTGATTGTATAATAAGAAGAGAGGAGGTTCAAGTACGGCTCCCTGAGGAACTCTGGAATTGGTAGAGCGAGAGTCAGAGAAACGACCGTCCAAAACTACCCGGACTGCGACCAAAGAGAAAGGGAGAAAATAAATGAACATAACGAGGAGGCCATGACAGGGTAATTCTGCAAGTAAGGAGCGACTTTGAAGATGTTAAGAGTTACTGCAGGAGCCTCACCATCGCTGACTATTGATCGATGGATTCAGTGTGTGAGGAATGACAGATCTGCAGTAGGCTTCCCCTTACGACAGCCTTATAGTTGATCACTAAACGATGACATAAAGGGTTGGATATAGTACCATCTTTTATTGGGGGGGGGACTGGTACCTCGTCAGCTAATAAAACGTCCTAACTTTGTTTTAGTTCTGAGGCGCCAACATCTCTCAGGCACCTCCAGATCTAGATGAGGAATCAACCGCTCATCCTCCCGCTGGTTCGAGTTTGAGGCAAAATTTTGAGAAAGTAGTTTAACCTTCTCCTGGGAGTCTGAGATCACTGAGCAATCTAGTGAGCTGAGAGGAGGAATGAATGAATGGCTACTGAAGTTAGAGCTGAGTGAAGGTGAACCAGAATAATCTAACTATTGTGTTTGGGTGGTTCAGCAGCTGCCTGGTTGAGTTACGGCTTTACTAAGATCTTTATACTGTGTGTAGTTACTGAGTGTGTGTACAGTGATGGAATGTGTCTGGCTTATAGGTGCTGAAACAAGTGAATAATTAGAGGAAGTTGAGATGATTTGGGAAGATTTAATGAAGACGTCGATGATAACAGTGTTGTGTTGAGCGGCAGAAGATCACCAGAAGAGGCGGAAGACGAGGGAAAAGATAAATAAAAATCCTTAAGTCCGCCCAAGTCACTACTGGGAGCAAATAATGTTGGACAAAGAGACGAGATAAAGGTCAGGAGAGCCAAGATGAGATGATACTTTAAAACACTAAGTTAAGAAAGGATCAAACAGGTGTTCACGGTGTCCAAATATATCATGGAACTGGGGTGGGTGAGGGTGGTGACCTGTTGTGTCAGATTATGAACGGTTACAAAGTGTTCCTCCCTCACTAAACATACTTGGCCAGTGTGAATAGTCAGTGACCCATTGTGTCGTGGATGTTGATATCACCCAGCATGATAAGTTTGATTGTAGAATCATGTTAAATATGATGTATCGTGGGCAGGAGAGGAGTGTTAGAAGAGCCATAGACACGAGAGAAATGTTTTGACGGCACAGGTAGAGGAAGAGTGTTTGTATCAGTAGTCATCGTGAAGGGAAAAGTTCGTGATTATGGTGAGAGAAAAAAAATAGATTTTACATACCAGCAGAGACCACCACCACCACCACCACCACCACCAGGAAAGGTGAGGCGAGATGATAGGGACGTCGAGGGAACTGGAGTCTATGTAAGGAGCAAAAAATCAGAACTAGTTGCTTGTAAATGTAGGAGAACAGCGTGATAGTTGGTGCACCATCTGGGAAAGTTGTTTTAATTAATTATAGAAGATGGTTGGGGAAGTTTATTGGTGATTATTAATTAAGTACAAGTACACCCGATCGTGATGTGACGCTGACGACCTGTGGTGCACCGAGAAGACCCATGATTGACCAGTGGTGAGGGGGCTGCTGTGTGTGGGTGAGGGCTAGAGGCTGCCGTGTGTGGGTGAGGGCTAGAGGCTGCCGTGTGTGGGTGAGGGCTAGGAGGCTGCCGTGTGAGGGTCGTCAGGTCAAACACAGCCTCCAGGTCAAGTCTGGTCTGGTCCGCTCCAACCTTCCTCTCCTGGCTGGTGTTTTTGTGTGGCCAGTTTTCTCTTCGTCAAGCAAACATTTGGAATTTCTATGTAAGAGACGAAGTACATTTAAGGTTAGGTTAGGTCAGGTTAGGAAAGGGTGATTGAGGGTAGCCGCGTGAAATAGGCGTAATGTTACATTACCCTAAGTACTGTTTGTATATCAACATTCCTAACTGTAATGACGATATCATCCAAAACTTTATCAACATCATTAACATCACCATCATCATCAATAACACTGATAATGTCACATCAATATCAGTTATAATCACCACCAATCATCCTTAACATCAACAACAATATTGACATTATTATATCAGCATTAGTCCTCATCAATATTAACAATACCGGTTACATTACATCATCATTACCACCATCAAAACAACACTGACATTATCACAACTTAAATAAATTCTATTATCACACAACATCAGCACCAGGATCATCGTTAAAGCTGTTAAGAATTGTTTGATCAATATCGCTGATGGCCAGGAGCAGCACTGACGTAAAATGGGTAACGAAACTTAGAAGAGCGGCATCAAGGCCCTGTTTTCGGTGAGGCGCGGAGGAGCAACCTGAGGCTCCCAACAAAAACAAAATGTACCTGTAGATGCCTGGAGCGCTGTAACGGGTCGTGTGCCGCATCACCTTCACCGCTATATTGGCTTTCCCCATCGACTGACTGGGTGACCTTGGAGCCCAGAGCCGTGATCTTGTAGTCATTACCATAACTGTGTCGAAATCTATTAAAAAAAACTGAATTACAAAAACACAAGTGAGAAACTGCGCCTCGGGGAAGGTTCTCAAGGATATTAGGTCACTTAGAGAGGTGACTGCAGCTTCCTCAGGTGGTCGTGACTGAAGATCATTATTATTATCCCAACTTATACTTTTTTCCTTTTTTATCTTATACTTAAATTTGTTTGGAGGGTTTTAAACCTAAATATTTAAACTGGAGAATATTTACAGTTTATGTTATGGATTTGTAACGAATGGGCTTTTATTATTCCTGTACACGGTCACCCTCTGTTATATAAAGGATTCTTGCAAACAATTCCTCACAACATTATAACACTATTACACCATAACTCAAAATCAATTTATACTAAAGAACATAAATGTGGCATCCAGGACCGCTCGGTTGATGACGACAACAAAACTCACGGGGGGGGGGGGTCATGGTTATGTTGGGCCGCACCAAAAAACTCTGTCCAATACGACACACGACTCATAAGTACTTCCTCACTTCAGGGGGGCTACTTGCTGGTCCCTCTGGCCCTGAGAGAGGAAGTGAGGAAGTAACCATGTGGCCCCGTCAAGCACCTGCATGTTAGTCTCACTCGCCAACGTGGCCATGAGGCTCGTGGAGGTAGTTCCTGCTTCGCCACCCACCCCCAACTCTCCTGACTCAAGCGCAATATTGTCTCCTGTTACAGTACCTTCCATCCTTATGCTTTATTCTAGACAGTCACTGTTTCTTCCTCCTCCTCTCACTCTGACTCTCCTTCACGACCTTCATCTTGACCAAAGTAAAGCTAGAAGTGTGTCTTGAGATGTTCCCTGCAACTGTAAGTCTATAAACTTTCACTTATACTGACTTACCTTTTGAGATATCACCTGTGTATGTGTGTGTATATATAATGTGTATTTAGGTGTCAATACGTATAGTGGTATATAAACAAATGATGTTTTAAGTAATAGTATAAATAATGTTTTTTTAAAGTCACAGAGTAGCTTTCGTTTGTTGTAACAGATTTGTATATTTAGATCATTTAAATACTGCAATTACATTCCTGGCCGTGATTCCATCTTACTTTTTGTAATTCTAAAATGTCCTTCTGTAACTTTTTCTTCCGCTTTGTTCCATCTCCCACACACTGTTCTCACACTCCAGGTTCGTATTTTGAGCTTTCTGGGTTATTATTTCATATTTTATTTAAGACAGTACTTGGTCGCTCTTAATGCCACACTGCCCACCAACACGGGAGGGAGGTAACGCCGCTCAACCTTCAGTGGTGATCACCCAGCTGGACATTCTTCAGTAGGAGAATTAGTGAGATCTAAAGGTGCCACATTATATTACAACAGAGAAGTGACTGTCTACCTTCGTTATTTATGGTATATTGTGACATAAACTAACCTAGCACGTTAACTTATTATTTACAATGAATTACAGTGAAATATTGAGAATGTTAAGTAAGATTCACTGTGATTACCTGAACTAGTTGCTCTCCATACCTGTCTTGTTCTACTTTTCTCAGTATTTTTCCGATGTGAAGTTTCTGTACACCATGAGCCAGCGTGTACCAACTTTCTCACTGGAAATTGTATGAATCATGAAATATGTATTCACTTGGAATTTCATGTTTTAGATATTAACTACACAGATTGATATACTGAAGACCATAAGTCGAAGTAGATGATAAATCCGGTAGTTGATATTCAGTGAAGTATGAAGTTTATAACACAAACACATATGGTTGATGTCAAGGCAAACTTCTCCTATCATCAGTACAAGAAGAATGTGTCGCATGATAATAAAGTTAACTGTGTGTGTGTGTGTGTGTGTGTGTGTGTGTGTGTGTGTGTGTGTGATTTTAGAAAACATTTCATTCGCCACATTAAACACAATTGTGGAGATGCAAATGTTTAGTAGTGTTGAGGTTTGCATAGCTTGAGTGAGACAGGATGAAGAGAGCACCGAGAACTACAGACACTGCGGGCTTTCCACACGGCCCCCGGCAACACACCACTGAACCTACACGTCAATTAGAAAGACCAATGTTTGTCAGGAAAGTCCGGCAGTGCTTAAATTCATCCAGGATTTCCCACAACGCCTCAATAACCTGTACAACTGGTGCTTGCATGGCCCCAGCACCTTGACTTTGGCGGAGTGAATCTTCTTGACTGTGGGTGTTGTGGAGGGGAGCCGGACCTAGCCATATACGGCTCCGACTCCAGCACCACCACACCCACTGACACCTGTTGACCCACGCATACACACGCCCCTGGTGTTACTGGTTCAGTCACCGACCTGTGATTCACACCTTTGTTTGATCCATCAAATATGACCAACAATAACTGTAATAATAATAATAATAATATTGGTAATAATAATGAAAGAATTGTGATTTTTGGCTGCCATAAATAGTGTTTACGTCTCCTGTACTCATATCAATTACAGTAGCTTCAACAAATAGTATCGTGCCGCCTTTGTACCCCGTGTTGACAGATGGAGACCAAAGGTGCCTGTTGGAGGCGATCAAGGAAGAAACTTTGTCCGAAGTGGAGTCTTCATAGATGATGTGGGTGAAGGTGACGAGGACAGCCGGCAGGTGGTGTGGTAGGCGGTGTGGTGGTGAGGCAGGTAGATAGTGGTGTGGTGGTGGTGGTGGTGGTGAGGCAGGTAGATAGTGGGGTGGTGGTGGTGGTGGTGGTGGTGAGGCAGGTAGATAGTGGGGTGGTGGTGGTGGTGGTGGTGGTGAGGCAGGTAGATAGTGGCGGTGGTGGTGAGGCGGTGGTGGTGGTGGTGAGGCAGGTAGATAGGGGTGGGTGGGGGTGGTGGTGGTGGGAGGCAGGTAGATAGTGGGGTGGTAGTGGTGAGGCAGGTAGATAGGGTAGTGGTGGTGGTGGTGGCAGGTAGTAGTGGTGGTGGTGGTGAGGCAGGTAGATAGTGGTGGTGGTGGGAGGCGTGGTGGCGGTGGTGGTGGTGGTAGGTGTGTGGGGTGGTAGTGGTGGTGGTGGGAGGCAGGTGATAGTGGGGTGGTGGGTGGTGGTGGTGGTGGAGGCAGGTAGATAGTGGGGTGGTAGTGGTGGTGGTGGTGAGGCAGGTAGATAGTGGGGTGGTGGGGTGGTGGTGAGGCAGGTAGATAGTGGGGTGGTAGTGGTGAGGCAGGTAGATAGTGGGGTGGTGGTGGTGGTGGTGGGGAGGTAGATAGTGGGGTGGTAGTGGTGAGGCAGGTAGATAGTGGGGTGGTGGTGGTGAGGCAGGTAGATAGTGGGGTGGTGGTGGTGGTGAGGCAGGTAGATAGGTGGTGGTGGTGGTGGTGAGGCAGGTAGATAGGGGGTGGTGGTGGTGGTGGTGGGAGGCAGGTAGATAGTGGGGTGGGTGGTGGTGGTGGTGAGGCAGGTAGATAGTGGGGTGGTGGTGGTGGTGGTGGTGAGGCAGGTAGATAGTGGGGTGGTGGTGGTGGTGGTGGTGGTGAGGCAGGTCGATACCGGGGTGGTGGTGGTGGTGGTGGTGGTGGTGGTAGTAGTGGTGTAGGGGCGGCAAGGTTATAGGGAGGTGGGGCCCAGTATATAAAGGACCGGGGAGGTGTGTTGGGTGCACACTTCCTCTCTCCCAGCCACTAGGTAGGTAACAGTCTACACGTCCGTCCGTCCCACTAGGGTTGAGCCATCCTAACATGAGGTGAATTGTTTGTGACCCTGTGAAGTGAAGTGATATATTCCAAGTTTAGGTTACCTAAACTTTATGCGTTACTAAGCGTTGTTACTGGAGATCAAAATCGGATTTATTATGTAGCTGTTCTTGTCGAGTCCTCTGTGTGGCTTCAGTACCTACAATGTGGGCAAAGTTGTAGCAAGACATGGAACGAGTGAAATAACATGGGTGAAAGTGATACTGGCTGCCCGTACCCTTACTACGATCTTCACTACTTAATGTTAACCTTATGTATGGTTAACATTTGGTCCTCAACTTTTCTAAAAACTTCTAAAAAAAAATCACTATTGTAGGAAGAAAGATTCCGTCTTAAAAAATGGTACTGATTCTACTTACAGAATTTCCATCCTAGCTTTAAGCCTCCCTCTTGACATACATACATCCCTTAACAATTTCATGACAGACTAGGACACATTCTCTGGCATATACACAACTCAGTTCTGTTCATGGTAGGCACGAAAAACATCTCCTGGGAGACAAAAAAAACATCGACCCCTGCTGACAGCCGCTCCATGACGCCCAGTTACTGGTGGTAGTTGTGTTCAGTGGTCTGCCACACACTTTCATGGAAACTTAGCCTGCAGCCAAAAACGATTTCACTAAATAGCTGAAGTGAACCTAGAAGCTTACTGTGTCTGTCTCCCACTTTGTCTGTACTTGTGTGTGTGTGTGTCCACTGAGGGTTTAACTGCTCAAGTTGTTCAGGGTGTATGTACTGTACAGTCAGGGTCATAAGTTCGTGTGCAGCAGTGAAACTGTATCACGGGAACTTACTGTACATACTCTGGTGCGAGTGGACGGTTTTATCTCAATTAGGGTGGAACTGCTGCACACGAACTTTTGACCCTGATGTACAGTATATGTACAGTCAACAAAATAATGTCTTCACCCTGGGTCAGACCGCCTTCGTAACGATCACCGACTGTGGCTATATTTAGTTGGTAAGGTTGGTAGTTCTGATTATGTGATTCTTTGTGTAACCAGTACGATGTATTCTGTATATCACGTATAGTTAATAGAGTACAGAGAAATTAACAGGAATACATATAAAATCAGTGTTGTTCAGAATTCTTGGTCAGGTATGTACAGTTAAGGTGCAGAAAATTTTGTTGTTGACTGTACGTGTTTCCTTAATTAGTATTCTGTACCTCCAGCCTGTGACTTCCTTATAACCGTCTTGAAGACTCGTGCCAATTATATTTTACAGCATCAACCTTTGTACCATACAGACGTGTTTTGTCCTGCAGTCAACACACTCACTCTGTATAGTGTTTACGAGTCATTTGCTGCCCGAAGGTTACCGAACCCTTGTTCCTACGTTCCTTTGCATATTCACACGCTATATCAATGAGAGTGAAAGCAAATTTACTAACCCAGTGAGTGGGGAGAGTGAGAGGCGAAGAGGTGTATGACAAACCGACTAAGCAAAGGTCTGAATGGACAGTTAGGCTGAGTGAGAGTGTGAGGCAACCAGCAGCGTGACGAGTCAAGCCAACGGGGCTTTGAGAGTGAGAGTAGCCTGTTGAAATATAGCACTATAAATAGACGGTAATATTTACATAATGTGCAGAGAACGTAAATTTTTGCGGTGGTGAGACTTAGTTGGTATGGGCGGCAGCCCCGACCAGACGTTCCTACTGTCCCCAGGCTATGTGGGGGATAGCAGAAGGTAGAAGGAGAGGAGGGGTACCAGACCTGGCAGCTGACAGTTATATTTATTATACAGTTGGTAGTCTGTTTAAGGTATTTTACCTTTCTCATACACTTTTAACTTTCTAGAAATACATACTTTAAAAAGTCTTCATATATTAATTTGCAATCAACAATATTCATCGTGGCTGTAGTACAAGCAACCAAGATAACAAGAACCAGTATGTAGCGAGACTGATCAAACTTAATGCTAACATCGTATTGAGAACAGCTCATTTTAATGATTAATCTTTTAACCCGCATTATTTTGTATTGATGAACAAGAAGCTAACTATAAATTCCTGCACGTGAGAGACAGGGAACCGCGACATGTTGCATCAACACGTGTAAAGTAACCTTGATACTTTCTAGTTTCATTACGTAGCGCGAACTCGTGTAGGTGATGACACTACATGAAGATGAAACAGCAGGTTCCGGTAGGTTAGTCTCGACAGGCGCAGGGTGAGTTGCTGGTGACCGTGTGGGCTCTCTCTCTCTCTCTCTCTCTCTCTCTCTCTCTCTCTCTCTCTCTCTCTCCAATAGCTGAAACAATACTATCTTTCGGCACTGTACAGCTGCCCTCCCACACTCACACTTTCTTCACTTAGATCGCTACGTAATCCTGTTGAAGTCTCTTCATCAAATTCTTTCATGAATTTTGTGATGAGTCGATGAATCATTTTCTTAATGACTTCATTTTGAGGGATGTGTAATGCGTTTGTTACTGAATTGGAATTATATATATATATATATATATATATATATATATATATATATATATATATATATATATATATATATATATATATATATATATATATACGTATATATATATGTGTGTGTGTGTGAGTGTGAGAATAGGCCTAATAATACTCTTCATTTAATATAGACTTATCAATGAGAGTACCTGATTTGTGTGTGTGTGTGATTCTCTCCCATTTACTCACACATAACAAGTTTATAAGTTAATATTCCACGTATCAGGCGGTTCTTTGTAGTTATTCCATTAATAAAGGCCATATCCTATTCTCTTTCATGTGCTCCTGGCAGAATGCGCCTCTTGCTGGTGTTCGCAGTGGTTGTAGCTGCAGCTGCAGCTCAAATCAATCAAAGAAGACCCGGCCAAACTAACAATCGCGTGCATAACAACCAAAGACCACACAATCAACAACCCCAGAATCAACAACAACCCCCACAAAAGGCAGACAGTCAAAAAGGCACACTCCTGTCCCTCCCTGAACCCCAACTCTGTGCTTCCCGTAAGTGTAACTGCATCATGTTATCAGTATGGAGCGAGACCCACTCCACTATAATCACAGGTCCAGCCTTAACTCTCACCGCCAATCACCAATCAACTTGGCGCGTGAGACACTATAAGGATGGATCCACATCAACGCAACATTGTTGGTAACATGTTGCTTAAAATATGCCTTTATTGCTAGAAAGAAATGTGACTTAATCACTTATTTCACATCAGTCAGTTTACTTGACATTTCTGTTGGCGACAATGTTGCAAACCTTTTCGCGTAATTTTCACAGCATTATTAATAACGCAGTTACCAACACAGGTTACCGACAACGAAGGGTTTGTATTGATCCACCTTTACTGTACTGTACTGTATATCATCCCCCGAAACTTTGATAAGGAGGAAAAAAGTATGGCGATGTTGATGGTGGTTGTCACAACAGTCGGTGTTGGAACTGTTTGTAACCAACTGCAGTAAGTAGTGCAAGAGAAAAATTTCAACAAATGACCTCTGCGGTGTACCTCACCTAACCTAACTCCTCTCCCCCAGGACCTAAGCAGTGGAATTTCAACGGACACAATTACTTCTTCTCGTGGGACAATGAGGGAGAAGGTTTCTACGAGCTCGCAGGAGAAACCCAAGGCAGAAAGGTAAACTGGTTGGAAGCTCGTAACGAATGTCGACGCCGCTGTATGGACGCCGTCAGCATGGAGACAGAAGCCGAGAACAACATGATATTCCAGTTCATACAAGACCGTAAGTAACACACAGGTATACTGTCTTGTCTTATTCTGCTTATATATTTATCAGGATAATTCACAAGTATATAAAATATATAGTTTAAAAACAGTCTCCTATTCTAAGAATGTTATAAGCTTTTACAAGGTACACTGAGTGTTTACTTTTTCAGGTAACCTCTCTTACATCTGGACATCTGGTCGCCTGTGTGACTTCACTGGGTGTTCTGAACGAAAAGACCTTCATCCTATCAACATTTATGGTTGGTTCTGGTCCAACACCAACACCAAGATGGCCCCCACTAACTCCACTCCCCCTGGCTGGGCCGCTCAGCCGTGGAGCCCCGCGGGCCACACTGGCGGACCCCAGCCTGACAACGCTGAGTATGATATCAACCAGACGTCCGAGTCCTGCCTGGGCGTCCTAAATAATATTTACAAAGATGGCATTAAGTGGCACGATATTGCGTGCTACCACAAGAAGCCATTTGTGTGTGAAGACAGTGATGCCCTTCTGGACTATGTTAAAGGAACCAACCCAACTATCATTTTGTAAGCTGCTGACAGCGATACTCCATTGTTTACCTTGTCACGAGAGACACACGGCAATGTAACGATTAATCAAAAACTAAGAAACGACAGCCAAATTCAAAAGACCGAATTGAAGCGTTTTTAAATAACTATTCCAAACTATGTAAAATTTACTGCAACTTATTAATGTCACTCTGTTAGGTTTAGTGAACCTAAGCTTCACCGCCAGTGAGAAATTTATCAACGTGATGTATTTTGTGGCTGTATGACAACTAGAGTAATACAGTAGCTTGTAACTTACAATCCATACAAAGCTTTTGGAGATATATGTCTGTCAGTTGCATGTGCCATTCACAAAATTTTGTATTTATCGAAAAAAGGTAATATATATATATATATATATATATATATATATATATATATATATATATATATATATATATATATATATATACGGTATAGCCCAAAAGTGAAGAGAGTGACTTGGTGACAATCTACAGAGCCTTTTCACCTAATGGATGATGAATTCATCAAGTGATTAAAACCCATCTACTGTACAGTAGTAGATTACGCTTTCATCTAGTAGGTGACGCTATCAACTAGTAGGTGAAACATTAATAAGGTGGTTGTTCCATAAGACCAATGTTGTTGAAGTAGTTTGCTCTTCTTTACTGTCCTGAACACTAGTATTTATTATGTGATACAATACAATATTACTATAATTATGTTGTGTACAATAAAACAAGTTATATATCACCATTTTATAATCCAGACTAGAGGAAAGATACAACAGCGTAACACCCGTCTCCACGTCGCCTTTATTTTAACAACACCGAGCGTTCATTACCTGGGTGTAGTTCACCTGTACAGTATCAATGGACCATGATTCATTTAATGAAATACAAACTGACAGCCAATTCTAATCTCTGGTCAAATTTAAGAACAAGTGAGAAGACGCAGTTTATATATGTGTAATATGCACACTGGGACGGTAGCTACATGTAGGCCCAGTTGTTAGTAAAGAAGCTCCACTTATTTTAGAAGAAAAAACAAGTTTTCTGACTAAGGTTAAGGGATGCTAAAACATTAACAGTTATAACAAGAAAACGCATCCACACATTGATCAAAGTATGTACAGTCGGCCACAAGAATAAGTATAAACCTACGGTCATGTTTGAGACAAAATATCTGGTGTTTATATTACAAGTAATATATTGTATCCAATGGTAGTAAACTTGTTGCCGAATGGGATTGCAGTTTTTACGGGCGTTAGCCCACCCGGGCACAGGCCATTTTATGACCCACATCAAGGTCTGGTGGGCGAAAATATAATAATAATAATAATAATAATAATAATAATAATAATAATAATAATAATAATAATAATAATAGAGCCATAAATAAATATAAAAATTAACAAAAATATCAATAGTGAGAACTGATGTGTACTGTATGTTATGTTTTCAACTTTTACTTTTTCCTCTTCACCACTGATCGGCTCGTTAGCCACTTGGGCGATCGGTCACGTCTCTGATTACTTTTCCTTTTCTTTTATCCTCTCCACCAAATGATCGGTTCGTTAGCTGAGTTTCATCATGCGTCTGGATGCACAGTTTCAACGTTACCAGATCATTTTCGAACCTTACAGCTACAGTGTGTATACTTATTCTTGTGGCCGACTGTACAATATATGATGAAAATATTTAAGAAGCTGATAACATATTGTGTAGCTGGGAATTGATCGTAATATTTACAGTTGTTTCAAGCGACAAAGGTACATAGGTTACTTTTCATCCTCCCGTGTGTCTAGGATAACGCAAAGATATAGCAAAGGATTTTAACCAAACTCTGATCAAGTAAGGCATATGAGAATAAGATCTCAAACAACCAAGAAAATCAACAATTTGCCTTAACTGTCTAGAGTTGTGAGCATCTCGAACTTTGTTGTGGCGCGGCAGGGAATTTGGCCACCATTTGAGACATCTTTATCACTGTGTTGCAAGAATAAATATCATGGAAGTGATGAAAGCAGGTAATGAGTAATAAACAGTTCAGATTGTACATTTGTCTGAAAAAAAGCATGCCGGAAATGCTGTTTTCATATCTGAAAAAAAAGCGAAATGTTGTATAAAATGTGTAGGCTACTCCTGTAATATCATCTACACGGTAGACTGCACGTAATGAATATTAAACGAATAACAAAAGCGTTCTATTGGATAAATCTGAATTATTTATAATGTACAGTCTCGTTCAAGATCCTTCGAACACTGCTGGAGACAGCTGGCAACTCAAGGCCGTTTGTTTACTATAGTATGCAGTACAAATTAGAAATGAATGTAAAGGTGATCGGTGATTGGCTCATTAGTTCCCTGTTACTTAATTAATGGTTGGCTTTTTGTTTTGTTTCGTATTATATTATCCTTCATACTATAGTGAACAAACGTCCTTGAGTTGCCACCTGTCTCCAGCAGTGTTCGAAGGATCTTGAACGAGACTGCATACATGCACTAAGTAATTCTAACATATGTTTATAGTCCCTAAAAAACACGAAATTCATAAATCAACGCAGAAATTCCTAATTGTAAGGAAATATTGTTTAAAACAATGCTTTAGCCATACCTGCAATTCATGTATGTAAACAGTAGTTGATTATTATTATGCTCTAATATAAACTTTCATAATATATGTGATGTGATACTTGGTTGGGACGGTTGCAATCTATCATAACTAGTGATGTGCATAAAAAGATTGATAAGGGGTTACTAATTGAAAATTCCAAATACAAAAGATAACATTTCTTGAAGCCAGCTGCGACTGCGACACCCAGAATCTGATGCAAGCGAACTAGAAATGTTATGATATTTTCTCAAATAAATCAGGATTATTTTCTATAGTTAAAGATAAATTATGTGTTATATTTGACAATTTTCATTCACCAAAGGTAAAGGAACCCTATTGTGTTGAGCTTCAACTAGAACCGGAGAGTTATTATATAATGTGAAAAATGTGTTTCGGTTTTCAATTCCTCGTCAATTAACCGGTTTTCATCACAGTTTGCACATAAAAAATGGATAGAAAACTTTCTCTAAAGCCAACATAAACACGAATAACATTTCACTAAAGTACTTTGGTCAACCACACACACGCCAGCAGTAGCAACGCTTTAGTAACTTTGTAACCTTTGGATAATGTTTTTTTTTCATATTTATGTGACGTCATAGCGTTTATGCCGCATTCCTGATTGGTCCATTTCTGAAGCATTATTGACGTAGTGGTGTTTTTGTTTAGGTACGATACACCTGTTGGTTATGCGCCAAGTTGTGTGGTAAAATACACCCCTTGCCCGTCTATAGGTAGTAGGTAGTAAGCAGCTACCAAACAGGGAGGTACTACTGCCTGGGAAGATATTGGAAGCATAATGTGTTGTCTAATGGTAGACCCTGCTGCTATATGTGACGAAGTCCCAGGTTGCTGATCTGACTTTCTGCCTCAGTTACACACAATTGCAGGGTCTCAATTGTTTCTCTTACTTTGACAACACAACATACATATATTGTTTCTCACTCTTGATTTTTTCACTTTTGCATTTCTTTATGGTTCTTTATTATTATTATTTTTATTATTATTATTATTAGTATTAGTAGTAGTAGTAGTAGTAGTAGAAGTAGTAGTAGTAGTAGTCAAAATTCACTTAAGCTCACGGCAGCCCTCACGGACCACATAATAGCCCAGAACGCAACAGGGGAGGTGGACACCAGTAAAGTAAACAAGAATCGTAGGTCCATTACGACAGAAAGACAGCTCTGCCAAAGTGATAAGCTGCAGCAACTGTTGCCGCAGGTACCAGAAAATCTGAAAAAAAAAGTAGCTATAGCACAGGAGGTGGGCGCCTCGAACTGGTTAACTACATTCCCGATAAGGGCAAATGGTTTCAGTCTCAATAAACAAGAATTTACAGATGCCATTGCTCTAAAGTACAGTTGGCCAGTAGAAAGTTTGCCCTCCCAATGCTTGTGTGGCTCTTCCTATGACGTCAATCACGCCATGGTGTGCAAGAAAGGGGGCTTCATATGCATGAGGCATGACGAAGTAAGGGACCTCACAGCAAATATGTTGAAGGAAATCTGCCAGGATGTCATGGTAGAACCGACCCTCCTTCCTTTGGATGGTGAGATCTTCCAACATAGGACTTCAAACACATCTAACGAAGCCCGTGTTGACGTCAGTGCTCGAGGATTCTGGACGCGGGGACAGCAAGCTTTCTTCGACATCAGGATTTTTTATCCCATGGCCGCATGTCACCATAACCTAGCTCTCGATGCTGCACATAGGAGGAACGAGAACGACAAGATAAGGGCATATGGGGAGAGAATTCAAAACGTTGACCAAGGCAGCTTCACTCCTCTAGTGTTCACAACCTCTGGTGGGATGGGACAAAGTGCAAGATGTTTCTACGCCAGACTCGCGGAGGTGATCTCCGAACAGAAGCAGCAGCCCAGAAGTTATGTTACAGCCTGGATGAGATGTCGACTGTCCTTCTCTCTCCTTCGGTTGGCTTTGCTCTGCCTCAGGGGAACGAGAGCTTATGCCCCTACTCCGACAACTGCTGCAGATATTGACTATGAGGCTACAGTCACTGAATGCCGCATAGATCTGCGGCTCAACTAATTCAACACAGATAGGATAGCTACTCTTGTATTAGGATATTCAATATTAAGGTAATAAAATGGCGGCGAAGGTGTGGCTATTGGGGGAGGCTGGAGGCCACGTTAAAAAAAAAAAAAAGACGCTCGCCCCACAAGGGGTCACAGCTTAAGGTTGAAGGGCCACAAGTCCAGAAAACTGTGAGGACAAACTTTTTCGGATTATGAATTGTAAACACTTAGAACAACCTGCCAGAGTGTTGTGACGGCACCGAGTGTGAGCTCTTTCAAGACCAGACTTGACCAACACTGGAGCAGGTTCAGGTATATTCGGGAGCCGGTACATGCCCAGTACTTGCCAACAGAGCATGACAGAGACGTGACCGACCGCCCAAGCGGCTAACGAGCCGATCAGTGGTGAAGAAGATAAAGGTAAAAGTAAATTAATACCAGTGAAAATAAACGCCCGGAAAGATGAACACCAGTAAGGGTGAACGCCAGTGAAAATAAAACCCCATTGAAAATGAATGCTGCTAAAGATGAACGCCAGTAATGATGAACACCAGTGAAAATAAACGCCAGTGAAAATGAACGCTACTGAAGATGAACGCCAGTAAAGATGAACGCCAGTGAAAATAAACGCCAGTGAAATTAAACGCCAGTGAAAATGAATGTCATTAAAGATGAACGCCAGTGGAAATGTCGCTCGTAAAGGCGAACGTCAGGGAAAGTAAACGTCAGGGAAAATCCTCGCCAGTAAAGATAAACGTCAGTGAAAATAAACGCTAGTAGATATGAACGCTAGTAAGGGCTGGAGCTGGCAGACGCTCGCCGGTGACAGTTCAAGATTGATGTGAGGGCAAACTTTTACAGAGTGAGAGTTATGAACTCTTGGAACAATCTGCCAGTAAGTTCATCCAAGACCTAGTACTGGCGAACAGAGACGTGGCCGACCGCCCAAGAGGCTAACGAACCTATCAGTGGCGAAGAAGATAAAGGAAAAAGTAAAAAGTAATAAACAAATCGTCAAAGCTAAGGTTCATAAAAGAGTCCCTGCAGCCTACCCTGTCATGGTGCATCCAAGAGTACTGAAGAGAGTAGTTCAACGAGCTTGCTGAGCCCCTTTAGGTCCTGCTATGTAAAGAAGATAAAAAAATAACAGCGAATACGATAAGTTATCCCTGCCATAGGAGTTTGATAGGATGTTAAGAGAGCGTCGGAACTCTGAACCAGTCGCTCTTGTAGCAGCAGAGGCGGATCCAGGAATATCAAAAGGGGGGGGTGGTGCATGGCGAGCAAAGCGAGCATTTTGAGACCATTTTGAAGCCATGTGCACCTGATATTAGGAGATATTTTGATTTCAGTAGTAATTACTTTTTACTATACAAAAATGCCCGAGTACAATATTTCATTAAAGAATAAGTATTGTTGTTTTCTGATGAAAAGGGGGGTCCGGACCCCATGGACCCCTTTGAGCAGAGGAAGGAGGGTGTTGCCTGTGCAATAGGGGGTGTAAGCCAACAAATATTCGTAGAGAGTTAACAGTTAATTATGTATTAAACCAGCATTAGGTGGAATCCACTGAAAATGTGTATTAAGGAAATTCTCACAAGGTATTTCTGTTAAAAAAATAATGGGTTAAGTCAATACTTGAAGACAATAAAAAACAATGCACTCACACACACACACACACACATATATATATATATATATATATATATATATATATATATATATATATATATATATATATATATATATATATATATATATATATATATATATATATATATATATGAGTACATTGTTTTGTTACACCGATGGCGAGTTGCAAGAGACCAAAACAATTATGCAACTGAACGAAATTCATAAACCCTGATAGACTGTGACTCATTTATGCTACTGTACCTAATTCTCTTCATTTGTAAGTATAACAGACTTCAGAGTAGAGAGTATACATTTATGCGTAATGTATTTCAACAAATTTCTGTTTATGTAAAGATGAATTAACGACTATCACATTTCCTGCACTGGTGTGTACTAAACAATGTGCTAAAGAATGTTAGTGTGTGAAGGGCGCGAGGTGGAGTAGGTCAGATGCCTCAAGGTGAACTGTGGGGTAATGAAACTGTTTTAGTGGTCATACTTTATTGGTAACTCACTGATCAACCAACAACATACTGACGTTTCTATGTTGAGAAGATAGACAAAGTAAAGCAGGGTGTGTTTAAAATAGATGTGTACAGTTTATAGATTGAGGAATGTGTGCTCCTGGTGTTTGGTGTACAGTACTCCATTATGAGGTCCAGCTACATCACACTGGATGAATAGGTAGGACAGGGAACGGTAAATATTCGAAAGAGGTCGACCATGGACTCTAATAACAAAAATAGAGGTAATAGTGGAGCAGTCATTAGCACCCGAAGACATTTGTATAAGGCAGTGGATATATTGCTGTGATCGGCTAAGTTTCTACTACCGCTATTTTACCGTGAGTGCGCGCTGATTGGCTAATCGTCCGTTACTGGCGAACAACGCGAGAGCGATATGTGACCGTATCTCTGACGGCATTTGACATTTATTTGCCGTGAGTCGATCGTTATGTGGCTATACACATACCTACAGGTAACCAGAAGGAGTTGTTTGATTTTGTTAATTTTTTCCACATGTTCTCATCATTATAAAAGATGCAACATTTACTATGTTAGAACCTACTAGAACCTGACCTAACCAACCAAAGAAACCTACCTAACCATACCTAACTTCCTAGCCAAGGGGCGGACCCCTTGTCATATTAAACAGAAAGTACTTAGCCAATGAACTTGCACTCACGGTAAAATAGCATTATTGGGACTGAGCCGGTCAAGGCAAAATATCCACTATGTTATATAGTTGGTACATTTTCCACACCTGTTGTTTGGAAGATATTAAATAATAAATATGGTAAATTTGTAAAAGTGCCCCCCCTTATCCCCAGTGGGAACTGAGGGTTTGGGGATAGGGAAAATCACAAAAAACTGATTTCTGATAATAATTAATGTCAAAATCGTTCCAAACACTAGGAACTGAAGACTGGTTAAGTCTGTTTTATGGCCTGGCTAAATTGTGGATCACCTGCACAGAAGTTCAAGACCAACAAACTCTTAGCTCTTATCTTTGGCAAGTGACACAACTATTACCTCCTCTTTTAGGAGGTGGAGATGAGTCAAGAGACATCCTATTTTTAGTTTTCTGGAAGGGCCCCTGAACCTTTGGGTCACAAGCCCACAAGCTTGGTGACTTTTGGAGCAGGTGGTAACTTGAGAGAAAAATGTTTTAATTGTCCATCAATAATAAAAAAAAAAAAAATCTGTGCCTAATTTAATGTTTTCCTTTTTTATAGCATAGTCTTCTTCACAAGCTGTAAACATGGCAGTTGATGATGATGGAGATGTGCTACCTGATCGTGATGCAGCAAAAGGATTTTATGCCAAATATGAACCAAAGGAGGTTTTGGGACGAGGCGGCTGTTCAGTTGTACGCCGCTGTATTGGTATGTAATTAAAATAAAATTCATCTGAAATAAGGTTATATATACAGTAAACAATGCCTAGTGTAAGGTAAAGCAACCTTGAGACATAAATAACTACAGTACAATATCATTCTGTATGCATTGAATTCAAATAAACTACCCTCTACTGTATTAAAATATAATACAATAGATTAACATTTGCAGTACAGTATTAGCACATTACTGTACCTTAATTCCTAGTGATGACTTACTAATTTGAAGGGGTGGTAACCTCCAACTCTCCTCCATAATGGTACATGACCACACATTTGCCCATACATAATGCTTCATAAAAATCTATGCTCTCAGATAATTTTAATCAATGGGACTTAAATGTAAAGTTGAATTTATGCATGTGGCATGTTTCATACATACAAATAAAAGTTAGATAGATACAACTCATTTAAGTGTTATTTTGCTTACAGAGAAGGAAACCGGCCAACAATTTGCTGCCAAGATTATAGACTTGAGTGACTCCTCTGATGAGGGAGTGCACGAAGCAACTATTCGTGAAATAGATGTTTTGCGCATGGTGGCTGGGCATCCATACATCAGTAAGTAATGGACCTTATTTTCTATTATACATCTTGTCTGTGTTATTAGCTTTAATTTGTATCAGTTGCCCAATGTATGCAAAAGTTTGTAACGACGGATAGATCATGAAATTCCAATACTATATATAAACCAAGCAGGAATTGGGGGAATCAGACTCCTCTCTCCACCCTTGAGGATTTTGAAGTAATCTGGAACAGGATGGGTTTACTGTGTTTTACTGTTCAACTGTAACCAGTATAAGATGTGGATTGTGAATCATGAATGTTTTGAAGTGACAGTAGTGACTTTCAGCTTTCAGTCTTGCTCAGACTGATATCCACCTTTTTGTAGGAGGCTCTGATTGTATTGGGCAGCATAGATTTTTTTCTCTTTTAAACTGTATGGGGTCCTGGGAATCGTTGGATGTCGAATCATTTATATGTTGAGTATACATAAGTTGTCCAATCCATGCTTGATAATTATCAAATAGAAATTGAAAATCAAACCCTACTTTCAGTCCCTGTTGTGTTTACGGTAATGTGAAAATACAGTACAATACTACTTTGAGCTACAGATTCTAATGAAAGAATTTGAAAATTTGCTCAAACATATTGGGGTTGTTATTAGACTGATGTACTGTAAGATAATTGATATTACTGTAATAGTATTATTTATTTATTTATTTAATTTTTTAATTTTACCATCTTTTGGAACTGATAAGGGACACATTTTTCACTGGCATCTAATTTTTAATATTGTATTTCATAATTTCATGTTTAACTACCACCTCTTGGAGTTGTTTTATGGCCTAAAATGCTATACTGTACTATTTTATGTGATAACCCGGTAACATTCCAATTTGTATGGCTTATTATCCAGAGGCGGGTCCAGAAATATCAAAGGGGGTTCCAAGAAGAAGTTGTGGGTGGGGGAACATGGCGAGTACAGTGAGCTCACCCACTCAACCAGCTGAAGGGTTTGGGGGGCAAAGTGGCCCCACCCCCCTCCTGCCCCGCTGAAAATTTTTTTTAAATCTGACCACTATCGCGGGCATTTTGAGGTCTTGTGCACTTGATGCTAGGAGGTATTCTGAGGTCAATAATGATTACTTTTTACTATACAAAAATGCTTCAGTACAATACTGTATTAAAAAAAATTGGAATTTTCTGGGGGTGGGGGTCTGGACCCCCTGGATCTGCCCTTATTGTCATTATTTTGTTTGATCTCTACACCTATAATTCCACCTATAACAGGATGCATTTCTTTGATGCATATTTCTTTGTTGCATACATACAGTACAGGTACAGTTATAGAGAACTATGAGGTGTGTTATATAAAAACTAATGTATTAATTTACTTTCCAGTTGAACTTCATGATGTATTTGAATCATCAACCTTCATATTCTTGGTTTTTGAACTTTGTGAGCATGGCGAGTTATTTGACCACCTTACAACAGTTGTTACTCTTTCTGAGAAAAAAACTAAGTAAGTACTGGATGATTTATTGTTGTTATCTTTCTAAATTGTACAGTATATCCAAATGATAAAATGTTTTTTCTTGTGAATTCCTTGTTCCACTCTGAAGAAGTGGGTTGGTAATAGGAAGGGCATTTGGCCATAAAATCTACTTCTAATTTGCATGATGGCATCCTTGTCACCAGAGCTGTGTCTTCTCCTGGTATCTAATGCATTTTATGAGTTGGCTTGCTGCCTCTACAGAGTGTACTGAGTGAGCATTTTAACCATCTAATTTCATACATATATGTGCTTGTGTCACATTTTTGGGCCTCAAAAAGTTTCATAAGTAGGAATGCATCTCAACTTTTATAATGGAAGTATATTGGAAAAATGGTTTTGCTTAACGGAATTTCGTTTTACGGAAACATTTTCAGGAACGGAACCATTCTGTAACCCGGAGGATGCCTGTATTGTATCTTGTCATTTGTTTATACTTTTCTCTTAAATTAAGGGATTTTAAATGTATACAAGGACTTAGGCTATGCTATAGTGGGATTTTAAAATGCTCATAGGGTATTTGTTTTGACTTAAGTACATTTTTTACTTAAAGAGCATCTGTAAGAACGGAACTCATATGTAACGGACTGTCTGTACTTTCAATTTGATATCTTAAAATTTTTCTCAATTTCTAGCTTTTTATATTTTTTGGCCATGTAATGTTATTTAGAATTTAATTGGTAGATATGGAACATTCAAGGTTTTTCTGTGTTGGGGAAGAAGGAAGAGAGGTATTGTATTATAACTAATTTGAATTCTTGATAACTAATTGACATCACTTAGGGAAATGACTTAGAAATATGATACAGTCATAGGGTTAAGGTTCATTCCAAATTAAAGTTTCTAGTTTATTATTTTAAAGATGTAATATATTGTTTGATTACCCTTGTTGAAGCAGAATCTCATCCTGTAACGATACTGAAGCAACTACACGTGGCTTGTTAAGCACTGAATGAAAAATGTGAATTGAGAACATCCTCATTCTTAGCAAGTTTTGCCACATGGTTATTTTTTTTAATGGTTTTAAGCCCAAATTTTCACTCGGAGATTTGCAGAAATTTTTGTCCACATTATAGAAAGTATCAATAAAACATTGAGAAAAAGAGAGGCTGGAAGGAACTTTTAATCACTGTTAACTGGCAGTAGTATCAGTATCCAAGTATGTAAAAGCATACTAGTGTAATTTGGAAAGATTGATTAATCACTCTTATAAATTGTATGTACAGTACAGTATATTCTTTTGAAACTTGAGATCACTGCAGTCTCTTGAATTATTTGACTTAGTCGGGGATGTGTGTGACAAGTACTACTGTATGTATATTGTACTCTTTTTTTTTTTCAGATTAATCATGAGGCAGCTTTTTGAGGCGCTTGCTCATGTACACGGTAAAGGCATTGCACATCGAGATCTTAAGCCTGAGAATATTCTTTTAGATGATAACTACAACATCAAGCTCACTGACTTTGGCTTTGCAAAAGTACTGCAACCAGGAGAAACATTAACAGGTGTGTAATACAGTATTAGGTATTTTATTTACAGTACAAGAGTGGTTTAGTTATGGAATACATAGATATTTGTGACTTTGAAGTTTTTAGGTTTGTAGCTCATTATTCCACACAAGTAGAGATATCCTAATGACTTATGGCATGCATGTAGATATATGCTACCATACCAGTAAAGTTGTATTAATATACAGTAGTAAAATTCTCCTCATTCATTTGATACAAAGGGTTAAGTAACTCCCCTTCCCCATGCTATATTGTGTTCAGGCTTCTTTGTTCGCTGGCATCGATGAGCTGTAAGTTATATGTACCGTATGTTTAGATGATAATAAGTACCTTGATTACATGAAACAGGACTCTGGGTTATATAAAGCTTACTCTTTATTGTTTACCTTTAGCTTTCATACAGTGTATATGAATCTTCTTGATGTCTTTACACTTGAGCAAAATGATGCTATACCTATTATTGATCAGGTTGTAGCTGATCATTTTCCTGTATTTGATCAGCAGGTACAGTATATCACATACCGTAATGGTGTAAACACGGTGTTAATTTTATTGCGTTACATACAGTAGTTGTGCCTGACTACCTTGGAACCTCTGTGGGTTAGATTGAAGAATATATGACTACAGTTTTCAGTCCTGTTAGTTACATCACAGACACAAAACCTAACTGCCTGTAGTTGGTGTTGTTTAGTTGGCCAACACCCAAGTTTCATTTGAATTGGGTTAATTTTGATGAAGTGGCAACTCATCCAGAACTGGAGCTCCATCCCAAGATGAAACTGGTGTCTTTCATGTGCATTATGAGATGTTAAGAGGTCTCATTCCTTTCAAAATTGATAGCTTAATTAAATAATGAATAAACTTATCATTAGCTTGTTTTAAATTTTTGTAAATATACAATATTAAATATATTATGTGTATCCTGTAAAAAAAAGTAAAAAAATATGATTAATAATAATAATTATTTATGTTGTGCATGTGCTTCATCTCCCTCCCCCCTCCCAGACACTCTCTCACTCACTCACAGAGAGAGAGAGACTCAGTTTATTGCAATATGAACCTTATTCTGTAGTAAAGTATACATATCAAGGACAAAATATTTATAGAAGAAAAGCTGTAAAAAATAATAATATTTTGTTAAGTAATGGTTGCATAAATTTTGCTGTTCTGATTAGCGCACCTACTGTAGGTGACTACAGATTATTAATTTTTTACTTCTAGGTGCAAAAGACATTTGTACATACTGAATGATGGCACTAGGACTGCTTGTTGAAAGGCCAGACAAACTATCACTTATGCTAGAAGGGCCAGGGACACTGGGAGAGGCATCAGGAGGCACTACGTGGTGCAATCTCCTTGTACTTTTTACGTTCTCCCACCCCTCCACCTTGGCCAGCAATATGAAGCGTGGTTCAAAACTCTCACAACACTGTTATGAATAAATTAAGTCATTGTAATACATGAAAAGTCAGCACAGGTCACGAGAAACTGTGTGGGAAATGTGGGTCAATGTTATATCCTGGGTCCTTTAAACACAAAAGTAAGACTGGTGTGGTGACCTTACAGTGCATTCTACGTAGTTGCCAGTGTGTGCTGACATTGCAAAATGTGCGTCTTGCGTATCTAGCATTCATACGCAGACAAAAAATTATTTAATTTTAATTTTTAACCTCGTACTCAATTTTTACATATGAAAACCCCTAGAATGTTAAGTTGCCCAGTATTAGAGATATATTTCTCTGTATTACAAGAGATACCTGGCTCTGTGTTACAAGAGATACCTGGCTCTGTATTACAAACGATACCTGGCTCTGTATTACAAGAGATACCTGGCTCTGTATTACAAACGATACCTGGCTCTGTATTACAAGAGATACCTGGCTCTGTATTACAAGAGATACCTGGCTCTGTATTACAAGAGATACCTGGCTCTGTATTACAAACGATACCTGGCTCTGTGTTACAAGAGATACCTGGCTCTGTATTACAAGAGATACCTGGCTCTGTATTACAAGAGATACCTGGCTCTGTATTACAAACGATACCTGGCTCTGTATTACAAGAGATACCTGGCTCTGTATTACAAGAGATACCTGGCTCTGTATTACAAACGATACCTGGCTCTGTATTACAAGAGATACCTGGCTCTGTATTACAAACGATACCTGGCTCTGTATTACAAGAGATACCTGGCTCTGTATTACAAACGATACCTGGCTCTGTATTACAAGTGTTGCCTGGCTGTGGGCTCTGTAAGAATAAAGGATTTCAGAAGGTAAACTGTGTCAGTGAATTTTCAGGAAAAAAAATCAGTCAGGCCAGTGGACAACACCCATACCAGCCTTCTAAGATTGAGGGATTAAGGTGTAGTTGGAAAAGTAGGTGTTCAGATAGAAATTCATTGTTGTTGCCAATGTGTAACAAGAGGGTTCTGTTATGAGCCATTAGAGAGCTAGTGTCTACACCTGCAATTTGTTTGACTCTTTCATAAAATGGTATTCCGGGATTCAGTTCCCCAATTTTTGTATTTATCCATAATTAAAGGCTATTATATACTGAAAAGTAATGCTATTAAAATGAGGTAAAAGAATATTCTGGTTTGACCTAATTTGTCAGGCTGCTCTTGTTATCGTGCTAGCTAATTTTGGGGCTTTGTCATCACACTAAGCCCCCATTTGATAGCTGAGAGCTAATTTTACAATTGCCCATCCATTTCAATAGAACACTTGCCCCTAGAACAGAGTTTTGAGGCAGTGATAATTTTTAAAGACAGGAAGTCTAATTGAAGCCAAGTTACCCAGACAGTATCTTGCACCACCACTACAGGCTGCTAATGAAACATAGGCAGTTAAAAAGGATGAAATACATTAGGTTAAGCAAACTGAAATGAGAATGGTTTGATGTATGTATATTTTAATGTGATACTAAGAGATAGGAAACCCTTTTCAGAGTTAAGAGGATGGCTGGGTATTGAGAGTGTTGACAAGGTTTTGCTTAAAGGTTGGTTGAGATGATTTGGTCATATGGATGAAAAGATGTGTGAGTTTGAATGTAGAAGGGTGGATAGTTATGGGTAGGACAAGAATGACATGGGGAGAGATAAGAACCTGCCATTAGGTAATCATGGCTAACCCACACAAGCATGGAAAATGCCTGCAATGTGGTAATGATGATAATGATAATTCATCTGGACACTTATGGTTATGGAAATACTGTACTGTACTATATTAGATAAGTGATGGCTATCCAACCTTCTTATATGCATCCACATCTTCTAAACTAACATGCAAGGCTTATGGGATCTTGCAGATGACATCACTCAACCCATCTCTGAGGGACAATGTCACATCCATGGTTCATGGGCCCTGGATTTTTTTTTTTTTATGGAAGTAGTATTTGGATAGCACCATAGAACAGTATATATGGCAAGGGAGAGTTAAAGGGCCGATAATCTTTCTCATCCTGTTCCCTTACACTTGAATTAATCTGAGGTGAGTGTCTGTCTAATCAATGGAAAATATGTGGTATTTAGTCATCACTCTTCTACCTGGCTCTCAGAAGGGAACCGCCTGATTAAGTTCATCAAGCTAGAGAAGATGGATTGTTACTGAAAACCTATTTTGTTGTTGAGCTCCGAGTGTGGTAACTCAGTTACTGGGTCCTCCCTCCTCCCTTGGGTTCCAGGTTAGTCACCAGAAAACTAAAGCAAGATAAAGTGTTGGTCTTGATATGAAACAATGCAGTCAGCAGCAGTGGCACACAATGTTGACTTGGTATATCAGAACCTGTAATATACACAGGTAAATCACTGTAAACAATTTTCACCTCTGGGTTAGAAACCCGACACCCAGAGATTAAAATTGTTTATGTTGACTTGGTAGATTGATTTTAAATAACTCCTGTCTCCAGAGGGCAGCCTCTGCTTTTATTCTTCCTTTTCTGATGGTGGTGTTTTCAACAAGGTTGAATGAATAATTGTAATATCAACCTCCCAGCTGTCCATTGGGCAGGAAAGGAAAGTGAAGAGAACCTAATAGGCATGACTAATTGTTAGGGACGGTGTGGACACAGTACACTGTATACTAAGCCTTCGTTATTCATGGAAGCTGTGTGGCTAGCACTGTACTCGATCACTGTCAGTTCCTCATCTTGTATAGTTAGGTATACATTTACAGCGGGATAAACCGGGAGTGTCCTAGGATTGAAAGAGGGTAAGCACTGTATCTACTTGACTACCACACTCCATATCATCAACATACATGCGGCGTGCCACACAGCTCAGAGGCCCAGCGACCTGGTATACACATCTGGAACACCACTTACAGCCAGTGGTGAAGGCCAGGCAAGCAAATGATGCCTCTTTAACAGCAGGAGCCAGTGACCAAGGAGCCCAATGGGAGAATGAGGTGCTTCCTCACTTTTCTTTTGGTCTCCACCCACATACTCGTATTGTTTGGGAATTCAACAGCCAACTATCCTAGCTGGTCAAGAGAATCTGTGCCCACTCTTGCCCAAGCCACCAGGTGCAAAACAGGGTCAAAACACCTCCAGTGTACTGATCCACCACATGGAAGCTCAGCAATAGCCCAACTTTTCACCAATAATAGATTAATAAATTAATTTACAGTGATGAAAAGAAAGACAATGGGCAGCTTGATGACTAAAATCCCCAAATTGAATAACAGTAATTATTGCTGCTGACAGTTTATGGTCTTTGCTGGAAAATAGGATTTCAGGTTCAGTCCACTATACTGTAGTGGAAGTTTGAGATCATAAAGCATGGGAACACTGACCAAAGGAATACTTCTTATGTTGATAAATAAAAACATACAGTAGCTTTTAATGAAAGAAATTGATTACTGTATAATTATGATGGTAGAGATATTGTGAGTGTCTCTTAATGCATTTAAGGTATATACACACCCAGTAACTCATTTGACTTTTGAATTTAGGATTAACATCATGGGTCCAGTTGAATTTATGGTCTGCACACTTTGTGTGTCAAATGAGTTACAGTAAACTGACCCATGAATGTAATTTAGTTTTCTTTTACTTGCATTATAATAAAAGGACTTTAGAGTTGTTCTTTTTAACTCATTTGGAGATGTTATGAAGTATGCACTTTGAAAAGCCAAAGAGTGATATTCTTTTTCACGTTTTTACTGAATGGCAAATGTAAGATGTAGTTGTGGTATACAGAACTGTGTGGAACACCGGGCTACCTAGCGCCAGAGTTGCTACGATGCAATATGATGGAGGGGGCTCCTGGATATGCTCACCAAGTTGACTTGTGAGTATAGGGAAGCTGGTTGTTCAGTACGATGAATTTTTATTTAGATTTAAAAATGTGCTTATTTCAGATTCACTATAAATAATATTTGTAAGTAAATGCCTTCTAGATATAATATAAGAATTCATCTGATTCTGATGTTAATCCCCAAAATTATATACAGAAATGTTGAGAAGAAATGAAAAAGGGCATATCACAATATGTACAGACTATGCAATGTTCTAATTTGCATTGAAATAAGAACCAAACATTCATGAATATTAAGTCATTTAATAAATCTTTTCATCAACACTGGTAATTCAGTACACTTGTCAGAGGAGTCACTGTTATGACAATAACTTAGTAATCTTAGAGAATTAAGAATAATACTGTACCAGCCAGAAACCAAGCTGTATATTGTGCAGGAGTATGAAATTTTATTCTGTACTGTATTTGGTAATTTGGATGAGCGTACAGTATACTGTATCGGGTAAACTTAATTGTAAAAAAAAAGGATATACCCCGTACTGTATTTAGGTTGCAAACTGATCAAATCTCTTCATAGATAAAATGATTAGTAAACATCCTTTGTGTTGCCTCCTTCTATTCATAGAGTGACACTTCCATGACAAGAGTGGTTAGCCAGATCATAGTGAATGATATTCTACACACTTTTTCTGCCATCTCATAACTTGAGAATGCAGTGTCAAAATTCTTGTTGACAAGGTTATTAATCTGTCTTGATTGCCCCAATTATTAAATACAGTAACTGGTGACAGTGAACCTATTCACTGAAGTTCATAGTTAATCATCAGATTTAATTAATGTGTTTGGAAGATTGATTGAGATAAGTTGGTAGGTATCTCTCGCAAATTTTCTAGTGTTCCCTATCAAGGTTTGTCAATAAGGTAAGATGTGACAAATTATAATAATCACAGTTTATGTGCACTGATGCATGTTATTACCAAAATTGTCTCATTTAAAGTTCTTGCATGGGGTGTTTTTAATCGTGAGCATTTTTCATCATTGCATGATGTGAGGCCTAGCTTAATCTGTAATACTGTACATATTGATCTTATCCTTATAAATTTGTTGTCACATTGCCATGAATGTAGCAATATTTATTGTCTCCAAGTGAGGCCTTTCTTATTTGATTTGCATGATGTAAGTAGGTGGGTTTGGATATTAAAGTCAAGGTATTACAGTATCATTTTATATACAGTATGACCCCTGAAGTATTGGGAAAGAGAGCATTCTGGATTTGTAAATTCTCTGGTTACAGTATCTGAACAGTTCAAGCCCTACTTATGCCCCACCCCCCTTAAAACTATGACACATTTCTATCTTGAAGTTCTTAAGGTAAATTACAGACTGATTCAGTGATACTTAGCTATTAGGTACTTTTTTTCCAAAAATTACATACGGTACAATATTGTTTTATTTCTTACAAATAAATTATTTTTCATAAATTATTTAGAATGAGTAAGATACAATGTGCATATTAAATTTTGCAGAAAGGTGATTTGTTATTTATAAGTAGTAATAAAAAATATGTGCTTAACAAAAAAAAATTCTGCTACACAAAATTTAACATTTATAATTCTTGAAATGTCTCACTGACTTTATGATACCTCCTTCACTGAGGCAACCAGACAGGTTGCTGTCTTGACATAATTTTACATAAACTGCATCTACATTATTAAATAAATATTTTAAGAAAGCCCGGGAAGTTAATTGTGGGGTCCAAGGCTGGGGGTGAAGGCTTTCAAAATCAACTGCAGACACTTGTAAAGTGACTTCAGCTTCATCACCATCTCCAGAGTGGCAGGATCATCATCACTGGATTTGCCTTGAATTGTTGAGGCATAAAATAGGTGGTGATGAGAACTTGGTGGCGGTGTTTAATAAACTCGTGGTAACATTGCCTATAGGGTTCCACCAAATTGTCTAACTATGCACTGAATTCGTCACTGTGTTGCAGGCTGGGCTCAGCGCTCATTAAAGAATCCTTGAGTTCTTCAACGTTGCTGATAACTTGCATCACCTGCTGCTAAGTTGTGCCTCCCTCAGTCTGCTCTGGTACTGCCATGCCACCAACACTGATTAGGCTTGTTTTATTTTGAAGTTAAATTATATACTGTATCATATTTTGTTTTGTTATTTAATACTGTATGTTATATTATTTATGATGAAACATACACCACAATAGGCTGATCATATGATTATACGAGAATATAATAATGAAAAATAAAAGTCAACTGATGATTGAGGCAACAGCCAGTTCCCCCCACCACCTCCAGCACGTTAGATCTTGTGCCATCTCTTGCTGACATCGGAAACTATAAAATCAGTTCTATTTAAGTCAGAAACACCTTTTTCTTTTCTTCTTTTTACCAAAATAATCCTTAATAGTTTATCAAAAAGTTTGGTAAAGTAAATATACGGGAGTACAGTATTTAAAAAACAAAAGATCTACATGATACGGGCGTGCAAGGTGCATACATACAGCGGTTACAAGGGAGAAGGAACAAGCGACCCTAGTGCGGGGGGTGGGGTGACCACATCAATCCTCCTCCATCACCACACCCTGCATTTTCCACTCTCTTCTCCACCTACTATCTATACCGTCTGCAATTGTTTAAGTAAATAAGAACAAGAATAAGAGATAACATATGAGAAATCATGTAAAGAAGTAAAAAGAAAAATTGAGAGAAAGAAATATTAAATACAAAATAGAGATGAGATGAAACATTATGTTTGTAGGAAAAAGTAAATTTCTCCTCATTCTGGCATGTAACTGACCTGACCTGATGTAATATCGGGTCACCCATTGTATATAAAATTCTCTCATTTGTGGTAAAGGTGGGTTGAAGGATTTGGGGTCTCATATTACTGACCTGATGCATGTTGGGGTAGGGAATTATTGGGTCTCATGACCTGAAGATACCTTGAATAAAGATGAAAGTAATATACTGTATGTTTTTTTTTTATGAATTAAACAATATGAATTTAGAAAGAATCTGAAATAACCATGCAGTTCTGAAGTCAATTATTATTATAGGAATATATTATGAAATAGATTAAGATGAATTAATTATAGGAATAAAATCTGAATTATATTAAGATACAAAACTATGTTTGGGTGCATAGGACAGCGTGCAATTTCACAATAATTCACATATTATTCAGGTTCATTTGGTGCTGGGTTAATAAAACATGATTGACAAATAATAAATTTTCCCCCCAAAATCCAACACTCAATCCCAGATGGGCTATTGTGGTCTCTTGTTTACAGAACATAGCAATATCAGCTGATCGTTCCTGCTCTCCCGAACAATGTTGCCACCACTCATTAATTCTCAAACACAGGATTTTTTGGTAATTTGAGTGATCCATAGCCTCCTTTTTGTCAAATTAACCTAAATAAGCAAAAGATCACTAAATTAATACGACAATATACCACTACCCGCGTGACCTACAACTATGGTCACATTTCAACCAATTGTGTAATCAATAACCGTGCACGCGAAACCCACGTAAAATGAGACCCCACTGTGTGTGTGTCTGTGTGTGCGTGTGTTTTATATATATATATATATATATATATATATATATATATATATATATATATATATATATATATATATATATATATATATATATATATATATATATATATATATATATATATATATATAATATGAAATACAGTACAGTTAATATATATATATGACTATATAATAGTATCATAGCCTCCATAATTTTCTAATTATACATGGAGACTACATTAACTGGAAACGTTTCGGTATAGAAAATGCGTGTCATTTGAAAAAAAAAATAAAATTATTATCTTTTTTTTATCTATGTCGTAAGTCCCGACGGTCGTAAGTCGAAGCAGTCGTAAGTCGGGGTCTATATATATATATATATATATATATATATATATATATATATATATATATATATATATATATATATATATATATATATATACACAGTGGTCCCTCTGTTAACGAATTACCTTCCATAAGAATCTTTAATTTGGTTAACGAAAAAAAATTTGATTAACGAAATCCTTACGAAAATCACATTTTGTTTTGAACATCAGCTGATAACCTGAGGAGGTACTCAGCCAATTCAGTGATCTCTTCTATGTTTACATTCAAACTAATCACTATCTTATAAGAATTCCAGCAATGCAAATTAAATTTACCCCGGTCACTTCTATTAAGTTTTAGAAGCAAAAAACAAAAACTCAATCTAAAAAAAAACTTACAATTAAATACTTCACACGACAGGCGCCAACTGTCAAACAAGTCACTGTCACCCCTCCCTCCCTCCCTACCCCCCACCCTCACCTTCTTGAGAAATGTTTGGGTAAAAAGACTAGGTTTACAGGTTTAAAAATAAATAATACCTCAGACTAAAGTTAGGATAATATAATTTGCATTGCTGAAATCCTTGCAAGACAAGGAATAATGTGAATATAAACGTCATATATTTTGCACAAAAGAAAATTTTTCCTCTCCCAAATAAAATTCTTAAATTAGATCTAAAATTTGTATGTCTAATGCAAATTTTAGCTTGTTTATATTCAAATTAATTACTATCTTATAAGAATTCCAGCAATGTAAATTATATTCTGGCTTTACTTTGTATATACTTTTCTGTGAGCTGGAACCAATTACCTAATATCCCATTGAAACAGTGGTTTCGGTTAGCTAACGACCTTCTGGAACGAATTGTGTTCGTTAACCGAGGGACCACTGTACACTATGTATATACAGTAATACCCAGCTTTACGCGGTTCTGGTTTACGCGTTTCTACATTTACACGGTACCCTGCCAGAACTGGAATACCCACTTTGCGCGGTGCATCTACTCATATACGCGGGTGAAGTATAATTTTTTTATTTAGCTCATAAAATTCATACAAATTACCCGGCCAGAATATAATTTACATTGCTGGAATTCTTACAATATGATGATCATTTTGAATGTAAACATCAAGGATTTTGCATTAGATATACAAATTTTAGATCTAATGCAAGAATTTTGTTTACACAGAGCAAATATGTTATCTTTTGTACAAAATATATGAAGTGTATATTCAAAATATTCCTGGTCTTGCAAGGAATCCAGCAATGTCAATTATATTATCCTAACTTTAGTCTGAGGTATTATTTATTACTATACCTTAAACTCTACTGTTTTCACCCAAACATTTCTCAGAGAGGGAGGAGCCAGCGAGCATGGGAAGAGGGGGAGGGAGTTGAATCCATTATTTGAATGGACATTAACCTGGCGACTGTATTTCTCTTAAATATTAATTGTGTGTGCATACCATCATAAAATTAAGATGTTATTTTTACTTCAACATAGGTATTGTGTCGGTATTGTGTCCGAAAAAGTGGAGTTTGGGAGTCGGCCCAGTCTCTATTTCAATTAATTCCATATGTTCTGTTATTCCATTTACGCGTTTCTCGTTTTACGCGGACCTCCGCGGGTTCAATTGACCGCGTAAATCGGGGTATTACTGAATATATATATATATATATATATATATATATATATATATATATATATATATATATATATATATATATATATATATATATATATATATATATATATATATATATATATATATATATACTGTATATAGTATGCACCATTGTATTTTCTATTTTCAATATCACTGATTTAGTATTTTCAAATTTTTCTTTGTATTCTTGTACTTTGAACTTTCATATCTTGGTGTGTTGGTGCAGATGTATGTGGTACACCTGGATACCTAGCCCCTGAGGTTCTACGCTTTGCCATGTATGAAGGGTCCGAAGGCTATACTCATGCTGTTGACTTGTGAGTCTAACTCCATTCTTGTCACACTCGTCACATTAATTACATATTCTTGAAAACTTTCTTTCGTGTAACATTGTAAACATAATGTTCAAACAGTAGCTTCATAGTGCTTTTCATTTTCAATGACATTTGATTACAAGAATTATAAAAGTTTTTATTTTCATAGTTTTATCTTCTTATTAAAATTAATTCTCCAAGCTGAAAAAGAAAACTTGATCAACCATTACATTTCATTGCAATATTTTTTTATACGGTGTATTAGGTCTACCAACATTAGGGTACAGTACAGCCAAATTTATTGCTGGTACAGACAGTACATTGAACATAACTCTTTATTAAGATTTACTTCTGCATGAACACTTGCCAGAACTGCTTTCTTGTTGCATGGCTGTTTGAGCTGCTTCATTATTGTTAAGTAAATGTAATATTTTTGTGAAGGCATTTTTCCCTAGTAAATTGATACTTTGCAGAGGGAATTAAGCAAAGTTTTCCATAATGATGGGTTTAATTACTCTATCTTTTATTGGTTATTCAATATTTTATTTTAACTCGGTAATTGAAGAGCATTCCTTTATGCATTTATTCACTGCTTACCATCCTAGAAATTAAGTCATAGGGATTTTGCATGAATTCTGTTTTTGTTAATATTTTCCATTATTAAAGACATATTTGTATACCTACTTTGTGATGGACTGGGGGAGATAGCATGAAAGTGTACCATAGTGGATCCTTGCTACTCCAGACAATCTTTATACCTGTACTGTATTGGACATGAGACACCCACCTGGATATGTCGGCATGAATCTGATACGTTCAGTGCTTGTCCAATCACCAGCCATACTTGCTTGTATGTATTGATGTTCCTAGCCACGCTCTCTGTCCTGGGTAGCATTGGTCTGGTAAGTCTCTCGTACTGTAATATATTAATGTATGTAAGGTTTCATGTTCTGTACTTTAATTTTAGCTGTTTCGAAGTATTAACAGTACAGGTTCAGGATGTAAAATCCAGAAACCTTGTAACCAAGACTAAACCAAATTTAAATTAAAAAAAAAAAAAAAGGGAAGTTGTATAGGATGACAGAAAAAGAAAAGAAAATTCAGCCAGTTTTATTGTTGTAAGGTAAACACGGTACAGTATTGTAGAAGGATATTTTTACGATAGACATACAATAATTTCTTGTAGGTATTCGTCAGTTTTTTAGGTTTAGGTAATGCTTTGTTTGATCTACTGACATAGCACTGTAGATACTGTAAAACATTTCATATATTTCAGTAATGACTTTCTCTCCCACCACTCCTGCCTGTTGCATATAAGAGTTTTTACAGTAAATATGATTTGCTCAGGTATTCTTCAATACCTTAGGTTTTGGCGATGTTTGGTTTGATCCACTGTTGTAACACTAAAGGTAAAACACTGAGTAAAATTTGAGCAATTGGCATTTTTTATTTCATTAACATCACTGTTTCTGACCACACACAGTTAATGTTGGTTTAGTTGTGTTTACTGTACAGTACTGTTTATACTTTTGGACATTTTTACAGTAAACCTGATTTTACTCTTAGTATTGAAGCTAAAGACTTATCAGTGATTAGTGCAAACACCAGCACCCATGACTACCACCACCCACAGCCATCACCACCACCCACATGGGTAAGTTCATAAGTACACACACCAAGGAACAGTTTTCCATAACATCTTCATTGACCGCTATGTTAAATAAGGTAGAGGTGTCTACCGTACTGTTGAGTATAGGTAACAACACATTGTCCCTTGACATATATATGGGTTAAAAAATAATTATTTTATTTATTTATTTTATTACTAAATTTCTGTAAGGGCGAGTTTTTTGGTTTTGTTTTTTCCATAGCCCCAAATTTTGGTCATAATTTCAAAATTCCATGAGGGCGAAATTCCATAATGCGGGGGATGCCTGTACAAAGATAACAATTTGAAATAGATTTCTTTACACAAGTGACCCTTAACCTGCCAAGTTGTAAATACATAAATGTATTCTTTCTACAATGTCCTACCATACTGTATTGTAAATCAATAATGTAAACTATAAATAAAAGTAAAAAAAAAAAGAGGGAAGAAAGAGAAAGAGGGGGGTGAGAGGAAGAGTAAGAGAAGGGGGGGAGAGAGAGAGATGTTATTCATGCTGTAAGGATATAACAAGAAATATGGGAAGTTCAACCTTTGCTCCTGCCAACATCAAAAGTTACTTCTGCAATACCACCTGTCCATGTTAGAAAAATGGACAGTATTGACTAGGGTATAAATCTTCTCCCCTGTATTAAATAGACAACACACCACAGGGCTTCCTACACCAACCACCATGTGAGGCCGGGGTGGAATGGTCTGCTCCCAGTGATTCTAGGTTAGGTTATTTTTGTAAAGCACACGCTCGATAAAGCCAGAGTCCTCGGATAAAATGATTTATTTCATTTATTTGAAAATAGCAATTGGAAAAATATTATTATCACTGTTTATTATTTCTTCTTGTGCTTGGAGGAAATATTAGTGTTTAACTTGAGTAATTCTGGTGTGGCTGTAGTGTATGGAATAGCTGGTTATTTGTCACTCTGAGGCTGCTATCTTCATGTGCCAGAAATGTTCATTTTTTTTAATTCTTGGTAATTTTTGTTCTATAATTCATCAACAATATATACAAAACGACATAAAGCAATGTAACATATAGTGAAGTATTAACTGTTCCTATATTTGGCTCATGATGCAGATGGACAGTGGTGTTGTAGATGGTTAGTGGTGTTGGTGTTGCAGATGCTTTGTGGTGTTGGTGTTGTAGATGGCTAGTGGTGTAGATGGTTAATGGTGTTGTAGATGCTTAATGGTGTTGGTGTTGCAGATGCTTTGTGGTATTGGTGCTGTAGATAGTTAGTGGTGTAGATGTTTAGTGGTGTTGTAGATGTTTAGTGGTGTTGGTGTTGCAGATGCTTTGTGGTGCAGATGGTCGATAGTGGAGATGGCTGGTGGTGCAGATGGTTGGGTGTGATTACACTATGAAGGGTGTTAGAATTAATGTTTATTTCTTGCATTGTCTGTAGGTAGGTTATGGACATGACTGGGTGAGAAGGGTGATTGGCCTGCATTATTGGGGACAGGATGGAGAATTTGCTTGCTCAGTAATGGGTATGTGCAGTATTAGAAGAACTACCTGGCAGTGGGCCCCCTAGAAAAGAGGATTTCAGATTTAGTCCTCCATTTATAGAAGACACTACAGGTATATAGATTTTCTGAGAAGGGAATTTGAATTATTGCATTACTGAGTATTTTATGATTCCTTCAGATGAATAAACTCAGCCCCACTTTGGCACTTTACCTAGTTTAAGAGGTGGTTTTCCGACAGGTGCATTGTGAAAATCTGCATGAATCCCTACATGTATTTCATTAACTTTTGCATAGTTTTGTGTAAAATTATGCTTTTTAGCATGCAATAGATAATCATTGGCCTGGGTATGGATTGAATTTGTACATAAGCACTATACAGTTCTGTACAGCATAATTTTGATACTACAGTACAACATTTTTATTTTTTTTATTTTTTTCAGTATGGTAAATATTTTTCACAAAGTCTTGCATAAGGAATGCATAATACTTTTTGTTTTCATATTTTCAACATAGTTTCAAATAAATATGTAAAATGTACTGTATGTATATTCCTTGTATTATTGAATGTCTTATTGAAGGCGTATTGCTCTTTTCTCTAATTTCATTTTTTTTTATTTTCAGATGGGCGTGTGGTGTTATCATGTACACACTGTAAGTTCTAATGATTTACCATCTCTTTTCCAAATTTACAGTGGTGATGAACATGTCAGGTAGGGTTAATAAGGAGTGCACAGTAATGAACACACTCTCATAGGTTTAAGGAAGGAATGTATTTGGTCACAAAATATGGATATAAAAGAAAATGATGACACAGAAAACATTGCGACGTGAAAATTTCTAGGTAGTAGGTTCTAGGCCAGTGGTTCCCAAACTTTTTCATATGACTGGGCCCCCCCTTTTTGCTGTTTACCCAACCCTCATGCTTTCCCCCACCCCATTTTTTAAAAATAAATTTAATGAATTTTATACATGTGCAGGTACTCATATTTATATTGCTTTCAAGATCAGCTAATGCAATTATGTTATCAATGTATCTCATGCTTCACAATTTTATTGAAAATTTCCTAATAAAGAAAAGAGAATTTAAATATATGTTTTTCAACTTGTGCTCCCTAGTTTGGGAACCACTGTAATCTAGACAGTAGCCCAAGGAAGTTCTATCGTTGTGACCTAGCAGAGCTTAAGGGACGCCCAGATCCCTCTGTCCCGCTTCTTATCACAATTGCTGGCTTTATTCTGTCTCAAGTACCTAAGGTCAACTTCCTTCCTTCCTTCCTTCTTTTCTTGTTGCTGACTACACGACTTTATGAAGATCTGCCACTGCCCCCTGTGAGCTTGCTTTTGTTTTGAGCTATCAAATCACACCAAATAGATCACATGATACCATTTCATATAACTTGTCATTACTGAATAATGTCAGGTGTTCCTTGACATACCCTTGGCATACAGTAGAACACCACCACCTCTTGTAGCCCTGTCCTTTCTGAATGGTGGGTGATACCCTAGCAAATAAAATTCACCCGACAATACAACTCCTTGGTGCCACAACTCACTGATCCCAATGATGTGTGATTTTTCTGTGTCTGCATATGTCCTTAATGCTTCAGTCATGTTAACTATACTTCTGGCATTCATCTACCGACACTTGATTGGTCTGGTTTCTTATATTGTCCCCTTTGAAGACTGTGAGTTTTGAGGGTTAGTAGAATCACTCTAATATTTTTCATGGAGTTTTGTTCTCTCTGGGTTAGTATTATCACTTAAAGCTATATTTACATTATTTACAGATAGTTCACCTTTTGCTCTTA
The DNA here is from genome assembly GCF_018991925.1 of Homarus americanus. Lineage (NCBI taxonomy): Eukaryota > Metazoa > Arthropoda > Malacostraca > Decapoda > Nephropidae > Homarus > Homarus americanus. The sequence continues at coordinate 5,140,123 of NW_024715014.1, forward strand.
CTAATTGAACATTACTTTGACCTTCCTATCTTCTTGTACTGTACAGTATATGACTTCTTGACTCTTTGAACATTCCCATAACGTGGGGTAATGAGTAACTTTTTTTTTTTATCCAAGTTGTCAGGTCGGGGGTGGTGTAGACATTGAAAAATGTGGTGAGCAAATTTTAGTCCAGTGTAAGTGAACATTGGGTGGTAAACAGTAAACTGTACAACTGCCGATATATTTATTTTAAAACTGGCATAAACAAGGATGACCTCTTATAAATTTTATTGGTTTGATTTTAATTAATAGCTAATTTGATCCATCCTTACCCCGATACAGTTTGAACTAGGGAATATTGATTGTGAAAAAATATTATTCTAGTTTGCCTAATTGAATAGTGTTTTATTTCAGATTGGTTGGCTGCCCACCATTCTGGCACAGAAAACAAATGATAATGATCCGCAACATTATGGAAGGAAAGTATTCCTTCCAGTCACCAGAGTGGGAGGATATAACAGGTAGGAAGATTTTATGAGCATTTGAGCATTTTTAGGTCGTGCAATAACCCAGACATACCTCCTAAAATAGGAATCAGGAACCAGCAGCAATACTTATTTTGACTTCACATATGTTTTAAGTGACACTATTACAGTGAAACACCAAACATCTGCTCAGCCAGAACATCATATGATTGGACTCAGGATTTTCTGGTACTTCTGATCTGATTATATGAACACAAGTTTTACATCACTCCAACAAGCACTATTTTAGCTCAGTGATGAGACATGACAAGGTACAGTTTAGTGTTTGGGGATTCGTAGATGTTTAGTTTAGTGATGTACAGCTGTTAATCACAAGTTTCCTACATAAATCTCCTGAAGAAATTGATATTGCTTAGAAATTAGGAACAACTAATAACCTACTAGAGTAATGTAGAAAAAGTGTAAATTACAAAAATTAAGTGCAAATAGGCAGAATCACATTATATGCTTACATCATTTTCTTTTCATATGTTTTAAACTATTACTTCATTATTTGGGGAAGTAAACGCCTCATATAACAGACTAATTGGGGGGAAGACCCATCCGTTAAAGCTGAAAGTCAGATATATCTGGATCCGGAATAAAAACGAACTCGGTCTGTTATTTACCAACATAGTCCAAAGTGACCACGTGGGTCTCTTTTCACCACCAACACTCACCATCAACACTCACCACCAATACTCCCCACCACCAACACTCACCACCAATACTCCCCACCACCAACACTCCCCACCACCAACACTCCCCACCACCACCAACACCTCCATCCCTGAAACTACTCTTTATAACTCACTTGCCTCATTTCTCGTGCTATACTATACCACTTTACTTGAGAGGTTCATTGTTGGTGTTATATTCTAAAGATAAAAGTCTGGATGGTGGCTATATTGCAAAGTAAATAATTACAAGAGTGTGTAATAATAGTCAAGGACATTGTTCTCCCAGATTAACCCATGGAACAGAATGCAGTACATAAGATGGAAATAAATAAGTAAGTTGAAAGAATTAAGATAAAGTTAGGGTGGTAACTCCAGGATAGGACCAAAGAGCTCTATAATGAATCACCATTATGTAGGGTAGGGCTAAACAGAGTATTACTGTAAATATTTGTGATAATTTGGATATGAATGGTCTGTTATTTTTTACTCTAACGAACCCGAGTCTATAATATATGAACCTAGTCCAAACGGGTCAGAGTGTTTGTTAAAGTCGAGGTTCGTTATAGATGGTGTCCATTATGTCGGGAGTTTACTGTAACTATACAGTACGTCTTTTAAGGTATACTGTATACCACAAAGTCTTCTAACAAATTCTTTCAAAATATGTCATTCACTGTTATAAGTACTGTATTTTCATTTGTCAAGAGATACTGTACCAGTATTAAAGAAATAGCAGAATCCATGTTAAATACTCTTGTTGTGCACCATTTCCCCATCATAGAAAAAAAAGAAGCTAATTTTACTTCCTTTTTTATCTTTTTATTAGTGAGCTGAGATTATTTAATACATATGATTGCAGATGCTCCCAAAGATCTCATCTCAAGACTGCTTGTTGTAGATCCTGGAAAGCGTATTACTGTTCAGGAAGCTCTTACCCATGACTTCTTCCAGATACTGGTAAGTGAACCTTGGTTGCAGAAGGGAATTTTTTATATTTGCTTTTCATTTCTTGAACCTTATCCTTTTGCTCTCCTCCTTTTTTTACTTGAGAATAAATTTTGTTTGTTGACTGCCCAGCCAATTTATTTTTTATTCCAATAGTAAAAATCTGACAAAAGACCATAGAATAAAGATAAGAAAACTCGGCTGAAACGAACCGAAACCGTTGTGCACCAAGAGGATGCCAGATACTTCCATAATAACGTCATCTATAGCGCGAACAGAAAAATAAGTTTAACGAATGGATACCGATTATTTTTAATATTATATTGTTTACTAGTCTCCATCAACCGTATCATTTATGGGTAGCTTTATATTCTTTGCAAAATTTTATCCTTTTTCAGGTTTCAGAATATAATTAACATTTGTTTTTCTTTTTCTCTTTATACTGTATCCTACTGTACATATATGTAATCAACTTTTTGGGAACTGAAACCTGTGATGTTTGGTAGGTTCACATTTCATAACACCCTTCTCATATTGGTGAGATTTACGCACAGCACCACTGTACCACTAACACCCATAAACAAAACACGTTGAACCAATGTGAAAAATGTATGATAATATAACTCAAAATGTGTATGGACAGTAATTCCTAGATTTGACCTCGAGTTTGTGAGTTTGACCACCATATATTCCGTGCACAACAGACGACCACATGGAGGGTGAATCAACTGTTCAATCCACAATCACACACACACTTTAATGTATGGTAATAGATTGCTTTATATAGTTTGGCTTGGCAAATTAATATTAGTCTCACATATCATTTTATCATCTATTAAGTGTTCAAATATTATTTGCACTCTGTTATTGATCTATTTGGTAGATATACTGTAAGTTATAGTAAATTCAAAATGTGGCAACCTTACTGTGGGCAGCCGCACAGACTGTGATTGGAGAAATTTACTCTTCTTAGACATAAATATTTATGGCATTTGATGCAGCTATTGAATTTGGGTATTTTAAAACATAAAAGCAGGAAAAAATATATGTTTCTATTTATTATAAATACCAAAATGCCAAGTGTATCAAGTGCCATTATTATTTGTAAGCATATTGAGTTACCTGTATATGCCTGAAAGGTATTATAGTTAGCCACTAAATAAGCAAGGATAGAATAATAGTGTTGGTGATACACAACACCTTGCATATAGTTGTGTTAGAAGTTCTTTATCTATCTCCTGGGGGATCTTAACCATGCACGTGAACAGCCCCTCAAGCATGGTAAAATGTTCGTCTTCTCTATAAGAAATTCTATGGTTCAAGATACGTAATCAGGCTATTTTCTTCTCCTCCTCAAGGAGATAGCAAATAAAACACATTTGTATTAAAATACCAAACATGCAAATGATCATCAGCAGATATTTGAAACAGGAAATTATTTTCTTCGAGTAAACAAACAAACAAAACAAAACATTAAAAAATTTAACTTTATTATTAATTCAAACATATTGTATCATGCCGTAAGGGGACCAAATAATTTTTTAGTGGGTGTACAGTACATGTAAATCAAACAAATCATCCACATAGGAAACAAACGAAGAACCATAAATGAAAAGCAAAATCAACAGTTTGTAACATTACCATGCACAATGTGGTCATATTTAGATGCATAAAATGCATACCGTAACTGATTTTTCTTGTTTGAAGTTGTTGTAAACAAATGGACAACTAGTGCCATCTCTACATTGAGTGGTTGAGTGTGTGTTAGTTTATCTCAGGTCCTGGTTAGTAATATATCAGTCATAATTTGAGTTTTCTTTTCTTTACACTATGGTCTTTGGTTCGGTCTGTATATTTTTACTTGAGTGTTATGCTGTAATACTGATATGTTAATAATAAATTTTGTGTGCAAAGAAGTAAATTTTAACTCTATCTAATGATTTTAACAATATTTGATGAATAATCTCTCTTGATATTCTGTACACAAAAATAACAGAAGATCCTTAAGATAAAACTGCAGCTGTTGGTGCACATTGTGGTTGATGTATTCCATTGAACCTGTACTAAATTTAGAGGGCAAAGTTATCATATCAATTGTTCTTGATAAAAGTGTAGTACAGTAATGTTAAACTCTACATATACTGCACTAATTTCTTTCTTCTACTGAACATCTATTTTCCTCTGTGATCATTCTCAAATATCAAATAAGATACATTATGTAATGGTGCCACAGCAACTTTGCTTATATATCGTATTCAGCGGCATGGATAAACTGGGAATTACTCAGCTCTGTAGATTGGACTGTAGATCTTTTTCAGTGCATTTATATTTTCACTGTTTCCACCTGCTTGCTAAAGGGAATATAATTTTTTTTGTAGTATTCCTTATTACTGGAAATTTGTAAATCTAAACATTGAAAAACTGTTTTGCTCAAAATAATAAAAAAAATGCTTACTGATTTTATACAATATAAAGATGTGCACCATAAAAAAATTGCCATGGTCAGAGCCTGTATATCATTCACTGTCTTGTTTACATGAGAGAAAACTCCCGGAGTGCTTAACCTACCTACCGTATAGCCTTTGTGCATACCTGCAGTCGTTCATATGTGGACTGTTCCTCTCCTCCCTTCCAGGAAGTTGATTTCCTTCTCACCACTCTGGCCCTTTTGACCTCGACTATGTCCATTTTTCCAGCTATTGCCCTTAAGCCAACTGGTTTTTATATTACTGTACAAGATTGCTGATTTGGGGTTTTATATCCTTAAACAAGCCCCCTGTACTGTCAATCTGGATTAATTTGTTAATCCATTTTTATATGTCATTCACCCATCCCTCAAATAAGGTCACTTGACATAAGGTTTGTTCCTTGAACTTTGAGGTCATAGCTATGAGACCTATAGTTGTATAATTCACCACACAACATGCCAAGGCTACTGTCAGTCATCTTTGATTCCAACTAATCCATTATTTTTTATTTAATTTCCTGATTGACACTACAAGAGGATGGTTGTAGTGGGCCAACTCTTCTTTGGCTTTTGTTCTACAGAAGCTAAATTTTAAGCCCTTTTGAACTTTTAGAATTAACAACTTAAGAGCTTCTGCAGTTTTAGGTGTTTACCATTCAGAGTAAATTGATTATTGAGGCTTACATGCATTATATTGCTTAAGTTTTGTTGATATAGTGATGGAGTATTGTATGCAGATAGATATGACTGAAGCAGGGTAGGAAAAGATAGACAGTTACAAAGTGTCTGGATGTAGGAAGAATTTATTTTTTGATGGAGGAGATTTTGTACATGTTGCTTGTGTGAGAAAAACATGGCAACCGAATTTAGTTCAATCCAGAAATCTTGTTTAAGTACAAGACACGGTAAGATAAAAGTTTCTTGTTCAGAAATAAAGAAATTAAGTAGCCAGTAGAGCACAAAAAAAAAGTGCTTACAAGTTTGGGACATTGAATATGGGAATTAATGTTGACATGCTACAATATAAATGTTGAAGTGTTTTGATTTTATACTGTAGTGATCATTATTGTAATCCACCCTAGTTTCATTGGGATTAGTGCTCTTTCTATAGCCAGCTGCCCTCTGCTATGGAGCTAAGGTATACTGTATATGCAACACTCGGTCATTGGTCTTGACAATAGGAAGCTGACATTCCTGACTGGAGCTTCAACTCACTCCTAGGCTCCTTCCATAATGCAACTGTCATCATTAAAGGGATGGTAGCAGCAACAGTTTCCCCTCACAGACAGAAGAGGACAAGGGGTCCCACAGGACAGATGTTTTCCTGTACCCTCTGTTTTGCAGCCTTGGAGATTAGTGCTTAGTTTCTGATTACTGTATTTAGTCTAGAAGATGGTTTGGTTAGGTGATACAGTCCTCACTATTAGTAATTAGCTCACACTTTAATTTCTTTTATATTATTATAAGTGTTGATTACTGCTTATTAACAATCAGTTTGTTTACAACTGATGTGTTGGTTATGGTCTGACACCACCCACACTGTGTCCAGGCATCAGCCAATTTCACAGTGAGTAATTGAGCATATCTTTTGATGTTTTTTTTATTCCTCTCTCAGCAGGGATCTGACCAGAAGATAAGAGGAATTTCTTTGAATATTGTTGAACTATAATTACAGTTGTAACTCTATTGTTAGCCACCAGAGCTAAATTTCCACTGTCAGAGCCATCTCATAATCTTAGCAAATTTTACAGTCTGGTTCATTAACTCGGGAGTCTTGCTCTTTCATATCCTGCCTGAAGAAACTATCCATTCAGTTTATCCTACAAAGAGGTGCCAGGTCCTCATCTTTCACATTTGTGATCTGTTATTTGGATGAATAGACGACACTGTTAGATTGTGGCGTTGGGAAGTCTCTAAGGTTATTCTATTTGTCTACACATATGAGAACCTGATTATAAGACTGTTATTTTACATAAGCATTTGGAACCATTGATACCAGCTCTTTCATTTTCAAGCTACTTAGTGAAAGGTGACTGGCTGTAAGTGGAAGACTAATCCTGAAATCCCATTTTATGGCTGAGCCCTGAACTTGGTAGCTTGGAAATCCTCCTTCCTCCCATGAGTTAGTTTGGAACTCTGCTGGACCATATTAGGGGTAGATACCTGGAAACCAATTTGGCTGACATGAAGTGGTGGGCAAGGTGTACACGAGCTTGTTGCTACCTTCCATTATCCACAGGGGAAACCATTAAGCTTAAGCTGACTCTCTTTTTGGGCAAAGTTTGCAGTGGGTAGGGTGACATTCATAAGATTAAGTCTCGGTTACTAACGATTGCTTTTCTGGGTCAAGACCAATAGCTTAGTGTTGCACAAATACTTGAGTCACCTGGTTCTAGGCAAGGCCATGAAATGGGATCTCAATGTCAATCTTCCATTTTGGGGGAAATTTGACTTAGATATACAGTAGTACTAATGTGTACAGAATTTCCTTTCTTTGAAAAATGGAATTTAACTTGTGTAGTGGGAATTCTTGTAGAATAATTTATTTTTATGATTATCACAGGTAATACATTTAGACCACATTCAGTAAGAGTTTGAGGGTTAAAAGTGACTTGGTAGAACCTAAAGTACTGTAAATGTTATTTTGTCTTCCACATTGAAAACCAGAGATTTAATTTATGTTATCATTTGAGGTGAACATATTACATCAACATTAGGTTATCAGTATTATTTTGGGAGTAAATAGAGGAGAAGCAATAGTAGTTTACAATATACTGTATGGAAAAACAAAGGTGGTTGTTGGTGGTAGAATTTAGCCTGCTGGAGACAGCAACTGGGGATTCATTAGAATATGGGAAACCACAACTTCACATATAGGATGCAGGCCGATGTTTTAGCCATTTTTCAGACAAAAAGTGCGTCTAATATGATGTAAAATACGGTAACCGTACTGAACTCCGTAATTTTGGGCGTCAACTTACCTGCCAGGTATAGGCCTATATAAAAAATTTCAGTCAAAATAATTGAGTCTCATATGTGCCGGGTTACCTTATAAGCTGCAATATATGGTTATATTATATGTTAAAGATGGGGAAAAGCAGGAGAAACACTGGGAGTTGGGTCATGTTTAACAATATGAGATGGGGGATCTTACATTTAGTTGTCAGATTGACTCATTTTAAAGAGTTCTGGAGAAAGACTCTTGAACATTCAGAGTTTTCAAATAGATTTATTTAAAGAGAGCCTCATAATAACTCAGTCATGAATGGGAGAAACTTGAGAATCCTATAAAATTTTGTGGCTGAAAAATTAAGTTTTCAGGTTTCTGGCATGAATAATTTGAAGTCTTTTTATACTCCAAATGCTTTTAAGAGGTTGGGATCTACTTATGGACCATGTATAATTAAATATGGGAATTATTGATATCTCCTTTGGGATATTACAAATTATACCAGTTGTTAAAGTGAAAATGATGAGGAGAGATGTCACAAACATGGTCATGTTATAGGTGAATGCATCAGAGCATCACTGATTATGCTTGGAAGCAAAACCCTCAAGCCTTTGAGCTTTTTTAGGGGGTACAATACCTTCTGATGAAGCAGCAATTCCCCCAGAAGCTTAATATGAATGTGAAGAATATTAAAATTTTCAAATTTATTAAAATCTAAGATATTGGTCCTGGAGCCTAATACATGTGCACTGTTACCAAGACTGGAGTAATATACAGTAATATATGTGTGCACTGTTACCAAGGCTGAGGTAATATATGTGTGCACTGTTATCAGGGTTGGAGTAATATATGTGTGCACTGTTACCAATGATAAAGTAATATAATGTGCACTGTTACCAAAAATTCAGATACGACTACAAGATTTTGGGTAGAATTAGTCCGGCAATGTGAAGTTGTGTAATTTTTATAGCACTTAGATGAGTTTGTTTCTCAGTAATCTATTTATCTCAATTTATTGTGGAGGGAATTTATCCTTTATCCCTGTTAATATAAGCCTTTATCCTTGCAACACAATAACCTATGTTTTTTGGTTTGTTTTTTTAGGTATATTGCCTTTTATTGCTTCCTGTATGTGCATGATTCTGTTTTGTAGCTTTTCATTATGTGCATCTTCTAGCCTAGCCGGAGTCAAAAATTTGTCGCCAACCTAAAAGAGAAGGTAAGTGAGCAAACCTTTTCTTTTTTATTTACAATACAGTAGTATTTTTACCTTAGTGAAGTTGAATATGAAATGATGCATAAGTTTTTATAATATAACTTTACAATACTTATATCAATATATAATTGGTATATGTTCATCCTTTGGAACTTTGGAATCTTGTAGTTATAAAAATTTTATATGCAGTATTTCCTTTAATAAGCTAGCAACCTTTTACGGTTACATTATTATAACCTAATACGTATTGAAAACTAATTTTCATAAAGAAAGTTTAATAATAAAATGTGACTCGTAAATGACATAATTGTTTCTAATATTTCATCAGCAATACAAAGGCCGTCCATTCAATGCCAAGAAGATGTTCCAATTTGGCATAATGTGTGTGCGCGCTGTGATCAGAATCCAAAGACTTCGCTTCACCCCTGAACCTGTATCCCTGGCAGTTACTCGTGTCGACCCATACAGAATTAAGGCACTTAGAAAGGTTAGTTATATTGGGTATATATTATGTGAGTTATTATCATTAACTTATATAATTCTCTTTTATATGGTAAATGGGTAATGTACACCTATCTGAACCCTTTACTGGACGACTTGGAGGCCTACCCTTTCTATACTGTACTGTAGGTGGTAAGTAAATTTCCTGAAGATTAAAACTACACTAGGTCCTCAAAATTAGGTCGTAGATATTGATATTGAAACAGTTTCTGTAATAAAGAAAACAATTTTACTAGGGTGGACTATAATATCTTGATTGATATAAGTTACCTGTTTATTTACATACTTAGACTTGAATTATATGTAGAGAAAACAATTATTTTGGTTAAAATTTATTCTTTATCTTATATAAGTGGCCAAATAACAGTACACTAGTATACACAAGTGCCACACTGTTTACTGTTTATGTAGTGTTTCGCCTCCATCACCCCTGCCACCGACCATTCCCTTGTGTCACCTACCATTCCCATACTGTACTGTATTTCAGGGACTTTGGGCTGCTGATAGGTCTGGCTCTCAAGATTAATGAGTTTCCTAAATGAGATCAGATCCTCTGATGCATGTATATCGAGGAAATGTAATTTTAGTAATGAATTGATATCTCGTAACTTCATGGGAGGCAAGAACATTGATCTCAGGCTTTGTTGGTTAGTTCAAACATATCGACATAGTACAATTTTCACTACACTAAGTACAGTTAAAGCTTTCAACATACACTTAATGGATCTTGAATGCTTCCACTAACAGTAGGTATATAAAGTATATCACTTCTTGTATTTGGTCCATTGTACTTTTAAATTTACAAACATCAAGAGGGCACTTCGGGCAAGAAAGAAAATGGGACATAATAACATGTAAGAGAAAACTTGTCTCTAGTGGATAACTAAAGAACTAGTCATCCATGTTTTATGGTCGACCGAGCATAGTATGAATAAGTGTTGGTGCTAATATATTACAGGTGCAACTGTGATCATTACAAGTTGGAAATCTGTAACCTGGGGAGTGTTTGTATATAGTTGGTACAGTACATTCCCGTATGTTGGGTTCCCCCCTGTTTATGAAGCTTGATTATCTCAAACTTAGTGTCAATTATCACAGGTTTGCGGTGTCTCTTGTTGATGGTGGAGGTAGCAGAGGAATCACCACTTTGCTTGGATACCACTGTGTACAGATTTACAAAAGGATGGTATGAACACAGACAGATAAAGAGAGAGCACTTCGCTTGCACTGAACAATGAGTATATGAGGGCCAAAATGGTTGCCCCAACTAATTCCTCTTGTGCCTGGCACACAATTTGAATATTTGATCAGACTAACATTTGGTTGAGCAAATATCACCTTCGGATAGTGAAAAAGAGGTGTAAGAATAGAATTTTAGGTTAGCAATCATTCATATAGTGAGGGGATGGATACCTGTACTGTATATGATGATAAAGAAATGTAGAGAAATGGTTTAAATTTAATTTAGGAAAATTACCATTTTAAAATTCAGGGTTGGGGCTGAGGCAGCTCACTCTTATCACTCAAGGTGTTCATACAGTGCACTACATTTATTTATAAAATGCATTCTAAATAAGACAGAAACCTTAATTTTTCATACCAAATTAAAGAATACACAAGATCATTTATTATGTAAAATGTGATAATGAATGATATATTGAGAAGTATTGCATCCAACTGAACACCACCACTATTACCACCTCCATCCACAACAACCACCACCTCCACCCACAACCACCACTTATCACTGCAACAACCACCACTACCAATATCACCACCTGCACCCACAACCACCACTTATCACTGCAACAACCACCACCACCAGTGTCACCACCTCCACCCACAACCATAACTATCACTGCAACAGCCACCATCATCCCATATCAACTAGTCAGCACCTCTATCTACTGTTCACCTATTTTTATTATTCTTATCACTTTAAGTCAACAAGCATGTAATAACTGTAAGAATGCATAAATGAGTCATACAAGATGTAGTAATGAACAATTTCTTAAGAAGTGTAAGCATCGTATTCTCCTTCTTGGATCTGATCCTTTAATAATGTTTAAATTTACATCTAAAATTACATTCCTTTGCTGTTTCTTGATGAAAGATGTGCTTGGTGAAGCATTTGTGTGGGTTTTTTTCACTCATTTTGCATGTTATATTTTTTATGTAAAATTAATACGCACTGCATTATATTTGAAGAAAAAAATAATTAGTATTATATTCAGTTTTGAATATTGTACATTTTTCTCCGCCAAGTACAGTATAAACAACACATTAGAATAAATCAGTCGAACAAAACAAAACAAAAACAATGTAAGAAAGAAAACCAGTTTGCTCCACAAGACATCACCTGACACAAGACATCACCTGACACTATTTCTGGTCACAAAAAATTTTCCCTGCCATAGTATTAGATTCTATTGATTTTCTACATGTCATATTACTTTGCATAAATGCAGCTCTTTTTAATTTGTTTTGTTATTTAATAAGAAATTGGAGATTAAAAGAAAAAAATCATTGCTTATACCATCAGCTGTTTAGTTATTGTCCAGTACCATTAATTCACATTTTCTTTACATAATTGTTGTTCATCTTTGTTTAATAAATGTGTAACAAATTGACAATCTAACTTGATGTGTATAGATTCCTGGTTAACAGTTATAAAAATAAAAGAGAATTATCTAGAAGACATTTGAATTTGATAAGAATTAGACTAGTTACCATCTCTACCAACTGACAACACCCACCAGTCACAACACATCCACACCTCATTCCTACTTAAATATTACTAAAATCTTCAATACCAGTATTTAAATTTTTTTACTTAATCTTTACATGTTATTTATTAGAATAATCATTAATAGATTCTTATTTTATGAACAGGTAATTGATAACTGTGCTTTCCGTGTGTATGGACATTGGGTGAAGAAAGGTGAGGGACAAGATCGTGCTGCACTCTTCCAGAATTGTCCCAAGATTGATTTTCCACGTAGCCCCATGGATGCTCCTTTTATATTGAGTAAAGCATAACAAAGTTTCTATGGTTTATGATTTTAGATTGTCCACTGCATATCAGATTACCAGTAGTCCAGTAGTCCTTTGGTTAATATGCATGACTACCATATTGTTACTATATTTAAGATCCATGAAACATATACTATGCTATAAAAATATTTCTCTTGGCTAACCCAAACGCGTGGAATATTGTTGTAAAATGATGATGGTGATGATAAAGTAATTAATTGGCTCCAAGCTGAGCTTAAGTTCTTAGATAGCTCCAAGGGTTCTGTGCAGTTGCTAGCAGTTACTATCATGTTTGTGATGACAAGGGGAGGTCTTGTTAAGGCTGAAAGGACACTTTTCATACCTAGGTAAATACTGCATACGTACTGTATTCCTGCTAAATAAAATATTGTTATGATTATGCTTACATTAGTGTACTTAATCTTGAGGGACAGTTGAATATCTATTTTGCTGACTTGTGTGTACAGGTCTTCTCATTCTTGGAGATGAAATCATATTTATTGTATAGATTAGAAGTTGATTCTCAGAAACTTGTCATTACACAGTACTGTATAATGCAATAATACTGTCAACATTTTTTTATTGTAGTAGAATATTAACGTACAATAGATGTTTTTGATACGGAGTATTTATTTTCAGTTTGCTTTTAAACAACTTTCATGTGCAGTGTGAACAGTCATGAGATATTTTTGGATGTGATATAACACTTTTTAGTTTTTATTGTCATACAATGACAATGTAAGTCTCTCTTGGCAGTTTGTTGTATTATAGACAAAGTTCATCATGCACATAAAGTTGATCTATAATTCACTGAATGTAAAATTTGAGACCTGTGTATACACAATATTTTCACTTCATGATCATTATTTAAGTATTAAATGAATTTATTAGTGTACTGTATTTAAATACCTTGCTTGTTGTGATTTTAAATTTTTTGTATATTTATATATACAATATATGCTTGCTGTCTTGATTTTGGGTACCCAAAGGTAGGCCTTATGGCCTAAGAAGTTTTTTAAGACTAGAAATATGGTATACTGTGCACTTTACAATAGCCAAGTGTCTTTAAAACTTGGTACAGTCTAATAAATTTAGCTAAACTACGTAGTTTCTGCTTGTATTTTAAATTTTATTAAAAAAAATGTATTTACTGGTTTACATACTACAGTATGTAAAATGGATATGTCTATGGATATGTATCTGTAGTTCAAGTTCTAGTATTTTAAATAATTAGTATATTGTCCAGTAAGAGTTACTCAATATTAAAATTATTACAAGTGAGTAACATTACCTTTAAAAGGTACACTTGGTTATTTGAAAGAAAATTAGAAGCTCATTTCATTTTCAGCCAAATTGGATACATTTGTAGCTAAACAGTTTATCAGTCTATTCAAGTTTGTCTCTTTGTACAGCAATACATTGGTATTGAGCAACTCTAGCCAGCAAGTCTAGGGGGTTCAATCCCCAGGTCCTTGTATGACTGGGACCTAAGAATCGAATAAAAAAATCTTTCATCCACATACTGGATTCCAAAGGTGACTCCTGGTATGAAGATATCCCCAAAGGTGAGAGAGCTGAAGGGTTTTGCTTTGAATGGTGTTTGTTCCCAGCATCATCTACACGGTAATGTCAAAAGTATCGCCACTTCAGATCCAGTTACACCACTGCACATAGTGGAACTGCTCAGCACCTGCTCTGATATATTTAACAGTTAAGTGTTGACTGCTGTCACACATTTCTAGATGTTAGTTTTATATATACAATGTTTATTTTGCATTGCAAGAGGGATTACTATTGCTTTCCAGCCCAAGTTGCTGGCTAGTTAGCAAGTTGGTATATGGGACCAACATGCCCTAGCACTGTGGCTATATGCTTTTCCAATGTAAGGATTAGCTTACCTTTCATAAGATAATTGTATGACATGTGGGTTTTGATTCGAGACAGACAAGAAGCCTACACTAAACTCACAGTAAACCCACACTACACCCTTATTGCCCATTGTCAGTCCACCTATCTAGAGGTGGCCATGTGAAGGTGAGGAGGCTGATGGCTTATGTGGTACAGTACCCTCATAATTATTGGTGGTCTTATCAAGAGCTGAATGACAGCCCAGTTCTGTTCTTGCTTCTACCATACCTACTGATAGACCAGGCAGGGGAAGCACAGGTGATATTAGGAAGTATGAATGTTGTGTAAACAGTGTAAACATTCAAGAGCTCAGATGCAGGAACTCCTGGGGACTTGAAATGACAGAGGGTGTGGAGACATTAGCAGGAAGATTGATGGGTGTGTGTTCATGTTTGCACACTACAACTGTACCTTCACACATTAGATGCTGGTGATGGCATGTCATTTTCCCTTAGTTTTAATTTTTTAAGCATAACTCTCATCACAGCTACTTTACAAGTTATGACCACCTCAGGAATGAGCCCCATGATAGCTTACAAATTCTTCCTCTTCGGCAAAAACCTTGTGTGCATCATCGCAGTGACCTCTGAGTGGAAAACCTTCAACATTAGCTCGAATAGTATGCTTGTTTACATCTGCCTGTTTCTGTAGTTCAATATTCACCAGAGAATCTATTCTATTTTCAGGATGGTCATAGGTTGACAGACTTTTGGCTTGATGCTTCCCTGTGAAATGAAACACAACCATGATTACACGGGACACAATTTTTGCCCTCAGCACAGCTGAACTTGGTGAATGCTCTTTTCACTTTTGTTTATTCGACCAAAAAAGACAATATTTGCAGAAACCTTTCGCTTGTGGGTGATGTGTATCTGGCCTGTCATGTAAACATACTCTACAGGACAGACCACACTAAAATACATTATACCAGTGGAGTTGATAACTTTTAAGTTATACAGCGGATTCGTGATAATTCACGTGAAATATCAAATCATGAATTATAATTTAATAGATTTAAATGAATATAATTATTTTAGCTCACGAGGCCAAAAAATATGTATAAACTGTTCCATCACTGTTTTAATAAAAACACTAAATGTCATACATAGCACATCAAAAATACAGTATAGATTGTACAAAAAGTAGTTCTGTACAGCATTACATAAGCAGCTCCTTCCCTTCTCATAATCATCCTCTGGGTGACACCATTAAACCAACATGGAGGCAGGTAGGCACCTGGCTAGCTAGCGGTCAGCTGTTTGCGCTATGTAAATAAACCACCGGGAATTTAATACAACACGATAACCCAGCTTGTTGGACATCCTGTATGGCAACATTATTAAGTTCAATCTTCAGAGAGGACTTGAGGAGCTGCTTTAGTTGGTAATTATTAGTTCAATGCCTCTGGAATGTGTGGCCATTGGAGGCTTTAGGTTTGTTCCCTTGTCTTACTCTAGAACTAGCTATTGATTAGTGTTGTGTATTGCTGCCAGTAGAGTGCAAGGTGAGCATAGCCCTTAAAGCTAATTGGTACCCATACATCATTTTTCTAACTGGCTTTGATATATAGAATATTTCTTGTCTCAATGTATGGTTAGAATTGGTAAATTTGTCCTGAGACTCCATTTTATAACAGATGTGATCAAAGCAACTTGGTATCTCTCCTTCCTACCATTGTGGTGTTATGGTGAGCTGGATCTGAATTGGTGATCTTTGTAACATCATCTTTTAGGCAGAGTTGAAAACAAAATGTGAATTAGAATACTGTAGCTATTGTAAAGGTATTTATGCTTACCAGCAAATATTCTTCAGCCTTTTCCCATTTTAGGGTACAATATGTTTATACTATCTGCTTTGGAATCTGCAATGAAGGTGAAGGATTGTCTGATTTTTTAGTTCATTAAATTTTTAGATCTTTGTCACACAAACTGGGGCCTAAGAAATTAACACTAGACTTGCTGGCTTTATATCGTTGCTCAGTCATGACTTGGTTATATATAGGATCTCAGAATCAATCCACCATATTTGCACAAATTTTCTACATAATTATTTATTCTTAGATGTATTTTGTTGCAAATTGGAATGGAATAGAATTTTATTAACAGAGTCTATGAGATATAGAAAAGAGTATTTATCTAGAATAAAGTGGCACTCCATAAGGATACACTGTATGGTGCCGTACAGGAGAAGTTTTAGTCTTCAATCAAGTGTTAGTAGTGTAATACATATGATATATACTCTTTAGCACAATTCTACCTAATTATTTATACAAATTATCCATGATGTTGCAGTGCTCTAAAAGAAACAGTAACACGATTTTTTTTCACATGGAATAAATGTAATTGTTATGGTTTATTATTAATATATATATATATATATATATATATATATATATATATATATATATATATATATATATATATATATATATATATATATATATATATATATATATATATAAACCTAATAATTTCTTTGTTAATATTTTTTCTGTAATGAGGGTGTCATATTTTTGTAATTTGTTCTTAAACTTTTCTTTACTGTATGTGACTTTCAAGAAAACCTTTGATTTGCTGTTAAAAAGTTTATACTGTACTGCATTTTGTAATCATGTGTTTTATCACATTAAAACACTTCTTTGTCTTCACTTAAATATCCAAAAAATTTTAAATAAATTTACAGGCATAGTTTTATGGAATAAACAAAGAATACACTGTTCTTTAATAATACTGTGGTATCTTTATGACTTTGATAGAATATAATGTACTTTACTTTAATATATCAAGATCAAGATAAATTATTTAAAAATTTTTCACTTATGGTAAAAATTTGTTTAAATTTCTAATGTTACTTGGAATACCTGTCTATTTGTTTAACATGATATATCAATGGATAGAATAACAGTTGTATCATTTGCTATGTATTTATCAAAGGTAAATAACAGGCAGTTGATACTCTTTGTGTGCATATTTTATTGTCCTTGAACCAGTATTACCTTGTTGTAGACAACTGTACTGCATTATGTTTGTAAATTTAATAAACAGTTTCTTGTCTGTGTTCTTTATTCAATTGCTTTGAGAAATATAGAAACAAAAATTTATAATGATATTTTAAATAATTTTGTCATATTTGGTATACTGTATCCACTACATAAACCTGTAGGGTCTCTTCCCCTCCCAGCTTGATGCTGATATCCACTGGTCCCTTTAGCACTGCGAGGTGTCCTGTTGTATCGCACAGCTGCTGCGACGTCTGGTAGTTGTCGATGACTAACCACATCCAGCCTCACAAAAGTCTGCCCTAAGGCTGTGTCGATCATCAACGGACACCTTATGCCATCGATCTCACCTTCAACCTAGACACTGCTTACATTGTCTCGGATGCATTTCGTCATAATTGGGGCTCTGGTGAGACAGGCTGGTCGTTGCCCCTCGGCTCTGGCCATCTCTAGTTTCCCGTCGTATTGGGCTGTTCTTCCCCTCTCTCGGTATTCTGTGGGCAATTAGCCTTGAAGTGTTGTCTCCATCTTCTCCACATGTTCAACATTCTCTCTCTTCTCCATATTCTCTGTGTTTCCCCCCTCTCTCACTCTCGTTTCCACTTGTAGCAGTCCTCCTGTTTGTGTCCAATCTTCTCACAATACCAGCAGGTTCCTTTAAATCTCTATCTCTAATTGACCCTTTTGTGCCTTAAACCCAGAGCTAGTCTCTGTTCTCAAGCTTGGTAAACTTGACCTCTTGTAATTCAAACTCCAAGGCTCTAGCCAAAGCTTCCTGTGGAGTTACAGGTTGAAACTGCTTCACCTAAATCTTGAGCTGTGTGCTGTCCAATACATTCACAAACTGGTCCCTCAACAACTTTTGCAGTGTTTCACCTCGATTATGGGTATGAGTACAGAATCTGGCTCTGTAAACCTTATTTTGGTGCTTGGTTCTATACCATCAGTCCAGTACCTTTACCAGTGACATGTAACTGCTTCACTCTTCTGTCAACTGGCTGAGAACTTCCATCACTTGTACAGCCCCATCTCATTCATGAATTCTCTTGTCAATCTCTTACTGCAGCTGCTGTAGATGTTGCTTCTGTTCTTCTCCCTGTTCCTGCAGTAGTTGTTTCTGTTCCTCTCATTGTGATTGTACATGTTCTTGAAACCTTGTATTTGCTCCTTCCATTCTTCTTCTTGTGATTGTAGCTGTTCTTGCAATCTTGTTTGTTACTCCTGTTCTTCTCGTTGTGCATGTAAGAATTGCATCTGATCAGCCATCGAAATCTCCCCTTGCCTGGCCTGGCTTCTGGTCTGGACACCATCACCTTCCATCTTGACTAATATCTCACTGCTAGGCCATCCCACTCCTGACACCGGTGTTATGAACCCCTTTTGCCGCTTACCAGCTCCCATTGCTGGTTACCAGTGGCCAGGTCGTATGTATAGAAGCAATAGATATATCAAGTGTCGTCGAATTACCACTAGCTGTCTCGCCAGCCTCCAGTAATTGCCCGACAATTGGTATCAGTATGCAGACAAAACAACAGCCAGGTAGATTTCCATTAGGTCACAGAAACACACTTGTGAACTGTAATCTGCTTTAATAATCACTAAATCTTCACAAAACTGTTCACAAGATATGTGAACTGGGCTTCTCACTTCGTATATACAGTATACAGTCAGCACACTACCAATGTACAATTCTTTAGTCTTTTCTCTTTATATCACTCACGATAATTCCACAATACTTGAACAAGAATTATCTTTTGCTGTCATTAAGCTTGTACATCACACTCTGGGCAGAAACAGGCGACTACCAACCAGACACCTTGCTGGCTGTTTATATTCTCAGGTGCCCAGAGCATCCCAGTACCATCCAGGCATTGCAGTTCAGAATGAGATATGCCCGGAAAATTCTAGAATGATCTAGGCTTACAATACATAAGCATATCATAACAAAAATGATGCAATACATTCTAGAAAAATTAAATAGGTTATACATCATTATATAGATGAAAATCTCTTAAAACTTGCCAACATAACTGCTGCTTAGAATAAAAAATAATCAGAACACTTAGTTCACAAAAGTTATAATACTAAATTATGCTTTGGCATAATAATATCTTTAGGTTAGGCAGGGTTTTCAAAGGTTTGTATGTTCTTTATAGTATTTTACCCTACATTTACCCTTTACTTCAAAGCCCTGCCCAGTTTGAACAACCAATATTGGTAGTAATTGGGGGTGGGGGGGGGAATATCTCCATAACGGCTCATTTGCGAAGGAAATTTAGGTCAGATTCGCTTGAAACAACGCAGAACACACTGGGAAAACTTCCTTGGAAAAAATCACCCCGTTCCTGGGATAACTTCCTTTATAACCAAACTTCCTACTAGATGTAATGCACTTTTCTATTTGGCATAACAATTGAATAATAATCTTTCTTCCTCTCTCTCTCTCACATGCACACAGCTACCTCTCATTAGCTTGGAATAACTTAACATATCTAATAAGTGCCCCTGTCAAATATACAACAGAGATAACCGACCCAAGACATGTTCCTGGGTGGTCGCTGGAGGTGTTCGCTCAGTGGTGGTCGCTGGAGGTGTTCGCTCAGTGGTGGTCGCTGGAGGTGTTCGCTCAGTGGTGATCGCTGGAGGTGTTCGCTCAGTGGTGGTCGCTGGAGGTGTTCGCTCAGTGGTGAATAACTAAAAGGATATGGCAGTACGATGGAGCAGCGAAAATGTCGTTGCTGAACACAGAGATTTACAGGTATTAACATTAACCTTTGATGTGAATAAATTAATTAAGTTTCCTGTGAGGTGTATGAGTGACCAAGCTCCAGGACGTTGATCTTCTACCTCAGTCACAGGGTCTCAATTGTTTCTCTTACTTTGACAACACAATAAACATTCTGTACTGTATATCGGTTATTGTCTGATCCACTGTATATTATTTTATTTTTTATGAATTTTTTATTAATTATTATAACATAGTGGAGATATTTTGCTGTGACCGGTTAAGTTCCTACCAATGTTATTTTACTGTGAGTGCGCTCTGATTGGCTATGTACTTCCTAGGTTAGGTAGTTTTCTTTGGTTGGTTAGGTCAGGTTCTAGTAGGATCTAGTAAATGTTGCCTCTTATAATGATAAGAATATCTGTGGAAAAAAAATTAACAAGATCAAACAACTCCTTCTGGTGGTAGTGGTGTTCTCAGACATTACCGTATTGTTTGGTGAATTTTAGTAATACGCTGTTAATAATGTTAGACAATTCTAAGACGTTTTCCTTCTATGATATTTCTGCTAGAATTTAAGGATAACCGAGATATTAATTTTTAAATATTATTAGATTTCTTCAGTCACAAGTGCTTTACCTGTTTCGTCATCACTGTTTTCAATCCATTTCGTCACCACTACTTTACCCGTTTCGTCACTGCGTTCATTCCTATCATTATATACACGGAAATATCTGTTGCTTTGGATAGAAAATAATAAAAAACACTAAGACAATTTATTAAAGATAAAAATATTAAATAAAAACATTGTTAATTCGCCAGCAATCATCTCACTTAAGCAATATGTGAAAGACTAAAATAAAAAAAAGTAAAAATATTGTTAATACTCAGGGCAAGCTTGGAAGAAGACACTGACAATTTTGGAAACTAGAAGTGGTGATATTTTTTTCTTCATATTCATCCTACAGCTTCCAGAGACGGACTTGTGTGTCATGATTTTCTTTTCTTATGCACGATTTTAGCTTGTGCTCAGCAACTAGTTGTAAATGCTAATCAACCATTGAGGCTTCTCTGTGAAGAAGAGGGAAGAGCGAGATTGTTCTTTGCTGCTCGGTGGTTTATGCTCTGGTGTCAAATCACCTTCATTTGTTCTGTATTTTGTTTATTTACCAATATTATAATCGTTTTCTTTATTAAATAATTAATATTCATGTATAATAATACAATAATTCTCGGGTCGTCTGTATACATGTGTAATTTATATTCGTGCAAAATAATAACTTACAATTTGTCACTAATACCAGCGACTGTTAGTGGTGACGAATGGGGTTTTGGTGACCAACTGGGTTGTTGACGAAACGGATTGGTGACGAAATGGGGTGTATCCGATAGGTTAGGTCAGGTTTTCAAAGGCTTGTTTGGTGTTCTTTTAAGTATTTTACCCCACATTTTCCCTCTACTGTCCACTTTGAACAACCAGTATTGTTGGTAATTCAGGAGGTCTTATCGGTTAAAATACTCAACAAATTTAAATTTGCGCCGGAAACAATAGAATACTGTATATATATGTTTTTTGCTTTTTCCCTATATAAATAGAAATATGAAATAACATGTTTGACCCAAAACAAATCTTTACCTCTACCCGGTATATTTGTAAGTTGTTTCCATGTACAACAAAAATATGGTTAGATTTGTTTATAGCTACACAACGATTGACTCACAGCGAAATAAATGCCAAACGCCACCAGAGTCACGGTCAAATATAGTTCTTGCGTTGCTCACTGGTAACCGATGGTTAGCCAATCAGAGTGCACTCACGGCAAAATATCCACTGCCATATTATTACAGTATTATTATTGGTAAATTTTCACTTGTTGCCACTACACGAAATTGAAGTTGAAACTATGTTTTTCTGATGGCTTTCGATGTGTTATGAACAAATTTGACCTTCATTTCTGGCACAAATCAATAGATTCAGAGGTAAGCCCCCCCCCATCTCAGAATCTAAAGAGTTGCTATAAAAATCAAGGTAAAAAGTGAAGAAAGTTAGTTTATCTATCCCAAATTATGAGTTGAAAAATAATCATAACTCCTCATCAGTTCATCCAGTTGACTCACCGTACCTCAGCAGCTGTTTGACTGATTGTTCGTCTGTCTCTTCCTCCTTTCTCACCAATTTCTTTATAATGAGGTTGCCCGTGCATTTGTTTATCATTGCTTATTCTCTCATCTTGCTGTGAGTGTTGCATTAGCCCTATTTGTTTTTCAGTCTGATCCACTGTGGATGATGATTTGGCCATGATTTCTTGTAAGTTCTTAAATCCTTCTATCTTTCTACATTGTTTGCTGTAGTTCTGTTATTTGTTGCTCGGGTTTATTTAGTTCTTAACATCCAGAAGGACTGAGCATCTTGTTAAGTATTATGTTGTTTTATTGATTAATTTTGTTTCTATTTGCAGGCCAATTCTATGGCTCTGGATTGGCGTGGTGAATACACACTTCTTGCGGGGTAAGCATTCCAACGATTATATTGTACAGTAAATATGATGTTTGCATGCATAAACAATATACTGTACAGTACAGTATACAGTGTAACCTGTGTACTGTAATTTGCACACCCTTAGAATTGACTGTTTAGTGAACATGTGAATTTTGCAAATTGAGTGACTTATAACATGGCTACATTGGACCTGTGGATCATGAACCCAAAATGTCAGGCGTTACAGTATAGTATAGTCTAGTAAAGTATTGTATAGTGTGTATTTTACTACTCTTCCTGTGGTAAACTGTGGCTCCAAAAGGCAATGTCGAAGTAGTAGTACTGAACAGTATCATTATTTATGAATGATTGGGTATTGGTCGTGTAATGACAGACATAATTGGTGGATACGTTTGTTATAGGTCATATCGGTTGACCGTCTGGAGATACGGGTTACCACGGGGTGTAGGAACACATTTCCGCAACTGTACAGTACTGTAATAGCTATTGTAGTTGATT
Source organism: Homarus americanus (assembly GCF_018991925.1). Taxonomy (NCBI): domain Eukaryota; kingdom Metazoa; phylum Arthropoda; class Malacostraca; order Decapoda; family Nephropidae; genus Homarus; species Homarus americanus. The sequence continues at coordinate 5,163,050 of NW_024715014.1, forward strand.
AGTGTTTCTTCATTAATTATCACAATTTTCTTACAGGCGTCGGAACCTTGCACTAATCTCCCTGGATAATCCAACGGAGGTTGTTAAAAGGGTCAGCAGGACTCAGCAGAAATATGATGTAACAGCTGCAGAGTGGAATCCAACACAGTCTCATGGACACACCTTTGTTCTTGCGGTAGGTGGTTAACATGTTTATGTTGATGACTCTTAGTGACTAAGTACATGAGTAAGTAGGAATAAAACTGTACTGACTATAAATGTACTACGAGTAAAGTAAATACTCAAAAATGTTACTTGAGTACAGTACTCAAGTAAATTTATTTAGTTATTTTGCAACTCTGCAATACAAAATTCTTAATGCAAGGCTTATGGATGGTATAGTTATCCCATGATATATGCTGTACAGGTGCCATAGAAAGTATAATCTCTTTTCTGTTACAGTCTGGTGAACGAGCTGAAATTTGCCAGTGGACTGAAGGAAGTCTTAATGGAACCACCACTCTTCGAGCTCACACACGAACTATCACAGACCTCAACTGGCATCGATCTGATCCAAATCTTTTATCAACATGTTCCATAGACACATTTGTTTATATATGGGACACCAGAGAAACTCGCAAGCCAATTTCCTGTCTTTCTGCTATTGGTAAATACTGAATATTGTATATTGACAAAACTTTACTTACAATTGTATTGTTTATTATATGTTCCCGAGCTCCTTGCACTTCAGACCGTCTTCAGTTTTATCTTGATTAGTATAATTGAATTTGTATTTGCTAATTTTCAAATATATTAGCAAGTCAATCAATCAATCAAAGTACTGTCCTAATATCTGAGGGTTGGCAACTACAGTCCTCCACTCTAAATGTTTTGGGGCTGTTTTTACCAATCATCCAAGATTATGTATCTCCCTTGTATCCAGTTTTTAATTCCATTCATTCATCCCAGTCTTTCCCTTCGCCTGGCCCTCCTTCCCCTAATTTGTCCATTAATATTTCTGTTATTATCCCCTCATCCCTAATTATACTGTATGACCAAAGTATCTAATTTTTCTTTTTTCTGTACATTTCAAGTACTGTGCAGTAAAACCTTGATACACCGGACTAATTGGGGCAGACCCCAATCTGGAAAATGCGAGTTAAAAAAAAAGAAAGCGAATCGGGGGTGGGGGTGTGTGCTGGACATAACACTGCTTATCTGGATTGTTTCAAGAAAATTGGTTGTATACTGTACAGTACTATAAAGATAAAAATAATAGTGTAGGGGTATATTGTGTGTGGGAGATAAGTGATCTGGGATCCCTTTAACACATCTTATTTTCTAGTTTTATGTTATAAGTTCCTTATTTCTAAGCCAGATGGCATATATAGAGTGGAATAAGTGGTAAAAAGTCCATTTATCTGTGACATGAATTTGCGAGGTCAGACTGTAGCACTATGCATTGTAAGGTCAACGAACTGAAAAATCTCTTTAGACAGCACCTCTGAATCCTCGTAGGTGCCTGTCACTGACGAATAGCTGCGATTCTACTGAATTTGGCCGGTTCATCCAGGCCAGATCTTTTAAACTCCAGAATATTTGGTATCGGGCCTGATAGTAACATTCACTATTCTGTGCATCCCTAACTCTTAACCTTATAAAAAAGCAATACAGTCAGTCCTCGACTTACGACGGGGTTAGGGACCGATGACCAGGTCGTAAGTAGAAAATGCGAAAATAATACATCGAAAATCTAAAATGGGTGTCTGTTTCTTCTCAGCACCACGAGAACTCACTTTTACGCTTGCCAGCCATTTTAAAGGGAATCACAAACGAAAATTTTGTCAGCACACAGCGCGATCACTAACGTCGGGACTCGAAAATACGTAATATGAAAAATATTTTATAACTGCGGCGGTCGTATGTCCGGGTGGTCGTAGGTCGAGTAGGTCGTAAGTCGAGGAGTACCTGTATACTGATACCTAACAAATACAGAAATAGAAAACAGGTCATACAATTCAATTTTTTTACATATATAGTACGTAGTGTAATCTAATAATTAACAAGGTGAACTGGAATGCTGTCATATGTTTATTTACCTTAATTATTGTTTTTCTGTTTACTTTTCCAGCTGGGGCATCTCAAGTAAAATGGAATAAGCTCAACCAAAACTTATTAGCATCTGGCCATGACTGTGATATCCGTGTGTGGGATAACCGCAAGACCAGCCAGCCAGTCCAGTATATTGCTGCTCACTTGTCAAAAATCCAAGGGTTGGACTGGTCACCAAATCATGAAAACCACTTAGTGACTTCATCTAATGTAAGACATGGTTTTGAAAAGTTTCAAAGGAAATGATGTAGTGATGAGGATGATCACCTTACTGATAGAATGGATATGTAAAATAAATGAGATTTTAAAACCCCCATAGCTGAACCTGGTGACTCTTGTATTAATACCTGTACAACGAAAGTTATGGAGTTGAAACCCAGGAAACCCCATAGCATCAGTGGCATGACATATTGCAAAAATAATTAGGTCTTCCATTATGATCAGAACCCCTAGAAAGTAGGCTATGAAATAGATGTTTCCATTTTAAGTAGAAGGCAAGTGAGCCGTGACATCATTATACAGTGCACACCTCACATTTACAACTAACTGTAACAGCCATAGCTCAGTTGTAGCCACCTTCTGACAGAGTACAAATATATTTGTCTTAACAGCACTCAGTTCTGAGAACAGTAGATAAGTTTAGTTTTTACTTTATCTGTTTTAACATGAAGATGGTTTATTTTGGGCTAAGCTACTTATTCAGAGAGGAACTCCCCGGAGGAGTGAAGAATTTTACAGGGTTTTTCATAAATTATGTGCCAGACAAAAAGTTTCTTTTTTCCTTTTTTTCCTCAGGTGAGGGAATCATAACTAACCAACAATTATGGTAGGGAAATTTGAGGAAAGAGTCAGTTGTATGGAAAGCCAGTGAGGACACACTGATCATTTTCAAAATATATTAATCAGCAACATCCATATGTCTTTCTGTTATTGATTAAACTGTGAAGCCAGCCTTGGCTTGCTGTGAATCTTGCTGTTACTAGCTGGCTTGTCATTTTTCTCGAGCAAATGAGCTTGAATTTCCAGTGTGTCAGAGTGAACCATTTGACCACTGAGTGTAGCTGTATGTCTTTGCATGTTAACTTTTTCCAAATGTTCATATCATCCTTCACTCTTTTCTTGTAACTTTTAACCCATAGAAAAAGTGTTTGAAATACAGTACTACTGTTTCTTACTCTTTCTTCTTCCCTTACTCATTCTTCATTCTTCTTACTTTTTCTCCTCTTATTCATTCTATATTCTTACTTTTTCTCCTCTTACTCATTCTATATTCTTACTTTTTCTCCTCTTATTCATTCTTCATTCTTCTTACTTTTCTTCTTTTTCTTCTTAGTCTTTCTTCTTCTTCTTATGCTTTCTTCTTTTTTTTTACTTCTTTGGCTCAAATTTCACAATACACAAAGTATTTATTCTTTTCTCAATGGCATTCATAAAATGGTTTGTAGGTCCTATGCAGTCACTGAGTGTGTATATTTTTCTTAGTTATTGTAACTCTTCCAATATTGATTTATTCTTTGTCCAGGACTGTACAGTGAAGTTCTTCGATATCACTAACCCACGGAAGGCAGAGAATTTTATTAACACACTGTCCCCAGTCTGGCGAGCACGGTATACGGTATGTGTGAGAGACTTATACTTAACTTATTTTAGTTTTCTAAATACAATAATAGGATTAATATGTTATATTGTCACAAACATTTTAATGTTCTGTTGATCTTTTGCTTTTATTTTTAAAGATTAAAATTAAGTATTAATGATTATTTATACTTTAATTGCTAGGTTGAAGTTTCAATAACACTTTTTTTTTTTCCAGCCTTTTGGTGAGGGTGTAGTTACAGTAGTGGTGCCTCAACTGCGCCGTGGTGAGAACTCTCTCTTGTTGTGGTCAGTGACTGATATGAGCTCACCTGTGCACACTTTTGTAGGACACTCTGATGTAGTGTTAGAATTTGAATGGCGTCAAAACACAAATAACCCCGGAGAACACCAGCTGGTGACCTGGGCACGTGACTACAGTCTTCGGATTTGGAAAATTGATCAACAGTTACAAAGGGTAAGTTTGAGGTAGTGCTTTACCGGTCATATTTTGTGGACTTGGTCACAATTTTCGTGTGCCATATGGCAGCAGGTCTACCATTAGACAACACATTATGCTTCCAATATCTTCCCAGGTGGTAGTACCTCCCTGTTTGGTAGCTGCCGAATGCATATAATACAGGTATCTTTTGTTTAGCGATCGTTTACTTAACAATATTTTGGTTTAATGATTTAAACCTTTTAACACCCTTTGTTGTTTAATGATCTGCAGTTTCCGGTTTATCGATCTTCAACTCACTGGGAAAAATCTGAAACATGTAGAGAAAAAATTATTCCAATTTCCCATCTTCAAGCCATAAGAAAGGAATATATTAATAGTCATTTAGGAGGAAAATTTTGTCTTTATGCATCTAACATGTGTTTTAAATACACTTGAATTTAATGTTATGTATAATACCTGTATAATACATTACAGTATGTATCTTTGTATTGTGCTCAGTATGTTTTGTGGATTTCCAGCTGTGTGGTCACGATACAGAGGAAGAAATGGCATTTGCAGAGAGTACAGACAGTGAATTTGCCCATGAACCTGCACCAACTCAAAGTAAGTGGTGAAGATTTTTGGTCAACCATATAAAGAGTGAATTTTGCAGTGAATTATGGAGCCCCAAGAGTGAAAGGAAATGGAGAGAGACTGCTTGAAATATCCACCGAGAGAGGGTTGATAGTAGGATATACTGTGTGTCGGCGGATACAAGAATGTGATTGATCTGAATGTACTCCCATTGTTTGACAGAAATACAGTTAATGGTGAATTAATGGTTCAAATGAAAGATATTCCAAGAAGTGAAAAGAAGGTTATGCAAAGATATGAATCAAAGAAAGAAAAGGGTAACTGAAAATTTTTTGAAGAAATAACTGAGACAAGGTAGGTATTTATAGATAAGGGTGACAGTGGAGGGATTGAAGAAGAATGGGAACCTCATACAGCTGAGGTGTATGGGTACTGGTGATGTAGTCAAGACCAACAAGTCCAACACTGAGACTGAGGCCATTACAGGCTGTGCAGATTAGGAGTGCCTGGCAGCCCGGACTAAGAGCTCAACAAGTCTTAATCTCCCCATTAGCCCGAATAGTTGGTGCAGAGCGGTGCTGGGTTTGAGAGATTTTCGGGTATTGAGATGAATTTTCTCCTCAGAATTTTTCTGGGCGCTGGTGAATGTTTCATCATTGGACTACAGTTGGATAGACATAGATGTATTCATTTATGCCACCATACTGAACAGTGCATAAGTGAAACCATGCAAAAATATAATACTGCATAAATTTTAGGTTTAATGTCCTGGATTTTGCTTTACATCTTCATTTCTGTTAAGTTAATAATTTTGTTTTTCAGGTGAATCAGAATGTTACATGGAGAAAGGCACTGAAAAAGACCTGGAGAAGGATGATGAACAGGATGTTGCAGAGGTGAAGAAGGATATAAAACAGAGTAAGTGTGTTGTCTGGGAAGTAACATTTGTGTGAGTGAAGTTACTCTTATCAACATGAATCTGCTGAACATAATATATAGCCTGCAAATAAAATATATGCCAAAAATTATAAATACATTTGACCCTCGCTTTATGCATACTCGCTATACAGTATGCGAATTCGCAATTATATGAGCACCCTACTTCTACCAACAATTTACTTAATGCAAAAAAAAGAAAATAGTTACAGTATTGTGTTCTGCAGGATATGGGAAGGGGAAAAAGTAGGGATGAAGTGGCCTGTGAGATGGCATGTTACCGTTGTTACTTGTAATGAGACTATAAAAGTTGTGGGAAAATTATTACAAGACAGTACTGTATACTAATGTGGCTTAGACATAAAGAAAATCTCATATAAAACTATAAAATAAAGAAGAAATAAATAGCATGGGTGTGAATGTATGTGCAGACTGGAGGCAATGGGTTGTAACTGCATCGCTGACACACCACCCGAGCCATGCTTCCTCCCCCTGTTGTGACATCACCCCATACACACACACACACACGCACACATCTCGGAGTCAGCTGGAAAATTAAAATCTGTATTTTTTAATTGCATCTGTTTACATTGCTGTTGGTATATTGCCAAGTTAGACTCATCACTGTAGCTACATCTCCAGAGCCTTCTCCCTACTAGGCCTAGCTGTGAGCTATGTTATGGTTATTTTTAAACTTGTAATTTATGGTAGATATACAGGCATCCCCTGCTTTACGGAATCCCTAGTTATGGAATTGTGAAATTATGACCAAAATTTCGGGCTACGGGAAAAAAAATTGACATTACAGAATTTTGGTAAATTAGAAAAGTAAATCTCAATTTTTAGCCAAAATTTTTACCAAAATTATAAAAACTATTTTGTGTGGATTCTCTGTGGCAGCCACAAGGCGGTTGGAAGGCCGCTCACTTTCCCATTTGCCAGCAACCACCACAACAATGGTGCTGCTCAGTTTGAATTCTTTCCCCAGTTAGTGTTCAGTTCTGTGTCTGTGTTACTGTGTACCCTTATTCAAAATGAGTGGAAAAAGGCCATTAAGTACAAATGAAAGCAGTGGTGATAAGAGGTATCATAATGGAATTGCTTTGTACATTAAACTTGATGTTTTACGGAGGTAACTCCCAGTAACTCTGATCCTATAACCTCACCTCACCTCACTACCTCCTGCAGCACTCAATATTGCTTCTGGTAAGTAAAATTTAAGTGTTTTTTTAATTTATTACAGGTTGACAACCCCTTATCCAAAATCCTTGGAGCCAGTATTCAAAGTTAAAAGGGATAATGGAACAAAGATGCAACAGGTCACTGTAAATTTTCATAAACAGTTGTAAGCATATACTTAAGTGTCTGTAAGTGGTTTAATTTATGTCCTGGGAGAAACTGTCTTGTAAAACCAAGAAAATTGCAAAATCCAGATCCCTATTCCCTTATTAGGCTTATTTACTGGGGGCTTACTGTATGTATTTTATTTGCATTTTTTTTTTCAGGGTGCAAACAAGCATCCACAGAAAGCATAGAGAAAGTTTCTCATGAAAATTCACCAGAGATTGGATCAGCCAATGAAGCCCCACAGATATCACCAAATGAACTAAATTCTGTAACGAATAATCATTCTGTGGGAGATTCGGCACTAATTAATGCATCATCTGGCTCTCAACCATTGACCAACTTTCCTAGTGGTATGTAAATATTTGTTGGAAGTGTACATAATAGTAAGCTAACCTTATCACTAACTTTCTTTTTCTGTATTTATTTTCTTATTTAAATATATTTAACAAGTTAATCCATGGAGTAGTGTGATGATGCAAAGAGAATTTGGTTAAAGAAGAGAATCATCGGTGAAAGAAAGAGCATCCACATTACTCTTCAAATTCTGGTGTTTCTGAGATGGACCAAGACCAATCAATGCACTACTTTTAGAGATCAAGGAATTTGTAAAATGTTTGCAGTATGAGATGAGTATTGCCATTTAATATTTACAGTATGTATATAGATAGTGTTCTTGACCTGAGTTAGATGTGTATTATCTAAGGTGAAGAATAAATATTGCAGGTTTTCTCTGGGTACAGTACTCCAGTTTCCTCATGTACTAACAATAACCAATGTTTAAAGGATAGACTCAGGGGCAATGTGGGGATTAAAAAAGCCACTGGTTTCCTTCCCACTCCCATCAAAAAAGTAAATTGATATGAAAAGTAGATCTAGAGACCTTAGAGAGCATGAATGATTAGTTCAAAGGAAACATGTGATTACATACTGTACAGTACTGTGTATAAGGTTAGTGGAGTGATGAGAAGGTGGCTTACTTTTTTTATTGTTAGTACTGTAATATAACTGTTAATGGTGATCATAAAATGGTCAAAGTGAAAATGATTTAAGAAAAGTGTTAGAGGGGAAAATGGAAAGTGACTTAAAGTGCCAAGGAATGCAGCTAAAGAGTGAAGAATTCTAAAACCTTAAACAAAACGAGATATGTCAAATTATCATCTAGTCTCCAATCTTTCATTCTTATCAAAGATCATAGAGTGTGTTATGCTGGATTAGTTACTTCCTCTGTTTGAGAAAAATGGAGTTATCCCTCTGGTCCAGTCAGCCTAAGGGAACCATCATTTTACTGAAACTGCATTATGTAAAATTCATAATGACTTGGTAATGAACACTGCATGGGAAAGTCCTCCCTCCTGGTCTTACTGGATCTCTCTGCAGCCTTTGACAAGGTGGATCATCATCTGTTACTTCAGGATCTTTGGTCACTGCTTAAGTCATATTTGTCAAGGCAATCAATGTGTGATGGTTGATGGAACCATTTCAGACCTTTGCAGTTTGGAGTCCCACTGGGATCAGTTATTATTAAGCATCAGAGACGAGTCTTAATGTTACTGACAAGGAATGATCATGCCTTCAAAATCCTGCCATTACCATCAATGTGTCATAATCGTATCACTGTAGGATTTCATGTGACAACAAGCAGCATCTGGCATAAGTTACCTTGAATCTTTGGCTTAATCTAACCAACATTAATATCTAAAACTGTGTAAGAACAACAATTAATATTTTATCAGTACAAATAAAAGTGCTTAAAGATAATCAAAGCATTAGACTATTTATTCAGTTAAACATTAACTATACAGGTATATGAAGTTTCTACTTTTCACATATGTCTTGCTGCTCAAAAAAGGCTGCTGCCTGCTGGGGCATTTACAAAACCGTGTATTCTTTATTTTTCACTTAATACTCTTGGGGTTTTCATATGTAAATTTGTGTATGAACTAAAAAAATGCAATAGAACAATTTTATGTTTAGGTATGAATGCCAGATACGCAAGACGCACATTTAGCAAGGTCGGTGTGATCTGGCTTCTATGTAGACTGCTACCAAGGTTACGTGAGTGACCACACCGGTCTTCCTTTATCATTATGGTACTTTTGTTCATTCACTTGTATAGAGTGAAGAAATTCTTATCACAGTAATTGTTTTTTGCATGATTGTTGAGGTCGTCACCAATATCCTTAACACCTCGTACTTGCCGTTCTCTTTCATTTTTGTCATTCATTCGTTAATCATTTAGTAGAAGAATGCTGTAGTTATTATATGAAACTTGGTACTGTATGGGGGTATAACTTGGCAAAATCTCAGAAAAGTTTGGTAATAAGTGTGTGACCATATTTAGATGTACATGTTACTGTTTTATCAAATAACATTAATTTTCTTTTCACAGTTATGCCAACAACGAGCAAAGTAAATAATGTTGTTGTGGGCATGTCTTCCACATTGCCATCTGGTAATTTATCTTCTGGCCAGCCCATGAGCTTACAGCAGGAATTTTCATTACTGAACACTTCCCTTGATAACAGCCAAGTAAATTCTGTGGAGGTGGTGGTAAGTAAGCCCATCTTTTCATGTTTGCATGCTATGAGTATTATATGATTTTTAATATTTTCTGCCAAGTGAGAAATGAGCATGAGGATGCTTGGATAAATGCTGTACTTGCAAAGGTAGGGAAATATCGTCTTATAATGGATACTCTGTAATAATGTGAAGTGTATTTAGAGGAAAATTTTGACAGATATGGCGAGGTATGAAAAGTGGTAAGTTCAGTATCACTTGTACCGATTCCTACAATGTGTACCATTTGTAGTTCTTAAGGGGATCATCCCGCTGGAATCCCCTCTGTTTATTTGTGGATGGATTTATATGAAATTTTAACACAATATTTTGGCTCATCTAACAGTGTTTCCATTACAATTTCCACAAATTTGGCTTTTTTTTTTTTTACAAATTTTTTAATAATGAAATTACAGTACAGCAAACACTTTTGATGGAAGTTATTGTGATTTTAGTGATATAAAGAAAAAGAAAATGGACTGATGATACTTCATTACTTAAATCAAACACTTATATTCAATGACAAGAAATCCTAAAATAACCCATAAAAATCCTCAAACATTGCTGGCATTTCCATATTAGGTACAGTATAGTAATTTTTTAAAGTGTGCATCACTTTTAGGATTGAATATTCTCTTATCATTGGTGATTCTATTATTGTTTGAAAACTGAAAATCCAAGAACTTTTGGAACAGTGTACAGTACTGTAGGTTACAATTTTATGTGCAAAATTTTTATTTTGGATTACAAATCTTTGAAGATTTACAAGTTCATGGCACCTGGTGCCTTCCTGATTTTGCATATTACTTGCTTGAGAGCAAGGATGTCAAAAGCCACCACCTTTCTCTTTGTTGCCAGGTTTAAAACTCATCAGAGTAACCTAGTTCATATTGTACTCTAAATTTTGTCTACTTGTCTTATTCATTGGTGGTGTCGGGCTTCAAAGTGTCATAGGGAAGGACTGGTGGTAGCAAACACAAGGGGGAACAATATATAAGATGTGGTCCCAAATTGACTAAGGAAACTGCATACAGTAAATAGTACAAGGAAATGGGGTTCACTAGACGTGCAGCATAGGTCTTCTCTCCATATGGGCTAGTTAAGCACTGAGACTTCATTTCACTATCACAAGCTCATCAGACTGACTGACTGGTGTTGCCGGGTGAATCTTTTCTTAGTTTTAATAAAAAGTACAATATACTGTATAACAATAAAATTAATACATCATGTGCTCATAATACAGTACACCAATTCTCCCATTAGTGTCGTTGTTAGGTTCCTGAAAACCACGACTTTAAGTGAAATGATGTACAGTATAGTGAAAATGATTTTACCAAACACACAATGATATAAATAGGGGTAATGTTCCTTGGGTACATTTCTGGTCAAAACTTTCTCACAACTTGCCACAAATGTTTCACTTTCATCACTATCACCTTCCTCTTGTTTTAAAGTTTCAAATAAACTTAGAGCTTTCGCCTGTTTGGAGAGTAACGAACAAGGAAAGTTTAGATGATGATGATCCTTGATCCACTTGTTCAGCACATGATTTGTTATTTTCAACATTTCCACAAATTGTTCATACAGTTATAGGCTGTAAACGAACAGTTCTTGCTATGTCCACAGCTCACTGTCCTTCTTTAAATCTCTTTACCACATGTAATTTAACTTCTAATGTAACACTTTTCCTCTTCTTTCTGTGGCCACAACCAGTAGTGGTGCATAATGTATGTTTAGCACTCACTGTTCTAGGGCTCAAATAAATTTATACCGTAATTGGATTGTAAGTGAATGGTGGAAGAGCATCAACCAACCTCTGAACAATAACAAACAAATATGACGCCCACACTAGTCACTTACACAGTGGGCTGTTATCACAATCAGTCGCTGAGCGCCTTTGTACCAAATTTTTGAAATTGCCGTATATTTATCCTTTTCATTTTTTTCCAACAATATTACAATGAAACCCTGGATATACCCAATAATGTCTGCGGGTAGTTTTAAAGTTGGCTTCATTTTCGTGGCTGGGATGGGGAGCCCGCGAATTTTATGGCATCCTGCAAGATATCTCTAGTCCCAGGCAGCTGGGCCATGCACACTCATTCTGCCTCAGTCCAGGTTAAACACTTGTCCATTTTGTGCGTGTGCTACTCTGCTCTCTTAACAACTACGCCCCTTGTGCTTGTGATGGCTCCCAAACGCCCTCAACCACCTTCATCCAGCTGCAGGAAGGTGCCCAAACAAGTGAAGAGAGAAACGAAGGTCGTGTATATCTCCCATACGTACGCCTGGCAACGGGAGCTGGTGACTGCTAGCTAGTGCGTCGTCTGCAGTTGTAACTCTCCTCACTCCCTGCCACATTTCTCTGGATTTATTGTTATTATTAGTGTTTACTGATAGAATAGTGTTTAATAGTGATTAATCATGGCATTGTAGCCAGGTTAGCTCGTCAGGCTACTGGGCCAAGCTGTGAGGTGTTATGGTTTTTGCAACCTGTATTTTAGGGTCGATATACATAACACTCTTCATTTATTTTTACTCAGTTACATGCACACACCATCCTATATACATATTGTGAAAAAAAGCAAAAGAAATAATTGTCCTAACGGCAAACACGTAACAGGAGGAGAGCACAGTGTAGCTGGTGGGGAGCATTGCTAGGGAATCGGTGTCCCAGCTGATCTTCGTTACTGTGGTGGAGCAAATGGCGACTGTGTTAAACTTTCATTTGGCTTTTATTTACTGGTTTGCCAATAGTATTTTTTGTTGTAACTTATTTATTGGTATTATTTTTTATTTATTCCTCACATTTCCTGATACTGTATATATTATTTTAAGAAAACTATGGCTATGAGGTGTTATGGTTGTTTTTCAACTCGTATTTTCGGGTAGATATACATAACTTTCTTCAATTATTTTTACTCAATTACATGCACATCCCATCCTACATACATATTGTGAAAAAGCACAGTATTACACCGCAATTACTGACTCCTTTATGTTGGGTTGGCTAGGTTGCTACGAAAGAAATTCTGTAAGTTTTCTTTACGTATCATCCCAGCTGGCGCTCAGATGCCATTCGTTCAAGAGACAGTGATTTTTAAAGGGAAAAATTTGCCTTATGGCAACCCAACCAACCCGACTTTAATAACAAAGATTGGAGTTGACTTGAGGGTAGACTCTCACATTTTTCTACATTTCTATACATTTTGTTTTCTTGTTTCTGATTATTTGTGAGAGGATTTTCCCATTATTATTTATTTGTGTGTGTGTGTGTGCGTGCGTGCGTGCACTACACACATATACAGTACAGGTAAAATAAATAATTGTCCTAAGGGCAAACTCATAAAGGGAATATACATTTCTTTGCATACTGTATGAGTAAAGAAATTTATAACCCCTCCCCCTGGTCAGCAAATGATATTCACAGACTTGTCAATTTGTGGCCATTTTTAGACCCAAACCACTATATGTATCATAAAGCTTTGTTTTACTGACACTGGACATATGAATGATCTAAATAGATATATGTACTGTATTTGTACCTTTGACCATTGAAGTTTTTTAAGCATGCCATCTTAGAATACAGTACAGTACTTTTTTAGCCTCACATCAATAATTTCTGTCAATAGGAATTTTATCGATTGTACGTTCAGTCTTTAACCCTGCTTTTAAGGCAGTTTCATAGAATGGCCTTTATTATGGGACAGACTTTGCTTAGGGGCAAAGGATGCTGCCTCAACTGCCCTTCAACGATAGATACGTATCTAGTCCTTTATGTTTCACACTGTTTAGAGAACAAGCTTGAAAATGGTAAATAATGTGAATTAAAGATACAGTGTAAGTCTTTACCAGATCAGAATAACTAGAGTCTACTGTAATTTCACAGGCTGGGGAAATGAAGATACTGGCTGATGAAGGAAGTAGAACACGTAATCAAGAAGTCAGCAACATTGAAGGCGAAAGAAGGAGCCTGGAGAATCAGTTGAAAAATATTGCATATGAAGAAACAAGATTAGATGATGAGAATAGAAGTGATTTGGCTAATGAAGTAGAGAACCTAGCAAGGGATATAGGTGACAATGGTAATTTAGATGAATGTCATTTTAGTCTTATGGACAGTAAAACAAGAGTTTTGGATGTTTATCATAAGAGTAATATTTGCCATATAAAGGCTGAAACAACATTCAACCAAGAAATAAATGACTTTGAACAAAATACCACATGTGATATGACAAGAGAGAAGCTCTCATCAGAGGTGACCAGTGGTGAAATGCTATCAGTAGCAGTAAATTATTTTCCAGAATTGGAAAATTCAAACAAAGATTTTCTGTCTAAAATCAAATTCGATAATGGCGGTATGTGTGTCATAAAAGTTAAATCTTCAAATGACGATCAACCTTATAATTTTCCCAGGAAAGAGAAAATAGATATAAAACAAGAGGAGTCACCATTCAGAATTACTGTGAGGAGTGAGGGTAATCACTTATTTTCTTTACAGTCAGAAACACAGGAAAACAACTCATTCATGTTCCCTTCAGATGAAATTGACTCATGTTTGTTAAAAGATACAAAAGAAGAGCACAATTCATCAGATTCTCCTGGAATTTCTGTCATAAGTCTGGCACATGAGGCACCATCATATGTTGAAGGGATGAACGAAATAGGTGCTCATGTAGATATTACAAAGGAGGAAGCTGTTATCCATGTTGTTGATAGTGAAAATATGAGCAGTGATGGAGAGAATCCAGCATGTTTCACCATTGCTGAGCCAATAGTAACTACAGAGACAAACATTCCTGTTGGAGAGACGATGCTTGCCAGTAATGAAAACCAAATACAGTTACTTCCGAAGCATGAAATGCCGGATAGTGCTTCTCTAACACCATCTCTGCCCTTTATAGGTGCACAGAATGCCTTAAATGCAGTAATAATGGATGGGTCCCTCATGATCAGAAGTTCTGATGATACACCAATTCAAGTCCCAGCTAAATTGATCTACTTACCTGCAACAGAAGATGGGGGCTCAGAATTTTCTGAGGAAATGTGTGTAACCTTTGCCCCACAACTATTTGAGGGTGGTGTCCTGGTGCCAGGAGATAACATTATTATTCTTGGAAATCACTCATTTCTTACAAGTGTTGAACTTGTTTTAGTAGATGGGGAAACACAAACACAGATCTCTATTTCCCCCGTTCCAGAACCCTTGGAGTCTTACCAAGATAAGGGAGGAAATTTTGTAATGATAACAAGGAGCTTGGAACAGACCATAGCATTGTCTTCTAATTCTACACAAGAATTTTTAAAGATAGACCTTGATGCTTTGCCTGATAGGAAATTTCCAGTTCAGAATGCACCCCACAGTGATGAACCTGGACTCTTTCAGTGTGATAAGTGTGATAAAACCTATAAGGTTCGTTCATCCTTAAACAGCCATAAAGTAACCCATAATACTGAAAAAATGTATAAATGTGATGAATGTGGCAAAGCTTTCCATTATAGCACACCACTGCAGATCCACAAACGCACTCATAGTGATGAAAGACCATATAGATGTCAGTCTTGTGCTGCTTCATTTCGATCCAAGGCTAATCTGAGATACCATGAGAGATTGCACACTGGCGAGCGTCCAATAACATGTCGTGAGTGCGGTAAAGGGTTCAAGGATTACACATCGTTAAAAAGGCATCGGCAGAAGGCTCATGATGTTATGAACATGAAGTGTCATGAGTGTGGGCTTATGTGTAACTCTGTTGAAAATCTTGCTTCTCACCTTGGTCAGGCCCATAATAAATTTTCTGTTGATAAAATATTATTTTGTGAGAGATGTGAGGAAACTTTAACCAATCAAAAGAGTTATGGCATTCATATGGCTAATCATGAACGTATAGAAAAGATATCTCAAGGAACTCCGGGAAAGTTATCTGATTACACACACAAGTGTGGAATATGTAATATGGTCTGTCAAAGTAAACCTCAGATGTTAGTTCACATACAGATTCATGCAGCGGTAAAGAGATTTCAGTGTCGGTACTGCAAAAAGGCCTATATGTATCGCTTTATTCTGGCACATCATGTAAGAGAAGAGCACCCACATGATCCCCAGTGGTTTTGTCAGCACTGTGATGTAACATTTGAAACATGTAGACAAATGAATACACATAGCTGTCGTACTGTTCGTGGAAATTACAGTTGTCCTCACTGTGATTTTAAAACAGAGATACGGCATCGTTTGTTTCGACACATCATCAAAGAACATCCAGCAGACAAAACTCCTTATTATTGTGATTTTTGCAAGAGTAGCTATGAAGATCCAAGCAAGCTGCGTTATCATCAAAAACGTGAACACCCAGAGAAAATGTTGATGCTGACTATGCATCGGGAGGCAACGAGGCATGTACCTGCTTCAGGAGATAAGACAGACTCTCTCAATATTGACATGTCACAAGTGGAAATGACTGTTGAAGGTAATGTAATTATCTATTACATACCCAAACATCTTCGAAATGATGAGGTTTTCAGAGAAAAGGTTAAGTTTAAATGCTTTTACTGTGAGGCCAAGTTCCCTGTTAAGAATTCAATGACACGACACATATTAAGGGAGCATCCTGGTGAAAAAGCTTACAAATGCCTTCAGTGTAACATCTTCTTGAAGTCTAATGTAGAGTCAAAAAATCATAACCGTAAGTATCACAAGTACTCGAATACAGGAGGTAGAGATCCTCTCAGGAATGAAAAAGCAATGAAGAAAAAAGCCCAAATGTTTGAAAAACAGCTTCAAAATGCTGGAACTCACTTGAAAAATATTTATAAATTCCGTTGTCGATATTGTTCCATGCCTTACCGTTGTAAGCGACCACTCATTGTCCACTACAAAAAGTGGCACCCAGATGAAGAATGGGATCATTTTCCTGATCAACCCTCTCGTAACACAAGTGTACCATCAAAGAGGAAGCGGAAGCTGCTTTTCTTTGATTGTAACTTTGATGACCAATGTCAGAGTGTGTTTGATGATATGGCAATGCTTCTGGAACATCTTTCTAATGCCCACAGTGTTAAAAATGAAGACGCAAAACAATACATAAATAAAAGAATTGTGGTAGAAGCTGTTCGTCGTGGACGTCTTCCAAAAAATGCAATTGAAGTTGTCACGAATTCAAATAATAAATATAGAAGAATTAGAAAGAAAGTTAATATTAAGAGTGAAACGGACGACGAAGACGATCTGGATGACCCAGGAGTTTGTGATGAAAAATTAGATTCAGATGATGATTTAGTGAAGGAAATAAAAACAATTGATGATACACCTTCCCCCTCTCTAAATGATGGACAAAAAGTAAGCCCACATTTATTATTAAAGTCAGCTGAAAGGAAGAAAAAATCATTGCCTGCTACCACTAAGAAGTCGATTGAGATGAATCTGAACAACATAGGGTCAGTAAGGGATGTAAAGAAGATGTTATATAGATGTAGGAGATGTGGCATATCTTTCTGTAGCAAACGCCAGTACAGGGAACATAATTCTCTTTTTTCTGATGTCGACTGTTGTGATTTTGAGATTACTAATGTTAAAAAAGAACCGGAAAGTGAAGGAGAAGGCACTGATGAATATGATACTGATGAAAATTATCAGCTTTCATCGGGACCAGAGGATGACGAGTCTGACGAGGGAAACACACCAAAAAGAAATAGGAAACCTAAGAAAAGTGAATTAACACCAACTTCAAACTTAAATTTTTTTGTTAAAAAAGAATTGGAACATGTCAGTGATAATGTAACTGAAGACATTGTTGTTACTTCTTTAGATGAAGACAATAGTGAAGACATTTTAAAAGTTTTAACCATCAGTGCAAGTGAATTAGGGCAGCCAGGGGTACATGTCAAGGTGGAAATGATCACACCTAAATTCTCTGACCTCAATACTCAATTGGGTATCACCAAAGAGAGGGAGTTAACAAAATTACATTCAAATACAAAGTCATTGCTGATGTCAAGTGGCAAAATAGAAAAAAGTGAGGTCACTGGAAAGTTCAGTAAAGGAAAAAGATGTAAATCATTTAATAAAACTAAATCATGTGATCAGCTTCCAGAAATGGAATTACATTTAGATAAAGAAGTTTCCAAAGCACTTCAGATAAGGAGTAGACCTTCGAGAAGTAGCGTAGTGACCGGGTCTCGGGCAACACAATGTGAGCAGTGTCAAATGACTTTCAAAACGAGAGCCGAGCTCAGTTTTCATAAACGATTGGATCACTGATAGAGATATAGTACAGTACAGTATGCCTGTTAACATACAGGTACAGTACTGTACTGATTGAATTCTCATAAATGAGAAAGCAGACATATATATATATATATATATATATATATATATATATATATATATATATATATATATATATATATATATATATATATATATATATATATATATATATATATATATATATATATATATATTTGTAAAATTGTACTGTGATATTTTTATGAAGATTAATTGGAATATTTTTTTACTGAAATTTATAATTTTTATACATACTGTACATACAGATATTAGGAAATATAGTACTCTATGTAATTAACAAGTGTCTGATTCATGATTGTTATTCACAATGAGATGGCTTTGTCTTGGAAAGTATTCTTCAAACTAAAAATTATTCCTGACATTTCCCTTGCATTTGTAACCCACACTAGGCTCCACACATTCTTTCCTAGTATTGTGCTTGTTGGTCAAGGCAGTTGTAAGGGGAGCAAAGCCTTTTGTATTGGCCTTCATTCCTCAGCAGGCAATGTCTCCCATGTGTTCTGAGGATATGGACTTGTCTTTTTGTGGCCATTTTTGGTTTGTTATAGTATTTGTGTGAGTGATTACAGTGATGACTAGGCTGTATGTAGCAATACACAGATTTATAGTACTGTACTGTACATGTAATGATAATCATTACAGAATTAATACAGTACAGTACTCTACTACTTTGCCATAATAATTCATTATTTATTATTATTAATAAAAGCATTGTACAGTATTTGAAGGTATACTGTACTTTGTAATGTGCACTAAGTATCTTGTTAATTAGAGAGTTTATTGTACAATTTTCAGTGTGGAACAGAAAATGTTGATGATTACAGTCTACAAACCAAAGAATTTACATAATGTCCTGTAAGTGATCTTATACCACTCTTTTTAATGGAGACATAAATTCTCTAATGGATGCTAAAATTACCTGGCCTTAGGTCTCTGAACATGATTTTATAACATGTACTTAAAGTGGTGTAGTTTTTTTATGATTACAGTAAAGGAAAGTATGCAAATAAGGAAGAGGAAATAATTTGGAGGCCTTTAAATACAGTACAGTACTAAGGTTAGGAACACGAGGTAACACATTTTGCAGCAATGATCGAATCTGTTGAAGAAAAAGAAATGTTTACTTTTATAAATTACATTACGTTGTAAAATATTGTAGAGACCCTGAAATTGTAAGTACAGTACAGTACAGTACACTTACTCTCAGTATGAGGATGAAGATGATATGTATAATTGGATATTCCTTGTATGGCAGATTCTGTATGATTTTGGCCTTACTTACTGTATTTATTTATTTATGTTTCTATTTTCCTCTAAATGGGTATTTCAAGAATGCTTCAGGACATTCAATTACAGGATTGAGAGGTGCCGGATAAAGAGTTTTCCGGTGAGTTGAAAGTCACTCTTAGGATCCCCCAATAAATCCTGCAATGCACTAAAGATATTGAAGAGCACTGTACTAGAGTAAATGATGGTATATGAGTGTTACAGGAACAGATATAAATTGATTAACAGTACAGTATGTGTATGCCTCTGTTATTTGTGTAAGGTATCAATTGGGCCTCCAATGTTTGTATATAACACATAATATTGAATATACTGTAGATGAATAAAGTCTTCATTGAAACAAAGTTAAGGTCATTTTTATTTCACCATGAGAATGATGCTTTCGAATATACAGTGACCCCTCCGTTAACGAACTCAATCCGTTCCAGAAGGTCGTTCGTTAACCGAAAAGTTGGTTAACCGAAACCATTGTTTCAATGGGTTTTTGGGTAATTGGTTCCAGCTCACCGAAAATTTCCTAAATTCAACAAAAATGGTAGAAAAGTTCACTTACTTTGAGGTGTGTTTGTAGAAGGCTCCTGGACGATGATGATGATGATGGGATTTAGAATGGGGGTGGAGGAGAAGGAAGAAGAGAAGGCATTGGGGTGGAAGAGAAGTCACCCCATGGCGCCATTTCACCCATAAAATCTTAGCTCTCTTGGTGTAATTAAAGATTATTTTCTTTAAATCAACACTGCACTGCATTATATATTGTCAATATGTAAAATATATTTCAAAATGACCAATAATTTGCTTGGAAACACAGAAAAAAAGCTTTTAGTTGAAGAGAGTCTCAAGCAAGATGTTACCTCCAGTGAAAACAGAGAGAGACTAACTCCTGTTTGCTGTGTTAAGAGGCTGGATGCCGCCCATTAAACTAGTCACTTTACCTTCAATTATGTTCAATAATTGTTAAAATGACTAAAAAATTGAATATTATACTTTTAAAATTATTGAATAGTATAAACTTCTTGATATTTACTAAAATAGTAAGGAATTTAAGCCCTAGAACCGATTAATGTATTGGCGGACTGATACTAAAGCTGGTTGCCCGGTCAGTGCAAGCGAAAACATGTTGAGGTCGGTTCGTAAGAACTTCGTTAACCGAATTTTTTTTCGTTAACCGAATTGAAGATCCTTATGGAAGGCAGTTCGCTTAATCGAAATTACGTTAACCGAGGTGTTCGTTAAAAGAGGGGTCACTGTATTGATAAATGATAGTGATGAATGTAAAAGTTTATTAGATGGTAAGTATGGCATTGTTGTCAGAGGAAATGTGTTCTCTCTGTGGCCTGCTCTCCTTTTTTGTTGTTTGTATACAGGAGAGTGAAGTTATAGCTCTTTACTTTGGAAGGTTATGGGATTTGGGAGAAGTGTCCTAGTTTGGACCGGGGACTTTCTGCATGATTGCAAGCAGTGTATGGTGATTAATGTTACAAAATCTTCATGTCTACCCGTGACAAGCGAGGTACAGAGTATTGAACCCGTTTTTGTTTGTTTCATCAATGACATGCTGGAAGCTATACACTCCTCCATACAAATGTTTATGGACGATGCCAAATTATTCAGAGAAATTAAGAACCAAACAGACTGTGAAGAGCTACAGAAAGATCTCTGTGAGCTTCAAGAATGGTCGAAGAAATGGCTGCTAAGATTTAATGTCACAAAGTGTAAGAGGATGCACCTGGGTCGTTCCAACGGTCAGGAGGCGTATCACATGTTCCAGCGGGATGAAGAAACTGCATTAATAAAGACCGAATGCGAATAAGACCTGGGTGTGTATGTTGACAATGAACTGAAGTTCTTGGACCATTGTGAGAAGAAGGTGAATCAAGCAACTGGACTAGTAGGTATTATAAGAAAATAGTTCAGATATCTAGACGGTCTGTCTCTCGTAATGATCTTCAAGAGTGAGGTGCTTCCTTGCCTGGAGTACTGTTACCCTGTCTGGTCCCCGAGATATGCTAGAGACTGTCAATTGATTGAAAATGTCCAAAGGAGGGCCACCAGACTGGTGCCTGCACTTTGGCACCTCAGTTTTCCAGAGAGATTATAGCGCCTGCAACTGCCTAGCTTATACTACAGCCGGGCAAGGGGTGACCTAATTTCCATACCTGGAAATGACAAGGAATCAGAGCTCAAGGTTGAAGGAGCCACAAGTCCAGAAAACTGTGAGGGCAAACTTTTTCGGAGTGACAATTGTGAGCTCTTGGAACAGCATGCCTGAGAGTGTTGTGATGGCACTGAGTGTGAACTCTTTCAGGACCAGACTTGACTAACACTGGAGCAGGTTCAGATACATTCAGGAGCCGGTGCAAGCCCAGTATTTGCCACCAGCGCATAACAAAGATGTGGCTGAATGCCCAAGCAGCTAACGAGCCGATCAGTGGCAAAGAGGATAAAAGTAAAAGTGTGTGTGTGTGTGTGTGTGTGTGTGTGTGATTTTGGGGTGTGTTGGTGATGTTGGGATGTGTGGGTGGTGTTGGAGTGTGTGTGTATGTGTGTGTGTGTGAGGTTGGGTGTGTGGCTGTCTGTGAGCAGTGGTGAAGTTTCCCACGTCCGTGCTAGGAGTTGTTAATTGCTATTTTTCATCTCCTATTTTTAGGTAGATATACTTTACATAATTTTACTCTGTTACATGCACACACACTCTTCATACAGAAGAGTATGTTGAAAGTTGCAGGCTGAGAATGCATTCCTCCCTACTTACATTAATTCTTATTGGGAAAATTGCCCCGATATTTATAGTTTCATTAATTGCAATGGCTTTTAGGAATGTATTCCTTGTGATAACCGGGGTATTCCCACTTGGACTTTTTTGAGCATGAGAGAGAGATAAGATTTATTTTTTATTCTAATACAGGCATCCTCAGGTTATGGAAGGGTTATTTTCCGGAAAATCTTTACCCGATGAGGTAAAAAAATTCATGGCTAGAGGTGAATAAATACCGTACAGCATATACCAATTCCAAAATACCTGTAGTGCAATTTTTAATCATTTCACTGGCAAAATTGCATTACTGTACAGTACTGTATCTGTATTTTGACTGAAAATTTATAGTCTCACTCTGGTGAAATAACAGAAATGCCTTAGGCTCCAAAAAATTTTCTGTGTGGTGTCATGTGTGGGAAGGTGTCTGCAATGGACATGAGTCCTACAGAAAGTTGGATTTTGAGAATGTTCCCCGCTGATCTGACTGTGATGAATGATGATGACCCAACTAAAGAAAAGCTGATTAATCTTAAAAACTCGACTAATCTGAAAAACAAATTTGATATAGTGGGAGTGATTTTTATGGATGAAACTGACAAATTCATTCCTACTTTTCACTTAATGTGTCCTCCAGAAATGTTGTTCCCTTTGTCACCATTTACAGTATGCCTGTGAGACTGGGTTAGGTTTCCTAGTAGCAATGAAGACAAAGGCCAGGAACTACCTGAAAGCTGACAATGACATTCAAGTTAAGTTGTCAACAAAACTCCTGGAGCAGATAAAGTGATTGAGGCGAGGCATCAGCAATGTTCTTGTTTTTGGTGTTTTAAATGTGTGTATTATTGATCAACATGAGTGTCATATGTTCTCTCTTTGGTCACAGTTTATTGCATAATACAATACCACCATCATAAATGCTGTGCCTTTCTACCTCTCTTTCACTCTCCATTTCTTTTTCCCAAATTGCATTGGCCAGTCAATGAGTTTAAATAGGTCATGGGGTGGGGGTATTGGACTGGTCATGTGGAACCAAGGAGTAAAAAGCAGAAAGAAAGGTTAAGAGTCCCTGCCCTCAAGAGAGACGTGCATTTGTCAGGGATTCTCTGAAGTACATTCAAAAATAATAATACCTGTAATAACGGTATAGGATTTTGAAATTACTATATACACCTGTACAGTAAATTTATTCAAATATTTTTCTTAGTTCTTCATAATTAGAAATCTTTGACTACTTTAAGATTATAATAGTTCACACTTGTTTCCTTTACTTTTTGACCACCCTGTATATTCACCTGTACTGTGCCTCCTAACATCTACAAGATGGAAGAATAGGTCCTTGTGAATACCTGTATTGGGTGCAATTTTAGACAAAAAGATAATATACCCTAATGGACATAATACTGTATTAAAACTTGATATAAACTGTATCAATTGTTTTATGAATGTGACAGATTTGCACAGGGTATTTTGAAGCTGTTAAATATGTTTTTCTCATATTATATTTCAGAGAATACTAATGATATTGTTTTTGATTAACATAAATTATTGTATTTATTGCAGACAGAGATAGAGAAGCGTTTGTGCCAGGTAACAGCGAAGCACAGGAGCCATACAGTGTGCCTCACCATTAACTTCCCTCTCACTTATCCTCGACAACACACGCCCAATTTCAGGTTCTCATTTGGAACCACTATTGATTATGCCTGCAAGGCAGAGCTATTAAAAGTAAGATCATCGTCTCAAAATTACGTATTGTAATACTGTATAGTAAGTAAGGTAAATACAGTAGTACAGTACTGTACTACTGTATGTTTTATATATTAACTGACAAAAGTAATGCTTGATACCACTTCCACATTATCATGTGATACAGCAATTGTTTCATTTTGTAAATTTAAAACAAAACAAAATAAATTATATCTTCTTTTCAGTATTATTCAGTATGCAGTCATTTTATTGCTAGTATTCCACACTAGGCAGCTCATGTAATGCGGTTCATTATCTATGTTTGTCTTTGGTACCCCCAAAATGTTCTACACTACTGAGGGTATACACAAACACTTGTTATCTTGAAAATAGGTTCTTATTCTTGTACGGGAGATATACAGGGGAACTAATAAGACAGAGCGCTTCCACACCTTAAGGACTGGTGGTCTCAACTCTTTGTATCACTCCGCGCTGGCATGTACAGATGCCAGCATTCACAAGCTGAATACATAAAATGTAAATATGATAATTCACATACATAACATGGTGCATAATATATGGAAATATTACATAGGATTAATACATGTTCTGTAATACTTTACTATACATAATTAATAGAGTAATATAAGAATACACAGCTTAAGGTACTACTTCGTGTCCATATTATACACATTACACCAGTTGGTCTACACATATAAGACCTGACATTAGTGGCCCTTGTCTATCTATCATCCCTTACTGCAACTGTCACCCTGAGTTTTTTGGACTAGACAAATGAGGCGCATGGGATTGTATGCAAGGAAGTGAACATTTGTGGAGGTGGTGGGTTACTGGGCTATAACTGTGTGGTTGCGCTCCCTCCCAATGTGATGTCACGGCCTACACACTCCCTGAGTGGCAGCCACACGTCTGTGAGTCAGCTGGGTGATTGCCTGGCTAAGCTGTGTTGTGCTGCCCAGAGGATGGTTTGAGTGTGTAAAGAGCTATTTTTTTTTTACATATAATATGTGCAATTGAATTTTATGAGATGCTATGTATTGATTTTATTGTTTATCATAGCAATAAATATGGCGGCTCATTCCCGCTGCGAGCGGGATTCAAACTTACGATTCTAGCTGATTTTGGAGGAATTTTGATATTTATTATTATTATTTTATTTTAGTGCCGGTTAGTTAAATCTACCGGTTGCATGGATTCCGGATATCCGGGATTATACTGTACAGTATATGGAATGCATTTACTCCCAAACCACTGAAAACAAGGGGATTTTACTGTAGTGCTGTAGTTGCTAAGCCATTTTCATTAGAATTTCTATTTCTGCATGGAGCTGGGAACATAACCACACAAATGTTGTTGTTGTCTTGTATCCTGTATGTTAAGTTGTGGATTTTATTTCAGGTATTGAAAAGTACAGCAAGTCAGTACCAACGGAAACATAAAGCTTGCTTGGAACCCTGCATAAGGGTTTTTGTGATTCAGTTAAAGGCCTTATTGGTAAGTATACCTATGATACAATTAATGCCTTGTATTTACTTCAGTGCTCACCCTTTTCACTTCTTTTTCAACTTATTGGCTGGTCAAGTGGTCATTAAGTCAGTTTTCTTTTGCACATTGATAGCAAAAAGGCCAGTTTGATAACTTTCAAGGTGTTGGGCATTTCCTGTGCTACGTGTTCATCAGCACTAACCACCTGACCAGAGATATATAAACTGTGAAAGTTACTGCATTCCTTAAAATTCTCAAAACAACCTCAACTGTCCTAAAAGGTCTCTAATGTTGAACCCTCACAAGGTAACTCAGTACATATATTACAGTTGATATGAAGGCACACATGTTATATAAAAGACCAGCATTCATTTATTGCATTGATGTTAATTGCTTCATATAAATTTTTTTGTACAGTATCAGTGTTTTATGTGTTTATTACAGGGAGACGATAGAATGAATTCTGTTGAGGCTCAATTGGGCAGTGGTTACCCAGGGCAGGTGTATGGAAGCTACCAAGACCACAGAGTTCCCTTTCCTAGAACGTCTGGTGCTCGATTTTCCAGTGCGGGTTGGTAGTAAAAGAAGTATATTGTACATATGAATAGCATGGTTACGTTTATTGTTATTACATTACAATACAGTAAATTATATAATTTAAGGAGGTTAATTATATTACTAACTTGTCAAAGAGAACATAGGTTAGAAGTATTTTTCTCACACCTGTACTGTATTATGGCTCACCTATAATGGGAGAGTCAACATCTACGTAGGTAAAGAAGTTTAATTGGGGGTTTTTGTGTGTGTTTCCCTCCTGTAGTCATCGTTTTCTTAAAATAATATCGACAGTACCAGTAAATGTGAGAAATAAATACTACAGATAATACCAAATAAATAAATTACAACAAAAATTACTGTACTGTATTGCCATTTAGCTGCTAGACAACATAATTTGTCAATAGTTTCACTACTCAGGGAGACAGCTCAGAGCAGCTGAGATCCCTCACTCTCCCCTCCTCTTAACACACAGAAAGTTTAATCCCTTTTTTGTTAACCCTTAAGCCCTGGGTGACGTTCCAGAACGTCCGCCTATTTTCCCGCCATTTTTTTTATTTACAGGTTGACAGTCCCTTATCTGAAATCCTTGGGACCAGATGCATTTCGGTTTTCAAAATTTTTCGGATTTCATTATGGTTATTAGGGGATGCTGGTGGTAGAGTGGTACCGCTCTTGCCTTCGCAAGCGAGATGTCACAGGTTCGACTCCCGGGCCGGTGGAAGTTGTTTGGACACACTTCCTAGCCCCCATTAGTCCCTGTTCACCTAGCAGTAAAGTAGGTACCTGTTGTAAGTCGAAAGTTGCGAATTCGTATTCAGGGACAAGTTGTTGGAGCTTCCAATAACTTGATGACACAAACCATTGACTCTTCAGGCTTCTATGCCCTTGACTCTTCAGGCTTCTATGCCCTTGACTCTTCAGGCTTCTATGCCCTTGACTCTTCAGGCTTCTATGCCCTTGACTCTTCAGGCTTCTATGCCCTTAACTCATGAGACATAAAGGGAGACATAAAGGCAAGCATGAACTTAGCATGCTTCCCTGTTGGGCGCTGTAAACGCTTCTGCGCTTCACCTTACACAAGGATGTAGGGGAGTGCCCAATAAAAAAAAAAAAAAAAAAAAATTTTTTTTTTTTTTACAGAGATCAGCCCACCCGGGCTCAGGTCACTGACCCACATCGGGGCCTGGGGGGTGAAAATGTAATAGTAATAATAATAATAATAATAATAATGATAATACAGTAATAATAATAATTATTCATGGTGAATAAAATTTTTAATAAAAAATACACAAAAATAAAATAAGAATGATAACAATAATAATAATAATAATAATAATAAAGAAATACAAGAATGAAAAAAGATCAAAAGTGAGAAACACGACCTACACCTATGAATTATTATTATTATTATTATTATTATTATTATTATTATTATTATTATTATTATTATTATTATTATTATTATTATTATTATTATTATATTTTAGCCCCCAGGCCCCAATGTGGGTCAGTGACCTGTGCCCGGGTGGGCTGATCCCTGTATAAAAAAAAAAAAAAACCTAACCATTCTGAAAACCGAAAAATTCCAAAAACCGAAATGCATCTGGTCCCAAGGATTTCGGATAAGGGATTGTCAACCTGTATTATTATTGTTATCATTGTTATTTTATTTTTGTATGTATTTTTTCTTAAATTTTTTTTACTATGAATAATTAGAATAATTATATTATTATCATTATTATTATTATAATTATTATTATAATTATTATTACTATTACATTTTCCTCCCCAGGCCCCTATGTGGGTCAGTGACCTGTGCCGGGTGGGCTAATCTCCACAAAAAAAAAAACTTAAGGTTTTCAGAGCTTTTCGGTTTTCGGAATTTCGGATAAAGGGTTGTCAACCTGGTATTTATTTTTTTATTATTATTTTTGGAAAAGTTGATTTTTTCTCGATTTAACCTCGCTGGGGGGTTACTGCCAACAGCACCCTAACCCAGGGCTTAAGGGTTAAGTCACATTAGAGTATTGTAATGATTTTTTTACAACTTTTAAAGTTTCATTACACGTAACAATATATGAGGCGGCTGGGCTAGAACAACCTCCATACATGCTCTTCATTTTCTTGTTTTATATTATATGTTATTTATTTCTAAGCTACATTTGAGCATTGTAATGATTTTTTTACAACTTTTATACTGTAGTGTACACACTTTCATATAACTGATCAATACATTTGTTTATTTTGATAAAAAGTAAATGCATGACCAAATTTAGAAGTTTTAACTTCTTCACAGGAATTCTGGTGTGTTTTTCACGACCTACATTTATGAAGAAAGGTTCTTCTCGTACTGAGTCATCTACACCACGGTCCCTGTCAGCTCTGGGTGCATACATTACCAATTTCATGCCTCAGATGTCTGGCACAGTACCAACCTCTCCAAAGTACAACTACATGTATCCTGCTATGAGTCATAGTCCATCAGCAGAGCAAAGCATCTCTATTTCCAATTACTATTACCAAGACAAGGTGTGTTTATTGTTAATAATCTATAGAATATAAGGCCCTTTTTCAGTAAAACATCTGTTATACACAATAAGATGTCTCAGAATGAGCAAACATTGGTTATGTCAGTAATCAGTGAACAGGGAAATTGCTCTCTCAGTGAGGCTTAAGTTAGTTGTAACTGGGGAAAGATGCCAGTGGCTTGCTTAATTCCCCCATTGTCCCCGATGAGTTTTTTGTCTTCAATCATGGAGTCATTGTTATTACTAGAGGAAACCAGAGTGCCTGAAGGACTCCTGTGATGATTGGTAAGGTCACACTGAATATTACCTTTCTTAAATCTGACCTGGGATGCAATAATGAGAGGCCAGTATGCTACAGGTACAGTAGTTAGTGATTTGAGTAATACATCTGTACAGTATAGCCATTTGAATGTACTGTACAGTACTAGACCTGATTATGAGCAGTTATATTTTATCACCTTGTTGATCATCAGCTGTATTCTCCGCTTTTCTTAAATGGTGGCAGTTTAATTCCTTTTTGACTAATTATAGTTATATATTTTTTGGATATATATTGTGGGCTATGACAACAAAAGTTTTACCAGGTAACCTCAACATGCAACTAGTCAAGGTAACCATATTCATTGCATGACTTTAACCTTGATAACAATTTTATTATTTTTCAATGTTCTTCATTTCAGAAAGTAAAGAGCAAACGTGGCAAGAGTGAGGATGAAGCAGGACGATCCTTTAAGGCAGGAGTTGTGTTAATTTATGATATTAAATCCCTGATGCCTTTTTCAAAAGATCTTGGATCATCTTATGTGTAAGTTTCTTGCTTCTTTGTTACAATATTTTAAACTACTATACTGTACTTTTTTCTTTACAAAAATTGATAAGGTACTGGTAATTAAGAATGAAAGTAAATCTGTACTGTACAGTACAGTATAGTGTAAAATGAGGTGTAGTATACCTGGTAAGTTAACAGATAATATAAAAGAGAGCCACAAGTAGAGTTTGAAATTGCAATTATCCCTCGTTTAATGATCATTCGTGTAGCTTTATTTCGGATTAGCAATGCTCGATTCGCTGAGAAAAATTCAGGACATATTACTGGTTTCGGGTGAAAAGTGATTGGTTGAACTTTTAATATTTTTAGAAATTTTGTCATTTTTATTTTTATCGACTTCATGTTGATTGTCATCATTGTTGACAGGTTAGATGAAAATGATGTTGTCGGCACATGTACACGTAACAGGGATGTGGCTGCTGCAGTTGGTCGAAAAGATCTTGTTCAGGTTAGTACTGTAATAAGAAACATATTTACTATCTGTCTACAGTAGTTCCTGAGTGTTTCATGAATTTACCATTCATGAATATATTTTCACAAACAGTTTAAATGTTATTTTATTAACCATGCATGTACCCTCATACCTTTCACAGTTAGCCCAAGGCAAGTGGTAAAATTAGATAAAAAAGAAGAAAAAATATTGATGATAAAAAATAATAATCTGAACTTTACTGCAGTACAGTACAGTACAGTACAGTACAGTACAGCATATTCAATAGTAAACACTTTATGCATCAATATGTCGAGGTAAACCTTGTTGGTGTGTGTTCATATAATCTGGGTTGAGACATATGTAACCTAATTTTATCACCTTGCACCTGTAAAAATTACATTAAAATGATAGGAACAAAATAAATTACACTACAAACAAATAGTTTCAGTTAAAAAATTATCTGATACAGTGGATTGTGGTGATGGTGCTATTGGTGAACAGGAAGGTCATGGCAGGTGGGTATAGTGAGCCACACCTTGCTGTGATGTCTTGATGATGTATGATCTCACTCAGCCATAACACAACCTTGCTACTGCTAACACCACCTCCCACACCTATGATGACCTTATGCTACTTCTGTAACCAAACAAAAGTTATGCTTTTAACGGTAGCAAATAATTGAGCAAGTAAGTGTTGTGGAGATACAGGTGGTCAGGACAGTCATGGTGTGTCTTGGCCATCCTAATTTGATTGGATTGTTCCCACATATACCATCAATTGTATATTAAACATCAATTAATTAAATTATCTCAGGACATTCTAAATGCTTCTCTATTATGGTTACATATGATAAACTACAGTAACTGGTCATAATCTGCTTACAAGTGACACAGCATCAAAGATCACCACAGGAGTTGAGTGAAAAGGTACAGTTCTGTTCAAAAGTTCATTACACATCCGTGGTAAAGGTCAGAATACACCCGGGTATAAACTAGCAGGAGTGTGAACTGGCCTGCTACACTGGCACTCATTTTTTGTACATAAAGTAATTGTGTGCTATTCTGTTTTCTGATAAGCTATGTGTCAATCTTATTGTTTATCAGAGCAATTTTTGTTCATTTTTTATGTATGCAATTTAGAGTTTGTTCGAATTAGGCTGCCCTTGAGCTCACTAAATCACCAAACTCAGATCCACATTGTTTATATGGAGTGTAATAAGTGTTAACCCGTACGTTGCCACAAGATATTATAGTTAAATGACAGGCCAGCGCCGGCCAAAACAATGTTTTTTTTTTCTTACAGAAATCATCTCAGAATGTTTAACAATCTATGTAAAACAAAACAAAAATTTCTTGTTGAGCGTTGGTAGCCCAATATAGGGACCTCTTGGCATGATTTATGTCCGTCACCATGGGAACGGCTGCCAGCTGTTATCCTCTCCCTGCTAGTACTCAATACACTGTTGCCACATCATGCACCTTCTTTGTATTGTATATGAGTACAGCATAGTCTTGATTTACGCGGATTTTGTTTACGCGTTTGGTCATTTACGCGGCACCTTGCCAGAATAACAATTTTATATTACGCGGTTCATTGCATCATTTACACGGCAAGCGGCGCGAGAGGTCCAGATGCGCCAATTATTATTCACGCGGTACATTCTTGACCATGCGTAGGAAGTGGCGCGGGGAGGGTGCGCAGTATGTCGCTGTTGCGTTATCGCTGACATCATATGACGTATCGGACTGTGATTGGGCCACTTATCCTTACCTCCCTCTGCCGCTAGCTGTGATTGGTCTTATGTAATATGACGTGCCCAGCCACGGGAGGTAAGGAGTCACTGACCCAGCCGGGCCAGTTTCATTGTTCTCAGTCTCCGCGTATACTGTTCTCTCTTGTGCCCGCTAATCTGTTCAACAATGGCTTCCGCTGGACCCCCACCACCCCAGAAAAACCTTGAATTACCTGGACGAAGCCGCCCCAAGCCCAAGAAGATACGATGCGCCCTAAGTTACGAAGTAAAATACAAAATCGTCCAGGAATTAGAAAAGGGAACCCGACAAGTTGATCTCGCGTGCCAGCATGGAGTTAACGAATCTACGATTCGTACAATCAAAAAGGATGCCGCCAAGATAAAAGAACACATGAGCATCACAAAGTCTGCAGGTGCTTCAATGGTGAAGTATTGTTAGAATAAGGTGCTGCTCAAGACTGAGAATTTACTGGTGAGCTACTTGATTCGTCAGGCAAGACGGAACGTGGCGGTCGACACGCGGGCAGTGCAGGACTACGCCCGAGAACTCTACGAATCAGTGGCGCGAAAGATGGGAATTGCAGAGCCCAAACCCTTCACTGCTTCCTCTGGGTGGCTGCAAGGGTTTAAAAAACGCAACAAGATCACGAACATTAACATTGTTGGTGTAGGAGCGAGTGCTGACCGTGCTGCGGCGATGGATTTTCCTCCATTCTTACAAGAAATTATGGAGGAAGGATAGTACACCGATGACCAGGTGTTCAACATGGATGAATCAGGGCTGTTTTGGAAGAAATTACCTTCCAAGACCTTCGTTGTCAAGTCTGCCAGCAAGTGTCGGGGCCGGAAGTTGCAGAAGGAGCACATCACCGTCCTGTTCACCACCAATGCCTCCGGCACCTGTAAGCTCAAGTTGTCGGTGATCCACACAGCCTGCAAGCCGCACGCCTACAAAAACATGGACATGACCAAGCTAAATGTCCACTGGCTAACCGCACGTAAGGCGTGCATGTTCACTGGTCTGTCCCTCTCCTGGTCTGACGACTGTTTCGTTTCCGACGTTAAGAAATTCTGCGAGCAACATAATGTTCCATTTAACATTTTGTTGCCCCTTGACAACGCACCAGGACACTTGCCCCTACTGTTGGATCGTCACCCCAGTGTAAAAGTGGTCTTCCTTCCTCCCAACACTACGTCGTTAATCCAGCCCATGGACCAGGAGTTGATATGCAACGTTAAGGCTGCTTTCTCCGCAAAGAAGTTTAAGCTCCTGAACGACTACACTAACACCAAGTATGAGTTGCGGAACCTTCTGAGTGGCACAGATAGCGAGAGAGAGGACGAGGATCCACAAGAAGAGTTGGTGGAGCATGAAGTGCGAGTAAAACAGTTTTGGAAAATGTTTAACGTCAAGAAAGCTGTTGATTTCTTGGTGGAGGCATGGGGGCAGCTGTCTGTGGCAACGATTCGTCACACGTGGCGGTATGTGTTGCAAGGTATTCCAGGTGGGAGGCAGAGGCAACCTGTGGCTGGTGAAGCTCAGTTTGTTGCAGTGGTAGTGGACCTTGCAAGAGAGGCTGTACAGAGTGTTACAGCTGCAGGCTTCTCCGAGACCACCAACGACGACATCATGGAGGTAATCAGGAAGATGTTGGAAGATGATGACATCAGTGAGGAGGCAGGTGGTGCGGCAGAACGAGAACAGAAGTTAACACATGGTGATGTAAAGGATGCCATCGAGTTTGCCGAGAAACTCAAGCTCATCCTTTCCAAAGACACTCTCAATCACCGATATGAAGTCTCCAATAACCATCTAGACCAAACTATGGAGCCGTATATCAAGATGTATCACGACCACATCAACGCTAGCTGTCAGCGTAACACCACCGACTTCTTCACCCGCAACCCACCACAACCACAGCCAGCCCAAGTCAGTGATAGTGACAGTGATGATGACTTTGAGGGGTTTGTCAGGGAGGCCCTGACATCTGTGGTGGATAGTGAGAGTGATTCACCTGAGGGCCAGTAATCTGCCCTCTGCCTCGGAACCAGCCCCATCCCCGTGTGCCCAGCCATCTCTTCTACTAATGTAAGTGTTAAACCTTGATTTTTCTTTTACCTGGTACAGTATATTATTCTCTTATTGATATTTCTCTTCTATATTATGTGTGTGCATACCATCATAAAATTAAGATTCTATTTTTACTACAACGTACGTATTGTGTTGGAAAAAGTGTAGTTTGGGGGTCGGCCAAGTCTCTATTTCAATTAATCCCATATGTTCTGTTATTTCGTTTATGCGTTTCTCGTTTTATGCAGACCTCCACGGGTTCAATTGACCGTGTAAATCAAGACTATACTGTACATGTACTGTATACTCTCAATGACACTGCTTTTTCTATTTTTAGCCCACAACACATAAGGGTATATTGTAGTGATCACAGTGACGCTTTTTCTGTACACTATTATCGTACATCACAAAGTCTACATAATTGTTATTGTTAAGATTTAGCAAGCAACACACACATGTAGTCAGACTATCAGTGATGTAAGGTGCTTGAGTACATACAGGTCTGTAAAATGCTCTGTATTGATTTTCAACATATTGTTGCTATCAGTGACTGAATATCATTGTAATTTATCACATTTCCCAGTTAATAACAGGCACTATTTACAATGGAGACACATATACTCAATGTCTTGTAGGAGTATGTAGGTGTTTGTATGACTCTTATTACACCCATGCATAAAAAATGACTGAGAGGTTGTGGTTTGATTTGACTAAAAATTATGTCAAATATGACAGTGAGTGTTCATCTGTACTGTACTGTACTGTACTGTATGCTTGCACTTGTTTTCAGTGAGATAAGTGTATTTTTGTTTGTATCTGCTGCTAATATTTTGCGGTCCTTCTCATTGTAAACCAGAACTGTCTGCTAAATATAAAAATTTGTTACCTTGAGACTAAAGCAATTAGAAGATGTCCTGTGTACTGTGCGGAGGTACAGTAGTGTATGCATGTTATCTTGGACCTTGTGATTTGTATTTTGTTTTTTATATTTCCTTTGTTAGCTAATTTTATTTATGACAGGTGTGGTCCCTTGCAGCAGCTACAGCTTCACTTGGTCCTGGTTTGGGTACAAATACTTCTGAATACACGGACTCTCCATGGACTCACCACCCCTTTGCCCGCAAGCTGATTAACTCTATGTATGTACAGTACAGTAATGTGTTTAAAATTTTTAAGAAAAATTAACTTATTAGTCTTTTATAGATGTAACCTAAACCATTATTAGGGTGGAGAATTATTGGATCTCATGGCCTGAAGATGCCTTGAATAAAGACGAAAGTAATATACAGTACACTGTACCTTTGTTAATTTGGATCTGAAATAACCGTGCAGTTCCAAAAAGTTGATTATTATTATAGGAATATACAGTATTATGAAATTATAGGAATAAAATCTGAATTACGTATATTAAGGTACAAAACTATGTTTGGGTGCGTTAGTCGGTGAGGGATGGCAGAAGAGGGAGGGAAGATGGACAACTCACCACCTCCTGCTCGGTAGCCCAAGATCCCTTTATAAGGACAGCGTGCAATTTCACAATAATTCACATATTATTCAGGTTCATTTGGTGCTGGGTTAATAAAACATTATTGACAAATAATTAATTTTCCCCCCAAAATCCAACACTCAATCCCAGATGGGCTATTGTGGTCTCTTGTTTACAGAACATAGCAGTATCAGCTGATTGTTCCTGCTCTCCCGAACAATGTTGCCACCACTCATTAATTCTCAAACACAGGATTTTTTGGTAATTTGAGTGATCCATAGCCTCCTTTTTGTCAAATTAACCTAAATAAGCAAAAGATCACTAAATTAATACTACAATATACCACTACCCGCGTGACCTACAACTATGGTCACATTTCAACCAATTGCGTAAGCAATAACCACGCACTCAAGATCTGCATAAAAAATGAAACCCCACTGTACTATATTGTCACTAAGATCCATATATGACAAAATAACTTTCCTCTAATAACATCATTCTTCACCAAATGTTGGTTTTTAAGGCATAGTTGGGTAAGAAAATTTTATTACTGGGTATGTAGTGTACTGATTTACATATTATGAAGACACACTATAATACAGTATATTAAAACCACGGAAAGACCATATGTAATGCATTAAAAATTGCATAAAGCAAAGCTGTAGATTTTTAAATTATTCTTTAATCATCTTTTTGGCAAGATATTTCTCTTTGAACTAGTTACTAATTGTTTTTCAACAGTTTGGATCACTACCTCACTCTGAATGATGTACAAACAGCAACAATGCTCTGCTGTGTGTTTGGCACAAAAACTGAACCACAGAGTACTGCTTATCCAAGGAAAGGGCGTGCTGAGGCTAGTAGTGTGAGTATTATTTATGATATTGGGAGTTTGCATTTTTTATGTGTACAGTATATGAAATGGATGCTGACTGTTTACTGGTTTATCATTGATTTTATGAGTATTGTTTGGTACAAGATTACTATATTTGTCTTCATTCTTGCAAGTATCAGTTGTGACTTAGGATTCATTAGGTCCCCTGTGATCCTGTCCTAATGGGCCTCAAATTTATTGACACATTGAGATTGTGTCTCAAACTTAATTTCCCAGTAAATTGGGTTTTATTGGGCTCACTGCACCCTCAACTGTTTCTTACAATTTTAATCCAAAAAAATTGGATAATTACATTACAGAGTATTAAGAATTCTGTCTTCTTCAGATAAGTCAGACACTGAATAATTCCGTAAGGATTGATGCCACAATGGCGTCGTGTGAGGCTGAGAGGGTTAATTAGAAAGTAGAGTAAGATAGATAGATAAGAGATAGATAGATAGATAGATAGATAGACTTTATGACTCAAACACAAGGTCTATTTTGATCTTGGTTTATACATGACAATAATAGATATTAGCTTCACTATATTGTACATTTTATTGATGGGAAAACATCTCTAAGGTAATTAATACTATATTAAAACCAATTATGAATGAAGCAATAGTTAAGTAATATTTTGGTGGTGCCTTGGTGTTACATCAGTGAGGCATGTTATTACTGATGAATGAAGGACTAAGTGCAGATCCAATTACTGTGGCTCATACTGTACCTACACTATTAAATAAATGACATACTCTTGGTAATACGTTATTATTTATAAAATTAATATGTTTCTTTTCAGTGTTATGACTTGTATTAACCATATTTTAAAGACAACTGTATTTTGGTGTAATTCTTAGATAGTTCTGTGCCGTTATTATTATTATTTTCTTCTCAATGATTATGAGTTCTGTAGAAATAGTTGTGTTTTTAGGGAACTTTTCTCTGGTACCAGTGTCAGTTTTTTTTAATACTATACTGTGTATGCATTAAGAAATTGAGTTTCAATTATCAGCACTCAAGTATCATTATTTATCTTTCTAAATCTTTCTTTTAGCATCTCTTGCTGGACCGTTTTTGGCGTAAGGTATGTCTTGCCTGTTCTGCTCCACTGATGCCCTGTGCAGCCTTACCTCTCATATGAGGCACTGAGTGTGACAAGGTACCAAGCGCCAAAAATCACAATTAAGAAAAATATTCTTTAAAGTTTGGAAAAATTCAAAATGATGTAACTTTTGAACCAATGAAGATATTGAGTTCATTCAAGTGGCAGTGTGTAGAGCTCTTAAAGCTGGTTTCACAGATACAAAAGTAATAATATTAATTGAAACGATTGTTTATAGTATAAATTGCATTGTTTTCGATGGGTAGTGTTTGTAGTTTCATTAATATACATTGTTGAGGTATACTGTAATTTTCATTACATAGAAGCAATAATGTATTAAGATCACACCAGAAAGTCAAACGTCATTGTACTGTTTGTATAAAAGCAAACAATACTGTACCAGGTATTACCAATATTCTGACCCGGGGGCCAAGCGCCAAAAAGTGTGATAAGACTCGTCACTCGGACGACACAGAACATGACACGCCACGTGCTACCAGCCCACACTCCCACCTTCCTCGCCCTTCCTTCTCTCTGTTTTGTTTATTTTTCTCTCAATGGCCCTCACTCCCTCCTTTCTGCCAGTTGGAAAATAAAAAGGTTCAAGTGTTATTACATAGCATTCCTAGGACATTTTTGTAGAAACATGGACTCCCATTAGCTAATAGACCAGAAAATAATGAGTCGCTATGAGCGAGAGAGCTACGATTAGGGGCTGCAGGCTCTTGTCCTCTTCTCCCCCCCAGTCCGCCTCGAGGTGCAGATCACGTACTGTAGAGGCGATTTTACCTACCTTCACTAATATGGCTCTCAGCCTTACAAGTACAGTATTGTGCTACTGAAACAGTTTGTGTTTCTACAGATAGAGGAAAGATTGGGGAAGTACAGATAATAATATAACTCAATTTTGGGGAGGTGGTGCTTGGTACCTTGTCACACTCGGCGCCTCATATATTCTTGGGTGCAGTTTCACCCACCCCCTCCATTTTGTATTCCTTTTTGCCTTTTGAAGAATTGTTGTGACTTGCTCAAGTATGGTGACCAAGTTGAGTCATCGTGTTCTATCTGTTCTTCCAGGTTCTTTTCATTAACAAATAATGAATTGATTGTTTACAGATAGAGTATTATTGCAACGTATAAGAAAGTTGACATGGGATGTTGGCATATACAGAGCAAGATAGGCTAATAATACTCATTCCTTAATGGAACAGGCACTCATAACTCCCTATCTCCAAAACTGTAGTCATGTAGAGCAAAGAAACAAAAAAATGGATGTGTTTTCAGTGAGGGGGTTACATCTTTGGAGGTAGGGGTCAACCACTAGGGCCAAACCCCAAAAACTTCACCTTTGTGATACTTTTTGGGTGCATGTATAGTATATATTCAAGCTAAATTTCAACTCTATCTTCAAAACTGTAGACATACTGTACATAGCAAACTGACATGGGCAGCCACAGGAAGGAACAAGGGAGGCATCTACCCCCTGGAAAATGAGAAACATTTCTTTCTTTGTTCATTTGCCATTGTTTATGATTACAAGTTTTATTTAAATATAGTGCAGTATAGTATACTGTACAAGAAAACCTCTATACACCGGAATTCACTTTCTTTGGACTCTCTGAGGTGCTCTTGACTACCACTCTATTAATCAGAAAAAAGAAAGAAAAAAGGTCCATTAAAATTAACATCAGTCCGGCTAATGAGCCGATCAGTGGTGAAGAGGATAAAAGTAAAAGTAAAAAGTTGCCAGGGATGTAATTACCACAATTAATCATTCAGTCTTGAGTCCTGCCTTCAGACATATCATATTGGTGTGCCAGATTTCATTACCTGTACAGTACTCATTTACATGAACTTTTTATGTATACTGTACTACATATTGTCTTTAACATGGATACTTGTCTATTTAGAAATGGGTAAATATATTTAGAATACCTATTTTAGGTAATAGGTAAAATTAAAAAAAAATGATTATGAAAAGAACAACACTTGTTCACTGAATACTTGGCATTCGCCGAGTTTATTTATTGATTTAATAATATATTCTTGTATGATCAGCGTCTTATGGTGTGTGACTCATCATGATTAATAAAACATCTTCAATAAGAAAAAATAAAATATATAATTTGTAATTTAAATGGAAAATAAAAGGTAAGTTGTATTGGAAGGTGTTTACTCAGGATATGTTCCTGGAGCAGCAAATCAGCTTTCAACAGTGTCACTATAATGTACAGTAGTCCCTCGCCAACCATGGGAGTTAGGGTCCTAGAAAACCTCGTGTTTGGTTAATGAGCAGTTGGAACGACTAAAGGCTTACAGGAAATAGGGGGTTAGGTTCCATGGCCACTGATAACACTCGTCAAAGCCTAACTAAGTTCCCTGTTACTTTGCAAAACAATACCTGTATTGTACATTTCATTAAGTTTTAGTCAAATACACATACTGTAAAATAGCATATTGTAAATTAAATAGTATAAGGGGTATTTACCTTCATTGAGGATAATGGTGGATGAGGTTGACACTAGCCCTTAGTGTAGCCTCACTTTTCTTAATCGTATGAATCGAGGATTTATTTATCCCCATGGTGGGTCCCACTGATCCTACACTTACATCACGAACTAGTCTATTGAATATTTAAACTTAATTTTTCTACAGTCATTACGTTCCTTGCCCTCTTCATTTTCTTCACACCTTTATCACTAACACTCAGTGCACACTTAGGGGTCATAGTTAAAGGTAAAACCAATGTTATTACAGTAAAAAATATGTAATAAATTTCCAGTATCCGGAGCAGTAAAATACGTCTGCACGGTACGAATCACGACATTTAGAGAGTGGCAAAAGCAGTGGCAGGATGCTGGACACTGCATGGATAAATGCATTGGAAAATGGAGGGAAAATAATGCGGTGCTAAACCGCGGATACTCGAAATTCAATGGTGCAGTTGGTGAAATGGTGTACGTACAGAGTAAAAACTGTGGATACCCCAAATCTGCAGTTGGCGAGGGACTACTGTACTGTATAGTATTTGATAAGGAGTTACCTTCTTAACAACATTATTTATTACCTGCGGGTGACATGGGATGGCTCAATTTAGCTACTTGTACACTTACACAACTGTTTAATGAATAAACCAGGGAAATGCAGGGTCATAATACACTACAATATTATTTACTGTAGTTTGTTTGGTCTATTTGCTTTAGTTCTCTGTCTACTTTTTACAAAAACACACTACGGTTCAGTGATGCTCTTGTACTAGGATATGGGGAAAGAAAAACTTTATCTTTCAAAAATAAATTTTATTCTATAGAATGTTCAGTGGATTGTTATTCTTTCTGTGCCTAGTGAGGAAGAGCATGGAGTTGAATGCTGGCACACGCCATTTATCCCTGTGAGGTGCCGTGTGGTAAACCAATGGTGGTCTGTGATTGGTCCAGTGGCGGTCTATGCTCGGCTGGTCCGATAGCCAATCAGCGCACTGGGACCAAGAACAGGGCCCTGTGGTTAGCTAAACGCTGATGCCTAATCAGCAAGTGGACCAGGAAAGAGTGCATGCTCACGTGATTTTGTAGGGTGTCCCCTACAACACTACAGTACTATTGAATAAGTGCTGAAGGCAGATGAGATGACAGTAGTGGCCAGTAGTAGTTCACAAGCACTCTGAGCCAACTCACCCACGTGTTTAGCACACATCCTCTCGTTGGAAACATGGTGCAATCTCTCAGAAATTTGTTCCCTTGCCTGGAACGGATAGGTTTTCTCAGAAGTTTCCAGAAATGCACAAAATTCCATCCATGGAAACTTGTTCCGATGCCCAAAATGGAAAGATTTTTTATGACATTTCTCAAAAGGCTAAAAAATTTGTTCCAGCTATTGAAGATTTCTGCAGTAAAACCCCCATAATTCGTCCCCCCGCATTTCAAAATCCTTCATAATTCATAAGTTTTTTCTGTTGTTATAACTGTGGTCATATTTCAACCAACCACATCAATTATAACCGCACACGCGAGACCCACGTAATATGAGACCCCCCACTGTATTGTAAGTGTAAACAGCCTCCTGTTGTCCTCTACTTCAAGATTCACCTGCTACAATATGAGTGAGGACAGTGTAAATGTAAACTGTCAACTTAGATATTGTTTTGGGAAAGGATTTTTCAGCAAAATGATGGTCAAAAGCACCTGAGGGGAGGTTACACATGAGTCGGAATTCTAGATAAGTCGGACAGCCTCAAGCTTCATATAGTCCAACTTAGGGAGGTCTTACTGTATAAGGTCATAAATGCCGAAGAAAGATATGATTTATCTGTGAAATAAAGCCGTCTTACATGGAGTTATAGTTTTCTTTAGATAAGAAAATATTTAGATCCAACTTGGACTATTAGCTCATTAGGCTTGGCAAATCCAAGTTGAATAAAAATACATTATGAACTTTAGAAACTGAAATAGTCTTTATGTTCTGTACATTTTTTATTCTTTGATTTCTTATTCATTTATATATAAATAATTGTACTGTGTATTTATGCTGATTTATACAGTACATTTTGTGATGTACAGGTATTTATATATTGTAGCAGAAAATAAGTATTTCAGGTTATAAATTGCATAAAAAATTGGGTATATGAATTTTTTTATGCTCCTCATTATTGGGTCTCCCTAACAGCATATTCCTGAATATGGTTCTCTGAAGCAAAACCAGAGACAATCGTTTGTATGGGCTAAGTTGGATCGCCTTAGCCTTCTTCGGGGTGGTAAGGTAATGTTGCAGAAAAACTAATGTAGAAATATAATGCTAAAGAAAAGTTAGCCACCTTTGCTTAACAGCTATGCTAATTTTAGGGGCTTCATATCATCACTAAAAGTTGAAGCACTACAATTGCAACACAGTTGAAAGTCAGAACAGCTGTATGAAAGATTGTTGAAGTACCTGTGTAACATTATGCTCCTAGTTCAATATATCATTCATTTGAGATGTGTGATTTGATAATATGGATTGGGCTGCTTTACTATGTCAGATAATGCACTGTAGTTAACTTTGTGTTAGTATTGACTCAACATCCCCAAACATCTCGGTGCCTTTCCTTCGCTTTATCAATCACTTCTTCCCAACTCCATGTCTTTACCTCTTTCATTGTTTTAATTTTATATGGCCAACTTTCTTCACTTCTCAATCCTTCCTTAGAATTTTTGTTTATATAATACTTAACATACCCCCTTGCAGTGCCAATAAGGCTTGAACAGTCTCTCTCTATAACTGTAAATCATGAAATACTGTGAGTTTCTGTGTACAATAGATATTTAGCCATAACACTATGTTAATAATAACCATAGCTGAACATGATTGTTATATGGTACAAGTATTTTCAATTCCTAAAGTGGAATTATTGTGCACTGTTTTCCATGTAACTGATTTAGTCCTTTAGAAACTAATTAAATAAAAGTACAGTCAACTCTCGCTTTACGCGGTCACACATTCCGCGGTGCGTGTACCCCTTTACGCGGAGAGCGGCTGGCGAGCCGCGCCATTTTTGGATCCAAACCTCCCGTCATCTCTCCCGCCCTCTCCCGCCATCCGCCATGTTGTGTAAGCGGCGCGAGCATGGTGCGCACAAGGTCGCCCAGTCATCAAAACATTACCGAGTTCATCACCCGCCACCCACCACAGCCGGCCCAAGTCAGTGATAGTGATAATTATAGTGAGGATATGGACTTATATGGACTTTGAGGGGTTTGACAAAGAGGCCCTTCAAGCCTCTGTGGTGGATAGTGATACAATTGATACAAGTGATACAGGTGAGGGCCAATAATCTGCCCTCTGCCTCGGAACCAATCCCCCATCCCCGTGTGCCCAGCCATCTTTTCTACTAATGTAAGTGTTAAAAACCTAATATTATTGATATTTCTCTTAATTATTAATTGTGTGTGTATACCATCATAAAGTTAAGATAATATTTTTACTACAACATAGTTGTGTGTCGTCAAAAAGTGGAGTTTGGGGGTCGGCCCGGTCTCTATTTCAATTAATCCCATATGTTATGTTGTTCACTTTACGCGTTTCTCACTTTCCGCGGTACCCTGTGGGTTGAATTAACCGTCTAAAGTGAGGGTTGACTGTATGATGGAGGTGTGAGGAGACAGTTTGGGGTACACTTTCTTTTGTCCACCTGATATTAGAAAGTCATTCCAGGTTTTCTGAAGTTAAGAAAAGCCTGAAATAAAATAAGATGAATTTGTCTCCCCATATTATTTCAGATTATAGTTGGCTTGGGTTATTTCGCAAGATAGGGACTGAGAACTTTTACAAAGTGAATATTCGTCGCCATGACAAAAATATAATTTTGGTAATTAAACACAAAAAATATAGTGTGTTCTTGTACACCATGGAAAGATAAGGAAAATTATGCCTAAGGGAATAAATTGTACCAAAAAAGAAGAAATTAGCAAAGTACAGTACAGTAGACTCAGGTATCCACCGTTTTCACTCTGTACAGTACAGTAAAGCCTCGATAACTTGGCACATATGGGGCTCTGGCCTTGCCGAGTTATCCCAAATTCCGACTTATTGAGGCACTTTCCCCCCTCCTACAAAAATACAACAATAACAAATTATCGACCCACATATGTGTACATGTACTGTAATTACTAAATGTAAATAAAGTAACACTTACCATCACTGCAGGCAAAGAATGAAGCATCATAGTAGGTGACACAGAGGCATGGTAGGTGACACAGGCATGGTAGGTGACACAGAGGCATGGTAGGTGATGTAGGTGGCCAGATATGCTGAGATTTTCCCAGATAATTTTATATATCTTGGCATTTCCCAAGTTATACTAATGCATTCCTGGAGTGTATTCATGCTGAGTTATATGAAATTCCGAGTTATCGAGGGGTTATTGTACTACATGATGCCCTGTAGTACTCTAGTGTTTCTTCCATAACTTGTATTTTCTCTTGCAGTCTTTCTAGATCTGTGTTTCATCCACTTGGTCTTATTCCCTCTTCTCTTTGTTTTCCAGAGTA
This sequence comes from Homarus americanus, assembly GCF_018991925.1. Lineage (NCBI taxonomy): Eukaryota > Metazoa > Arthropoda > Malacostraca > Decapoda > Nephropidae > Homarus > Homarus americanus. Next base: position 5,206,789 of record NW_024715014.1, read on the forward strand.
CACATTCCTCTACTGTTAACTCAATAATTTCCATGAAGTTTTGCATTGATTCATCTATGTCTGGCTCCTCTTTAATGATTTCCTCCCAGTTAATTATTCGTACAGTAGTTTATCTCTCACGAGTTGGTTATTTCCATGGTTGAGGTCACAGTATTCCTTCTCAGCAACTTTCTTTCAACTATCAAAGATTGTATTCCATTTTAGTATGTAATGGTTGCTGGTCAGAATTTGTGTCTCCCTGATGTGAACCTTGTCATCAAGACTAAATCTAGAATGTTGTCGCCCTCATGGGTTCTGACATGTGTTGTGTGAGGAATGAATCTTGAATGAGATCAAGGAATTCTTCTTCCTCGGCTTGTGTAGTAAGATTCACCCAGTCTATTATTTCATTATTGAAGTCTCCCGTGATGAGGATGACTCTATGAGGATCTGTTACCTCAAGGCTGAGTCACACACCTACTGTCAGCGTGCTTTTGTTTTAAGCAATCAAATCACACCAAATAGACTCGAATGATCCCATTTTGTTTAGCTCGTCATTAGTGGTGGCTGTCAGGGGCTCCATGACGTACAGTAGTACACCACTAAATATAAATTGTAACTAAATTTAAAGTGTAATAAAATACAGTACACGTATCCCTCGTTTAACAATTGGGATGTTTCTGAAAAATCGATCGTTAAGTGAAATGAGCAAAGGGATAATGAGGAATAATATCCATGGAGATGGCATGTACAGGCAATGATCAATATGTGCACAATCAGTTTTACAATGTAAAAAAATTAACACAATTTACCACTATGCGATGGCTAAAGATCAGTTTTACAATGGTCGCTATTCAAATGCTTTTCTTCCATTGTCACTGCTATTAAAAAGTGATGTGCAATAACTCGCAATATTCCAATACTATATCATGACGTATTATCGGAATAGACTTAACACATGTGACCCACGGGATGCGTGGAAGGTTCTAGCCATTCCCTGTGATTGCTGGGCCAAGCAATTGAACATGTCATATCACTCAGTGGATGGTTTGCAAGTGGAAGAAGTTATTCTTTGTACAGAATAATAATAATAATAGTAATAGTAATTGGATACTATACCAGTAAATGTGAGGAATAAATATAAATAATAATAATTAAAAATAAAAGAAAAGAAAAAATACTGCATTGCCATTTGGCAGTCTTATCCCTAGTGTGAGCTGTAATGGAAGCTTCTCCTGCCTTCCCTCACCCTCTTGTGTACATTGCAGAAGGTAGGTGTCTGAACTTTGGACACCAGAATACATGAAATGTATTTTTACACATTCTAAATCACATTTCGTCTATAGCAGCCTTCCGTTAAATCAGTTTTAAGGCCGCTACCCTACAGGTTAACAGTACCATAAATATCTAGTACAAGTAGCTGGGATATAAAATTCTCGGGCAAGTTATTGAAAAGGATGGTTAGGGTCCAAAAATAATTCATATAGCAAGCACAAAGCACCAGATGATGCTTAAGATCAACCCAGTCAGCCTCATCACAAAGGAAAAGGCTATATTCAAATCTTTATGAATTATTTTTAAGTGGCACTCTACAGCTGAAAACCAAACAAACACAGGAATCAAAGATCTGTAACACAAATGAAATAAAACAGAATGTATTAATATTCTGAAATGATTTAAATAAAATGCCATTTGTTTACATGTGATAGTTAACTTGGGGCACACCAAACACCGGCCATCCTGCCAATTTGCTCATGTTGGTAGCCTTACCCAATGGATCTGAATTCTGATCCATTGTAGTGCCCAAAGCACATTCTTGAATAAGGCCTGCCACCATGAGCCTCAGGTTCCTGATGGTCGGGCACACCGTTGGGCATGTTGACTGTGAATACAGCCCAATGTCATGTTGTGGGTGGTGATGTCAATAGTGATATAAGATTGTGTTTTGGGTGGTGGTGTGAGAGGTGTGATAGTTGGAGTGCTGCTTCACTAACCCGGGTGTATTAGGCAAATACAGTAATGTTTAAACAGTAATTGACACTGATCCGGCTGGATAGTGGAGCCTGCCATTAGAACACCAAGCTCCGTGGACATGAAAGGCTCTATAAAGTGGAATTTCATATTTTAGTTCTTGATCTCTAGTTATTTTTTCAATGAGAAATGAAGGAAAGTGAAGGCTTCATTTATTTAAACTAACACCTTTTACATCGAAGGGGAAAGGCCTTGTCATATGATAGTACAGTACTGTATGTATCAACATTAAAAAGATATCAAATATATGATTAGTAAAGAGATGGTAAAACATAGGAGTTAATATTCTGAAAAAATATTCCTTATTATTAACAGAATTTTCAAGCTGTTTAGAACCTTAACATCCTTGAAGTTTGAGGAAAATTTTTAAAATGTTCAACTGTTTATTTTTTAAAGTGTTGGCCAACTCTATTAATGCTAATCCTAATTGACTGACTGACATTCTGAGAGCACTTTTTGACAAGTTGGATGCAGCTTATTATAATTCTTGGTCAATCCTGTTTTCAGTCCCCTAGCATGAACGAAACCCTGGTGTGTTTCAAGTTAATCTGTTGTGCCCTCTTACTTGACAGATGTGGTGTATTATTTCAACACTATTTGTGTTCTGTGTGTGATTTATTCTTGTGAAATTCTTACTCATGAATGCATTATGCTTGTTTAATTGAAGTTCAAGGCTGATTTTATGACCTTACACCTGTTGTAAACAACTCGTGTATTATCACACCAAGCTAATAGGGTCCAAACCCAGGTAACACCGAGACAGTGGTGGCTGGAACTAATCTGTTGATTATATTTGTACTGGGTAGATCAGAAATGTTAGGTTGCCCCATTCTTAGGACAAGTAGCTTTTTGTAACTTTTTGGAAGCATTTCTAAGTTTGTAGTAAGTTAGTTCTTATAAACAATACAGAGTCTTGAGTTTGGGTTCATAAATCAAAACATGGAGCTTGATAGGCATATCTCAGAGTTGGTTGTTAAGAGCTATGAACTGTCACAACTGGCTTGCACAACCATGACTCAGGAACATCATATAATGAAAATGGGGCTAATAATATGATGAACCAATACTGTACCCTGAATAACACTGTGAGGCTGTGTGGCTTTAGGGAGCTATAACTATATTTTTCTCCCATAGTGAGGTGTGTGTCACAATAGCATTTGGAGCTTGTACTGCCACCTCTTCCCAATGTTTAGCTGGCTTTGGTCAAGTGGGTTGCTTAGAACAGATAATTGGTCATAATTGATGGAATGTTTCTGGAAATCCAATTTTCTGACCATATATGACCTAAGTGACTCAGTTCCCTCCCTCCCACAAGGGGTATGTGAAAAACGTGACTGGAACTGACGAGTTGATCCTGAAATCACAACTTATGACAAGTGACAGATAAGGTGCACTCAGCTGATGTGATGCCATGACTCACTAGCCTTCAGTCTTGAATGACAACTTCTGAATCCCAGACCCCTTTTATGGGCTCTTGTGTGAGCAGAATGCTATACCCAGTTAACTAATTAACCATCTTTGTCTAATGGTTGCCTGGGTTTAGACCCATGATATGATGAGATAATACACGAGTAACTTAGTTCAGACTCAGTCATAAAATGGGATTTCTCGGATCAATTCTCTGTTATTTCAACAATTCTGTTACTCGTATTTAAGTGACATTCTTATTAATGGATCTAAAGTACCATTCTGGAATTAAGAATACCCCGTAGTGTTCTTATGAGAGTGAGACAAAATTGTCATTGGTGTGTGGTTAGATACTGTACAGTATAATAACATAGATATTACTAGGAGGATTTTAATTTTGAAAAAGAAAAAGTTTCTTATGTGTGTGTTTGTTTGTTTACTAATTATTACAGTATGTATCAAGAATTTCAAATTCATATTCTTTTCGGCTAAGTGGTTTATCTTGTTAGTTTATGTATGCTCACATTAAAAATTAAAGAATACATATAATTTTGACTATTTAACCAAAGCCTGAATTGTGAAAACTGTATTCCTTTTGATTATTTGATGCAGTAGTCAACCTATTCTAATGCCAAGGCTAACTTTTTACCTAGACGAACTACCTAACGTCCACTGGGCTAAAACAGTTACCTGTACATGATTGTAATCCAGTGAATGTGTGTGTGCAATCACTTGGATGAAATAATGTACAGGGTGCTCATTCTGCTACAGTATAATACTACAGTACTTTAATTCAAATACTGCACAGTAATCTGACTTGTGTGTTACAAATTATATGAAATTAATAATACTATATTATGTTTGCAATTCAGTTTTCATGAGCAGCTTTAGCTTGTTATGGTTAAATTGAGTTTCAAATTTGATATGATGTACAGGGGTATTTGAACTGTGTTAAAGATGTTAATTGAGAAAGTTCAATATGAGGCTATGATTATCCTAAACTGGCTGCAGATTTATGCCCTAAACACTAATGTTGCTGCAGTTTTGCTTGCTTTGACATCACTAGTTTCAGCCCGAGTTCAAGGTTTATATTTATCTTTTATTTCTACACACAGTATGTAGATGGTTCATGGTTTGAATTTGTATTACTTCAATTAAGTGATGATCTATTTGAAGAGTATATATTACATCAGTTGTGAGACACTAACTCCTTCATTTATTGTAATAGAGAATGATTGACACTTTATATTTCAGACGGGTGGGTCACCGTACAACACAATTCACTGTCTGAATTTAGAAGGTTGGGACACAAGCATGGTGAGACACAACAGGTATGTTATCAATGCAAGTATTGTATATTATAGCATTGTGGCAATCATGTATTATATTGGAAATTTACTGTAATTATTGTTTCAGCTGATTCAGCAGTTATGCAAAATATCATCGTAATTTCTTATAAAAAGAGTAAAGCATGAAAGTTATTCTAAAAGAGAAAATTAGATTTAAGACTCCTGTACAGTATAACCTTGCAAATTTAACAGTGTTTGGGCTGAGAGTTTCCAAAATGGAAACTTGAAGATTCAGCAATTTCCTCTTGAAACCACGAAGGATTTCTAAAATAAATTTCATGAGAAGAAAATTGGCTTTATTTATTGGAAAAAGTTATTAAGGAAAATATATTCACAAAAATTAGATACATTATATGATATTACTTAGAAAAAAAATCAGCATGCCTTAAAAGTGAAGTTACAAATATAAAGTGAAGCAGGAGCAACAGGAAGATATTTGGGAAGGTAGCAAGTCAAGATGATGTCACAACCATGTTAAAATGACCTGTATGAGTTGTTCAAATGGTTGCAAGACTGGCAAATGCTTTTTAGCATTACAAAATGTAAGACTGTGCACATAACATAGGATACTACAACCCTAATCGCTTACATTCTGTAACACTTTCTTGGATACTGTTGAGAAGGAAAAAGATTAGTCACTGAAGGCAGCTGCAGCAGTGAAAAAAGCCAACCAGAATTTAGAAATTATAAGTCTTACCTTCAAATACAAAGGTAAGAAAATGCTTCTTCAGTTTTATAAGTCTCTCAGACACCCCAATTTGGATTACTGTATACAGGCAAGGAAACCATGCATCCAGAAAAACTTAGCATTCTTAGAAATATGCAACACAGATTGACTTAGAGGATTCCTGATCAATATCATCTTGATTATCCAAATAGGCTGAGGGCCTTAGGACTAACATCTCTTCAGACAAGACACATAGGGCAGATCTCATAGACACTAACAATCTTGAAAGGGATGGAAAATGTAATCCCAGACCATTTTTTTGTGATGTCACACAACCACCAACATGAGGGAACATAAGCTCCAAGCTCGGTAGGATGTTATGTCAGATGAATACAAGGGATTGTTTCTTTCTACAGAGGGTAGTAGACCTAAGGAACATTCTATCAGCTCAAGTTGTAGAATCGAGAACAGTCCTTGACAAGACTTAATCACTACCAAGAACCCTGTGTTTCCGGTGCTACCATATAGCTATTTATCCAAATGAATTCAGAACTACTCAGTGTACAGGGTAGTTATGAAATACTGTATATGCAATGAGCAACTGCAGACTGGAGTTAAGCTGCTCCATGTGAGATGCATAGTTTAGACTTTCAGAAATCTTTTTCCAGAAAATTTGTCTCAATACCCAGAAATATCTCAAACCCAGAACTGCTGTGCATCAATTATTCCAGCTAATGGGAAGATTAATTGCCTTTTTATGATACAAAGTGATACAGAGGTCGGAGGATCAATTATTCATTGTTAATTTCCCAGGACAATCTTTGAAACAGACTGTTTATCATATCACCTTTTTTATGTTTACAGGTCAAACTCTGAGGGGTCACTGTCAGAGGCTGCCAGACCTTCCCAAGAAGTGGACCTGCCAGCATTGGAGGCTACTGACACATTTCAGAAGACTTCTGCCAAGTATGATTTTATTTTTATCTTTCCCCTTCATATTTAAACGTAAAATTATTCATATAGTACATACAAGCCTACAAACCTGAAAGTCTTTGAGACCAGAAACTTTTCATTGTGGGGATTTTCAGAGTTGTAATAAGTTAGCAAAATACTGAACATAATCACCACATTATTCCACAACCAATATATGGTCATTTAAAAAAAAAAAAAAATAAATGAGTACAGTATTTCAATGAATGTATAAATACACATACAAGTATGGTATAGATCCCTGGAAAAGTTCCACTCGATAATTAAAGATTCATGAATGTTGGACGCACTGAACTGAACTTTTATTTTTAATAGATACAAAGATCTCATACATGTCTGAGTACTTTAGGTAGAGTCCTCTGCCAGCCATCTTGGATATGCTTATCTGCAGCCCAGAAGGCAGCAGCATCAATTTCCACAAATCTCTTGCTATATTAGTACAGGCTGGACCTCTCTAGTCAAGTATTCTGTGGTCTGGCATGTTTTGAATCTGCCAATATGACCAAGCAGTCATATTGGTGTAGGCTAATAAGGAAAAATCAAGAAACAGAAAAGAGCCACTTACTGTACTGTAATACTGTATGTGTATTACCCAGAGGACAATCAGAAGTAGACTGAGTCACTGAGGCAACAAACCATTGGAGGGAATAGTGTGAGATGGAAGGTAAAGTCTTCATCAAGTACTTGAAAGATTTTAATATAGAGAGCAATGCATAGATACAATCTACTGTACTTAGCCAATTTCTACAGAAAATTGTTGAGAATATTCACCAGATGATCACATGAACACAGCTGCCATATCACATGTTCTGACTCAATGACTATGAAGACATTATTGATGGACGATAATGCATATTGCTTGTGTTGAAGTGAGAAAAAGTGTTTGTTTTAAGAGTTTATTACTTTATGTATTCCTCATGGGTCGTTTGTCTAAAGTAACTAAGATACTGTTGTGTATCTTAGTGTAAAAAAATAATTATGTCTTTTCTGTTTCATTTCTTAGAGAATCATTAAATGTTATTAATACTGTGTGTTTTGTTAAATAAGTTTTAAAGGTTTAATAAATAAATATCAAACGTAGATTCCTGTCAATAAAGGTCGACATGAGCAGCTCATCGTCTGCCAATCACATGGATACCAAGACCATATCATGACACTGTGGACGAACGACAATGCATTGTGTATAGGAAACATATTACTAATTATGAAGCATAATGTAAATGAGAGAAATAATTAGTTAAACATATGGAAGTAATGAAATGTTTATGAAAAATAAATGAAATGTTTATGAAAAACTAATCAATACAGTATATGAAACTACCTTTAAAGTTACGATGATGCACAAATACAGTGAGACTGATGATGGATGCGGCTTACGTGACCTTGACTATACATCCACACTTCTACAACAGATCCACATCATCTCCACTAAACATCCCAATGATATCCACGACAGATTTACTTCATCTTCACAACACGCCCACATCATCTTATATATGTACATCCACATCGTATTCACTACACATCCACTTCATTTCACACTACACAACCTGTAGGTATGTATGTTCAGTGGGCCTCGTGAACCTTCAAGAATCTTTGGGAACTTCTAAAACCTTCAGGGAAATTTACAGTTGTCTGAGCTCACCCATCCATTTTGGATATTGTCCAAGATGGATGAAAACGTGTCCAAGACCGACCTCCTGTCAGAGAATTCCGGGATGAGAGATAAAATGGGCCCGAGTTGGCGAGAGTTTACTGTACTGTGCCTGATAAAATATGGTGAACTAAATGTATTTTCCAGGTTTTTGGACTGTAACCGAAGTCAGCAGTTTGATGAGATGAAACGGGCATATGCTGACATCCTCTATCGCTGGGGTCTACTAGAACAGCGTGCAATGGTGAGCATTTCTCTATCTCCTGTCATATCTCTTTTTTATTTATTTTTAACCACCATTAGTGTACAGTAGGGTCTTATAGTATGGGTATCCATAGTGAGAGACCCCCACTTATACGCGTCTGTCCTTACACTTGGGTCTCACTCCTGCGCTCGCTAACCCACCCGGCATATCTCGCTAGCTCAGCCTGTTTGTCACTTGCCCTTGCTCTTTTGAGAAAAAATCAAGATAAAATGTGGCTTAGAAATTAAGAAAATACGATATATAACTATAAAATAAGAAAAATGAAGAGCTTGGGTGTGTAAGTTTGTGAAGTGATCGTATGTGTGGAGGCAGTGGGCTGTAACTAGGTAGCCAACTTACCATTCCAGCCATGCTCCCTCCCTCCCTCTCCTGATGTGAGTCAGCTGGGTGACTGCCCGGCTGAGTACCTGAACTGTGTCACGTCGCCCAGTGGATGGATTGAGTGTAGAAAGAGCTATTCTATGTACATAAAATAATATGTAATGTACACCTGTATCAGTAAAAGTGAGGAATAAACAAAATTAATACTGTACTCATAAATAACACAAAATAAAAAATACATTGCGAATAGGGAAGTGGTCTTAATATATCAACATCATTAATGCAAATTATCGAAAATTGAGACATCGTAAATCAAGCTTTACCTGTACTGTATAGGGGGAACCCAAATACTGTATATGTAAATTTGCACTTACTCTGAGATCCTATTATACTGTACTGTACTGTACTGTATTACCCTTTTCACAAAATCTGAGCATTAACTTTTTTTCCCTCAATAAAGTATATGGTACCTTACAGTGTGTCAGCAGCATTTTATAGACTTTGAAATCATTGATATTTTTCTTAGGCCTTCTTAAATACTCAGTTGTGTATAGTTCATTGTTTTTCAACAGAAATAGATGCCTTTCCCATAAAAAACATTGTTGTTCTTCCTCATTTAATAAATATATGACAAAATTCTACCTTGTTCTTACTAATCACTTTCCTCTGTTCACCAGAAACTAATGCAATATCTTAAATGACTAGACTGCTCTTTATAAATGTCTTACAGATTTTAAAGTATCTACAAGGACAACCACCAGCACACAAAGGAGTTGAGTTTCAGACTGATTGTGTTCACTGTGGTCAGTCTGCTAAAGGCCCACAATGTCTCTATTGTCGACGTTTTTCCTTCAGCTGTGCAATATGCCATGTCGCTGTCAAGGGTATGTAAAGATTTCAGAGATATTTTTACTATGATAAGTATTTATTATTTTATGTGAGGGGAGGGGCTTCCTGAACTATGTCACATTACCCAGAGGATGGTTTAAGCATGGAAGAAGCAATTTTTTTTACATAAAATACTGTACGGTATGTCCTATTGTATTTTATGATATGCTATGTATCGACTTCATTGTTTATCATAACAATAAATATGGCAGTTCATCCCCGTTGAGCGTGGTATTCAAACTTACGATTTTAGCTGATTTTGGAGGATTTTTTTTGTATTATATATTGTATCTTTATGGTGCCACTTAGTTGAATCTACCAGTTGCCCGAATACCGGATAACAAGGGATTCTACTGTGTAATGACATTTTTCATATTGTATCATCTTAGACATTTAAGAGCAACTCTTTTTTTTTAAATTTCTGTCATGTTGAGCTAATCAATTACTTTTGAGGTATCTATGTTCAGATGTTGTTGTTAAAATTTGGTGTTTTTCCTGCAGGTGCCAGTAACTTCTGTGTAGTGTGTGGTCACGGTGGTCATGCATACCATATACTGGAGTGGTTCCGTGACCACAGTGAGTGCCCGACTGGGTGTGGTTGTGACTGTATCAAGGAGATGGATCACCTCTTCAGATGATCAATTTGACAACTTCAAGCATCTAGACTAAAAATGCTCTTTATTAATCATATCTTTCATATATTTTTATAATGAGGTTTGTCAGTTGGCAGTACAGTATTGTATGGGTTCATTGGGCTTGAGCTTATCTCTTGATTTCTATTTCAATATTGGTAACCATTTATGAGTGTTGTACGGCTGTAGGTGAGAGCTGATACAACCTCTTTGTAGCTAAATTGTAACATTATAGAAAGGATTTACAGTAAATCCGTACTGCAGTCTTAAGACTAAATTAAATTAAAGTATTCATGTTTGCCTAACTGTACAGACAATATATAATTGGCTCTTAAATTTGCAGTAACTTTAATTCAGCCATATAATGAATGTCTGATGAATTCAGTCATTACTCGGTCACAACTTTATCTGTGTTCTATTTTTCTTCATTTTGTTGATAAAGTGGTACCTATAGAGTATTGATTTAAACTATTTTTTCTGAAATGTGCTCTGGGAAAATAGCACCATCTATGTGATACAGTACTGTAATATATATATATATATATATATATATATATATATATATATATATATATATATATATATATATATATATATATATATATATATATATATATATATATATATATATATATATATATATATATATATATATATATATATATATATATATATATATTCTTTAGAGTCAAAATTAAAAACTCAATTACAACTGCTGTATAATCTCTTTGGAAATCCTTCATGAAAGTTCTGCATTAGAGCAAACAGTTAACACCAAATCTGTGTTTCCCTCTTCTTATTCAAACCTTGAATAAAGATTTCAAATATCACTGATGAAATCCAAATGGAAAAATATTAAGTCTATCCTCCATGAGTAATTTCACAAACTTCTCAGCACCAGGAGGTTCTTTGATTCATGCATTGTATGAGATTCAGACAAAACTAGAATCCTGTCTCGAAATACTCCCCCAAAAGCATAGCTGTATATAGTAATACATGTTCCCATAGCAACTATGTACATGGTGGAACAAGAAGTTTGCATCATAAATCACCATAAAGTTCTTCCTGAAGAAGAGACTTATTAACAAAACCCCTACAAAGACTCCAACTATAAATGTAGAGTACATACTTGGGGCTGCACTTGGCAGAGCTCTTCCACCTCTACCCAGCTGTTAGTCCTCTTCTCTGCAAATGGAAATAGCCTGTCTCTTTGTTGACCTTGGCTGTTCCAATATGCGGCCGAACGTCTACTTGTCTAGTGTTAACTGTACCAAGAAAAGTATATACAGCCCCTGTAGGAGGAAGCCTATAGTGCGCCCTTAGTGCGCACGCCTGGCCACTAGATGGCACTGATTAAATGGTGGGAAAGTTGTGTCTGCTCTTTGTTTTAATTCTTGCCCGCTGGGCTTGGTCTTGACATGACACACAGGGAAAAGGGAAACAATGGAGAGAACCTTAGCTTTTGTCTTTATTCAAGACATCTTGAATAAAGACAAAAGCTAAGGTTCTCTCCATTGTTTCCCTTTTTTCTGTGTGATTTTATCAAGATTTATCTTATCCACATTTCCATTGTGGATCTACTTGATTATATATATATATATATATATATATATATATATATATATATATATATATATATATATATATATATATATATATATATATATATATATATATATATATATATATATATATATATTAAGTGATAACCTAGAAGAAAGCATCTCGTGAGTACAGACTAGCTTGGAACTTCTTTCCTTGTGGTTACAGCATATACCTAGACATGCGCACCTACAGTGATTTACTTGCATATATATATATATATATATATATATATATATATATATATATATATATATATATATATATATATATATATATATATATATATATATATATATATATATATATATATATATATATATATATATATATATATATATATATACACAGCTGCTCCCCAACTTACGACGGAGTTAGGGACCGACATCCAGGTCGTAAGTCGGAAATGCTTAAATAACACATAGAAAATCGAAATGGGGGTCTCTTTTTCTTCTCAGCACCACAAAGCACTCACTTTTAAGCTTGCCAGCCATTATTAAGTGAATTACAGATGGAAATTTTGTATGTGTACTGACTTTGGGACTCGAAAATACGTAATTTGACCAAATCTTGGTATGACTGAGGCAGGTCGTAAGAGCACAGATCCTGGAGGAATGCAACCCCCTATAATCAAGTTAATGTATTTCCTATAATTATAATCATCCCCCTACAATACATGTACTTCTGCTAAGGTCAACCTCTTTGTGGTCAGAACAAAGTAACAGGAAAAAGTATGATTTTTGTTATGATTATGTTCAAAGGTACATTTCTTTAAGTACCTCTTCTTCAATCACAAATTATCTATGCCAGTGTACTGTACTGTATTTGATCTGTACACACGTATTATATATCATGGGTATTCTATTCATGTAAGGATTGATTGAAGAGAAACTTTTATTGTGTCCCTTTAAGTATTTTATTCAATATTTATAAATTGTCTAACGAACTACAAAACACTTAATTTTTGTTTAAATGTGTTCTACAGTAATTAATTACACTAAATTTAATAGCTATGCTACTTTTATTGTCTAAAAATTACATTTACTTGTTACATATCTTATCAGTTCAGGCAGCAACTGTAGGAACCATTTACAAAGAACATGAACATCATTAAATTAAAAAGGCACACTGTTCAGTCACGAGTCATAATAACGAGGAGAGGACACCCTTCTCGAATGGGAGGTGAGGCTCGGTGGCCTTTCTGGACGGCGGCTCACCAGTGTGACAAGTCGAGGAAAAAATTCCCTTTTCTAGGGAAAAATTACCTTGAGGGAAAAAGGGAATACAAATAAAAAATGCTATAAAACTAAGGGAAAATGGCAATGAAGCATTTTCATGCACGTTAAAAAAAGGAACAAAACTAAAATTCGCAGTGCTGGATACAGACCGTCTTACACGGTTTCTGGAAGTCGGTCAGAATTTGGGAGTAATAAAAGTTTCAGATTTATTGCAATCAATAATAACCGCACATCAAATCTCAGTCGACTAATGTTGCGCAATGCTATGGAGGGTAACCTGACCAAAGATACTTAGGACATGACTGTGGGGATTTTTTTTTTACATGGGGATTAGCCCATCTGGGCGCAGGTCAGACCCACATCTGGGCCTGGGGGGTGAAAATGTAACAATAATAATAATAATAATTCAGATAAGTAAAATACAAAAATAAAAATAATAAAATAATAATAATAATAATAATAATAATAATAATAATAAAGAAACATAAAGAAATACATAAATGAAAAAAAAAATCAATAGTGAGAAACAATATACCGGGTATGTACTGTATATTGTGTTGTCAAGTAAGAGAAACAATTGAGACCCTACAATTGTGTGTAAATGAGGCAGAAAGTCAGCAACCTGGGACTTGGTCACATATGACAGCAGGGTCTACCATTAGACAACACATTATGCTTCCAATGTCTTCCCAGGCGGTAGTACCTCCCTGTTTTGGTAGCTGCCTACTACCTACTATGCTGTGTGAAGGAAGTATGCTATGTATGGGTAGGATGCTGTGTGGAGGAAGTATGCTGTGTGGGTGAAGGATGCTGTGTGGAGGAAGTATGCTGTGTGTGGGAAGGATGCTGTGTGGAGGAAGTATGCTGTGTGGGTGAAGGCTGCTGTGTGGAGGAAGTATGCCGTGTGTGGGAAGGATGCTGTGTGGAGGAAGTATGCTGTGTGTGGGAAGGATGCTGTGTGGAGGATGCTGTGTGGAGGAAGTATGCTGCATTGCTGTGGACTTGACAGTGAGTGGCACTCAGTGCCGGATTTAGACCTGTGGAGGCCCATGGGCAGCCTCTTTGTGGAGGCCCCCCTCATTATAACTACCCAAGAGGGTGGGGTGGCGAGTGAAGCGAGCCTAAACATCTGGGAGTCCCGGGGGGCGCTGTAAGGCCCCCGGGGAAAATTTTGAAATTCGAACAATTGGCATTCGTAATGGAAGTGATAATGAAAAAAACAATTATTTGTTTTTTTTAATCTCAATTTCGTTATTCCATGTAGTTAATTTTTAATCAATATATGTTTGTGGAATTCTAAATATATTATTAGCAACACAAACACTAGCATTCATTAAAAATATACGGTTCATAGGAAAACCAGGTATTCAAAAATTTCAAGTAGCTAGCCTAATTTCTATCACGCTTCTTGCTGAACATAGTTTTACGTAATGGAATAGATAAACATGAATTTTAAAGAATGAAAATAAAAATAATCCAAATGAATAAACAAATAAATAAAATATTGTAATATGTGGAGGTCCCTGGGCAGCTGCCCACTTTGCCCACTCCTGAATCCGGCCCTGGTGGCGCTTGCTACGCAATGTGGATTTGGGTGTAGAAAGTGACATTAGTATGTGCAAGTTTTGGGGTAAAGTGAGAAGCATGACAAAGGGAGATAACTTACTAATGTTTACATTACTTGGAAACTTTATGAAGAAACTGCTGTGTCTGCCTCACTCCAGTGCGAGTGTTTTCTCAAATTAATCTCAATTGAAAACAAAAGTGAGAAATCAGTTGAGTACATCTACCCTGAATGTGTAGACCTTTTGAAACTGCTTCATGCTACGACTTTCAAGTTTGTCCTAGTCTTCTTAAGAGGATGACATGAAATATACAAGACCAAAGACCCCAAACATTAAAATGTGAGTATCTCCTCTTTAATTGTCGATAATTTTAATTGTTTAGACATTTATATACTAGAATGTATCAATAATTCTTGACAAAAAGTGTTAACAATATTTTAATGCGAATGGTAGAGACACCCAGGGAAATTTCATGTCAAAAGGGGAAATTTGAGGACGCTGTTAGGGAAATGTGGCCGAGTAGACCTTGCAAACACTGCTCAGCGTGCTGGCAACGAGGCGACACATAAACGAATACACGCTAGACGATAGTTTGACCAATGGTTGTTTCCGGCTAGTCACCACGGAGAGAGCTAGGTAAGCCGGTAACATTCCACGTGAATATAAGACCTTAATAATAATGATATTGAATATGAATGATATCGGTGCAATCAGCTGTGCATTGTCAATTCAGTATTACCATTAATGTCGGAAGAAAGAACTTAATGTTAAAGCAAAGTTGCACTAACTGAAACATCAACTTATATCACAAAGGTAATGTTGACAGGTAATGTCATTTAACTGTGTTCAAAGAACTGTATGTGCTGGGCGTGTTTACTTTTTCACATGTGTCGCGTATATCATGAGTGGGAAAAATTAGGAAAAAATATTTCCACTTACATAACATTTCTCATATCCAAATTCTTATTCTAAACCACCATAAAAACAAACCAAGAAAAATTAAGAAAATCCATGAAGTCTGTCTGGCGTTGGCAGTCTCCTCCAACTATTACCATAGTAAGCCATATTTTCTCTTGTGTGGCAGGTACCGGTCATGGACGGAAGTCCATACAGTATTGAGGGCCAGCCTGTAAGGGGTTTATGACTCAGCCCATGTCCAACCTTTAAAATTCTTTTTGATTGACAACTGATGAACTATTCAGTTTACTTACCTTTTTTGTTGTTTGGGAAGTAATGAAACCTCAGATCTGTAATGTTGTTTTTAAGCGTGCCGCACACAACACACGGGTGAAGCCCTTTCTTTCTCGCCATGTTTGTGTGTCAGGTCAAGACCAAGCCCAGCGGCCAAGAATTAAACGGCACACACAACTTTCCGACCATTTAATCAGTGCCATCTAGTGGCCAGGCGTGCGCACTAAGGGCGCACTATCGGCTTCCTCCGATATACTTTTCTTGGTACAGTTAGCACTCGACAAGTAGACGATCGGCCGCATATTGGAACAGTCAATTACGACTCCAAATGTAAACAGGGTATTATTGCGTTTACACACCGTTCATTCCTACCACTAATCTATTATCATACTCGAATAAGACGTCTAATCATAAGATAATTTTCATCTATTACATTACCGCCGGAAATGTATAATAACGATGATAGCTTTTCCAAATAAATTTTTATTTTCCATTATTTCCCGCCATTATCGTCTGCCTCTCACCCAACACTGCGTGTCTTTCCATCGCCTTCATAAATCATGTCGTGCAAGCGTACCCGTACACGTCACACGGCCAATCAAAAGCGTTTTTGCTAATTCAGAGTATATTTGGCCCAATCAAACTCGAGTTTTATTTTGGGTCTCATATTTTGAAATTCAAGTTCAGTTCCGACCATGGAAGTCTGGGATGGATGTCACTTAAAGTAGCCTATATGGAGCTGATTGCGAGTTTTTGGAGAAAAAAAAACGTAGAAACTATAGCATTTTTTTTCGATCGCATGGTGTTCTTCCAACCTCAGTAAAGTGTACTAAGAGCAAGACGGAATGTAAATATCGAAAAGACCAACATATGTGGCGTTGGGTAAGAATCCCAGAATGCAACGACGAACAAGAACCAGGCCAATAAGGTAAGAAATAAGTGATTCCATCATATGGTGAGTCAGTTAAGTTAGGTTAGGTTTTGGTTTTTCTAGTGTTTTTTGTATTTTTTAGTAGCTTAGCCATTGTTTTTTTTTTCGGAAAACGTCAAACGCAAAAAAAAAAAACGGCTAATTTCCTCAAAAAATGAAGGTCATATTTGGTCTAAACACACAGAAATACACTAGAAAAATATATTTTTTACTTGCTAAAAGTGAACGGTGTGACAATGCAAATTTACCATAAATAGTGTTACTGGTATATTCCTATTTAAAGCAGTGAAACCAATGTAAGTTGGTGCAAATCTTGATATTTCTCATAATCATGTGACTATAAACGGTTAGGAAATAATGTAAGGTTAGATAGATTTGGTTGGTTAGGATAAATTAATTAGTAATACAGTAACCAAACCTACCTAACCTTACCGAACACCACGGACCCCGTGCATATTAAATATGGTGACCGGATAAAACCCCAACGGACAAAACCCCAGTCTCATATATAAAATAAAACACTTTTATGTTTAGGTTAGGTTAGGTTAGGTTAGGTTAGTGTTGATAAATGACAACCCCGTTGGGGTTTGTCCGTTGGGGTTTTGTCATGGAACCATTAAATATATATGTTCTAGGTCATTTGCGAAGGAAACGTGATAGAAGAAACTGTCTAAGAATTGTTTAAGCTACTGATTGTAAAGATAAAATCCCCGAGATTTGGTTGGTGGCAAGAAATGCAATAATACGTTTTCTAGTAGTTTACTGATTTTCAACTCACGATATCTCAGTTATGGGTAAAATGCGCCAAAAGTGTCATGGAAGAAAATCGTATTGTCTTTGTCGAAATTATCATTAAGCACAAAAAACCCTATATCTTATCATGTCATCTACTATAACTGGACCCATTTTAGTAGTGAACAGAAAATTCGAAATTTAAAATACGAATTTTTAGGTTGTGATCCTGCCAAAAATTACTGATAGTTATCTACGGCTCAAGGATTTCTGATGAGGAAACACAATGCGGAATCCATCTTCTCAACATTAAGGGTTTGTATGATGTAATAATGTATTAGATAACTTGTACTGGGTGTATATTGTAGGAAAAAAAGTGGTAAAGGCGGAGGAGATGGTTAGCAGTAGAAATTAAGTATAGAATTGCACCAAAAATTCTGGAGATGTTATTTGTTTATTAATAATTAACGTAGTCGATATTTTGCTGTTACCGGCTAAGTACTTTCTGTTTAATATGACAGGAACTTAGGTAAGGTTAGGTAGGTTTTTTGGTTAATTAGGTCAGGTTAGGTTCTAGTAAATGTCGCCTCTTTTATAATGATAAGTTTCCATGCACAACAGAAATATAGTTGGGCATGTGTTTACAGTGGTTACACGACGATCGACTCTAGGCGAATTAAATGCTAATTGCCGCCAGTCACTGTCATCTAGTTCTCGCGTTGTTCGCCGGTAATGGACGATTAGCCAATCAGAGCGCACTAACGGTAAAATAGCGTTATTAGGAACTTAGCCGGTCATGGCAAAATAACCACTGCCATTAAACACTCATATAATCCCACGAATGGAACCTACCAAGAACCTTAACGATATCATTGATCAATAACAAGCGTGGTAACTTGTTGCTGTAAATGACTCAACGGAAACAATATCTTGAGAGCATCGCGCCCGGGAAGCAGTTGTGAGTGTCCATCTGTCTCGTGCGTGGAGGCCCCTGATGAGGCTGACTCTTCTGTGACAACCTCATCTGTCCCACCACTAACAATCAGTGGATAATGAGGGGCTGTGACGGTCTACATGTAAACACCCGTCACTAACCATTAACACTGAGAGGACCATGTGACCAATCTTATTGGTATACATATACAGGTCCGAAGCCTTCCTCCAGTAAACTCAGTCTATTATTTTTATATGCGTATCTCACCGATGAAACCTCTCTTAAAAGATGATAATTATTTTCGTGAGACACAATGGGTTCATAAATCATTATTTAAAATGGATGGAAGTACAACGCAGAATTTGGCGAGAAATGTTAAAGCAACAAAATATGAAGAGCACAGGACATTTTGTCGATGCATAGCCAATCGGGAGGAGTGACAGGGTGAGTGATGATGGCCTCACTCACCCCCGGCCACCCCGTTCACTCCCGTTCCATTTTTTCCAGCTTTAACTTCCACCATGCCACGCAGTGTGTCTCTTTCCTCGCCATAACAATAAACTGGTTTAACTTTACGCCACACTAATGTGGTCACTGTCAGTAGTGAACTGGTTAGGCACAATATATTCTTAAATACATTGTCTTATATTGGCTAAAAAACAACAAAAAGGCGCTTGCCCTATTTTCCATTGGGCGTTGCCAAGTACATTTCCTGTAACTTTTCTTATAGAAAAATATATTTTTTCTAATAGGAATATGTTATATAAGGATATGAAGAAATTATAAGTGGAGATAATAAAAATAAATTAGTTAGAAGTAAGGTTAATGCTAGGCGGTAGGGAAAGGTCAAAATATTGTTATGTAATAAAAGGTGAGTTGGATTAGTATTGATGCAGCTGATATTATCATATATATATATATAATATATATATATATATATATATATATATATATATATATATATATATATATATTTATATATATATATATAAATAATAACAATGGGGTAAGAATGGAGGCCCCCCCACGCTGGCTGGAAGCACCTGCACACCACCTTATCTTGTTCAACTTACGACACACCGCCACTCCAAGACTCCACACTTTGGAAACGATCCCCCCAAGTGTACTGGAACCCGACCACCGATTGTTCAAGCCACAGGACCACACATTTTCCAAGTCGTTATAAAACAAAAGGCTCCCCGTTGTTTTTGAGAGGCGATGAGCCAAAGGAGCATCAGCAAGAGTCCTCTGGTGGGCGGTGAGAGGCAGGGTCACGGCCTATCTGCCATCACTGGTGGCCGTCGTGTGGGGGGTCACTTGAGACACACGCCGCTCACCCGCACAACTTTAAAATCAAGCTTCCTTGAGTGAACGTTTAGAAATGTAATGTTTAAAGTCCTCTCTCTTAATAAAACTACGCTATTCACGGAGCAGAAGCACAGAGATGAGTGCAATTGTCTCCTACTCCCAGGTTCTTGACTTGTTGTGATTTGTATTCCTCATCATGTTTCGTCAGGGTTTATGACAAGCGACGCACAATATTCAGCGCTCAGGCCATTTATAACGCCTATCACAGTATAAAAGACGGTCAGATATTGATCCTTTTCTAAACATTTCGTTTAGTAACACTTCTGCCCTATGCCATGTGAGTTTCCTGCCTCTTCTTTAGATCTTGTGAGTGTTAAAATTAGGAATATATATTTTTTATCCCGCAACATAAAATACGTAGCTGTGTAGTCCTCCACCTATCAGTCTGTCGGTCTATCCGTATTGCGAAAGCTTCTCATATATCAGACCTCGATAATGGCTGGGGAAACATTTATGCTGACCCATTAGGCCGCAGTATGTGTGTACTATGTTCGTTGGCCTCTATAAAGGTGGTTTTAGTAAAGTGTTGTTTAAAAGCGTCCATGAGGTTGTCACACATTATTCATAGATGTACACTGATCTTCACTGCCTATCTACTGCCCACACTTGATCCCGTTAACTCAAAAATACACGTGTTTTTTTTCACGTCGCTATTGTGTATAACAGGGTGCTGCAGATGGCATATTGATTAGCAGCAGTCCGTCCGTCCGTACTTTCAACTCTCAAAGTACGCAAAGTAAATCCAGCACTGTAATTTTGTAGCCTGTGTGTGTGTGTGTGTGTGTGTGTGTGTGTGAGTGTGTGTTATAAGGTATAGTACGTGTGCAGATGTGAGGGATGTGCGTCTGTGTGTAGGTGTTGGTATGTATGTGAGGGAAGTTTTTTGTGTGTGAACGAGGTATTATGGTACTAAATATTTTTGTATATGGTTGGACTTGTAAGAATGTTTGCAGGTAAGTGTGATGTCAGTATGTATGTATGTGCATGAACGCTTGGGCTCAACAACTTTATAGGTGTGCGATATTTCAGTGTTATATCTCGTTATCAAGTTTTGTTATCTTATTAATGCTCTGCTTCTCTTGGGTTAACACAGTGGAGGTGCATCGCAGTGGCCATCGCTTCTGTAGATGGTGACAAAGTCCTGTTGGGTGGCCTCGTTTCGCCTTTCGCCATTCAGGTATGATTACAGCGTGTGTTAAATAAAACGCCCTAACGCTCTACCTAGAGGTGAGGGTTAGGTTAGCATTAGCTTTAGAGTGGTTCATTTTAAGGTGAAATAACCTGGGAAGGTGAATTTTCAGTTGTTTCTCTTTCACTTGTTTCTTTGTGTTTTTTTTTTTTTAGACTTGTGTTTCAAGATCTCTGTGACTCACCGTTTTACTGTATGAGGAAGCGTTGTGCCTTGCTACTGCCTCCTCTTCGTAATTAGTTGTATTATTTTGTATGAGGGAAGGTGGGTGGGTGGGTGATAACTCGCCCGGTCCGTGGTTCAGTAACTGGTAATTAATCCATTCTTGTCTTTTACACATTTTGCATTTATTTCACACGATTCTCTTGATTTTTCTTAACTCACATGGGTAAGATTCTGACCTTGGCTCTACATACAAGACCATCTCAGGTCACAACTTTATCCCCTGCTAGATATAGTCAGGTGATACAGCCTCAGTGTTCTCTAATTGAAGTACAGTATAGGGTATATCACATTACCACAGTATACTTAAGGGGGATAATGTGAGCGTTGTAAGGGCTGCAGTAAAACTATACATATTTCCTTAATATTGATACACTAGCGTAATGAAAACATGATAACGAACTGTAGTGTGACAAGGGACACCGTAATTTAGAAAGTGCAATGATCAATACCATAGATTTTATATATATATACGCACAACATGGGGGACCAGTGAGTGTGGAGGCATGGTGAGTCGGTAAGCAGAACCCGCCAAGTATCCACTGTTTGAGGTATAACCGTCCTCTCACGACACAAACCTAACTTCTGTGGTGTTTCAGGTCAGGAGTCACTGCACTGCGATCCCAATTTGCATCAAATGGATATACCACTCCATCCTGGTTCACGTTTCCCTGCCGTTTCAGTCTTACCCAGAGAGGAATAATGCCTGACAATTACTGGAGGCCGGCAAGGACACCAATGTTTACTAAAGCTGTTCTTCGTGATCAGCGGGGAGAGAGAGACTGGAGGGAGTACTGTAAGGAAGTCCAATGAAGGTCCGTCAAGAAAACTCTACTAGACATATCCCCCAAGGACGCCACCCTAGACCCTACTGCCGGAACAAGCAACAACAGTAGCCTCCTCTTGAACACCATTCACTGCCACCCTTGCCCTTAGAAAAACCCTTTTTCCTAACCTGTCAGCGTCTGAAACCCACCGCTGAAGGTGTTACGGACCCCACACATTGACCTCCTCCACTATGAGTTTCATTCACACATCCGTTTCTTGTGTCGGCGCGCTCACCTTCTCAACTCCCGCACATTCCTGAGGCTTACGATGCACAAAAAGTGAAGCTGACGGGAAGAAGAGCCGTGAGTGGCCACTATTGCCGAGGGTCACTTGAAGTACGAGTGTGGGGGATTGTGACACCACGGGAATGAAGAAAACGATCTTGTGCCTCGTGATGTACAGTATATGAGAAAAAGAGCGCGGTGAGCCGGGAAATGTAAAACACACTAGTTGGGTAATGTTCGGCTATGGATGGGGATAAGGTAGAAGTACAGGAGAAACACATTGCATTAAGATGAAGGGCTTACGTTGTGAACAAAACTTAAGAAGGTATATGATGAAGGGCAGGACAAGCTGTGACGGTTTAGCAGTGAGGTATAAGCTGGAGGTTCTCAGCCAGGCGTAGCCTCATAGCGCAACTTTCCACACGGCCATGAAAAATGGTCCCTTCAGGGTGGTCGCGCGCACCAAACTCATACATATATTAAACGCCTCCAAATGGCCAACTAGGCGAGCGACAGACCCGACGGCACCGCTTACAGCCCAAAGTTGCGTTGAAATGAAATATATCGGCCGTAACGAATCCCAGGGCAAGGGGGTAGGGGAGACGCAGGGATTTTTCCCCGTGGGGATTTGGCCACGATTTACACAGCATAAAGGTGTAGAATTTTATAAGTTATCTTGAGTATGTTATGAGTGGGTTTGTAACCGCCGAGTTGCAGAATAATATTTTACCCCCTCTTTTTTTCCAACGTGATATATGACGGAAAGGATGTGAAGGGTATGTGAGGCGAGCTTGTGTCTTGACCAGGGCAAGGTGAAGCCTCGCGCCGCGGAACGGATCCATTAGTGCTGTCTTTGTCCACCAGGGCAGCGCCACCATCGCTGCGGTAGGTGACACTTGGGGAAATATTTTGATTGGCCAGACTTCGATTAGTCCCGCGTGACTCTACCTTTGGGTGAGGATTGGGGAGTCAAAGTCCCATTCTAAGCTAATATTTACGCTCCGTGTTCCCCCAGTGACCAGCGGCGGGGTGGTCCACCAGAACACTACTGGCTGATCATAGTCTTCCAGTAACTTGTGATGTTATTTGTATGATCCGTCGATTATCCCCACAACCCCTTGGTCTGCCCGTATCACTATCTACATCACTGCGACAGTCTCCGCATTTAATTCATTAACCTTGTACTGCTTCTTCCCGTAGATATTACTTGGTTCCACAACACTGTATCGAGCTACCTTGCTGGTGACTCATACCGATCAATCTTTTCCCCATACTCAGTGTTCCTTCTCCTTGTTGTGTTGCTGCTGCCTCACAGGGTGGTACTCAGTGTTCCTTCTCCTTGTTGTGTTGCTGCTGCCTCACAGGGTGGTACCGAGCCCTCCACCGCCACAATGTGAACCTCACCCCGTGTTCCATACTGTAGTGTACAAGGACTTACGATGTTGACCTTTAAGCATTAGATATTCTTCAAAATTAAATGAAAAACTTAGAATAAATAACGGCCAACCAATGATCAAATATATGGATAAATTCACTGTTATATCTTCTTACAGTAGCGAGGCTTGTTGATACGGTCATGGTGTGTGTTCTTGACGGACCCAAACAGAGCCATCAGACACCTTAAGTAGGAATGAAACTTGAAGATGTAGATGTTACAGGTGAAGGTGTGGGGGTACAGGTGAAGGTGTGGGGGTACAGGTGAAGGTGTGGGGGTACAGGTGAAGGTGTGGGGGTACAGGTGAAGGTGTGGGGGGTACAGGTGAAGGTGTGGGGGTACAGGTGACGGTGTGGGGGTACAGGTGAAGGTGTGTTCGCTTTAGCCTAATTTCTTAAAAAAAAATTTTAATGAAGAATTAAGATAAGGTTTCGTTATTTGTGCGAGTAGTGAAGATGTTAAGGGAACGATTATCTACCTGGTGGAAATATTTATCATGCAGGACAAATAGTCATCAGTCAGGTCAAGAATAGATGTTATGCTGATTAAAAACTGGAATTATTTTTTTTTGTTCATAAGTAAAGTTAACGCTCACAGGATCAATTTGCTCGAGTATTTGTGTTTGTTTATATTCCTGGACAATATACAGGACTCCATACCGACCCACCATTTATCCTTCACAAAAAAATGCGGATGGAAAAATGTGTAAAAGGGCGGAGGAAACGCTCAAGAAACCTTAAGGCGATTTATTAAATGGTCTGTCGTGTTTATTTCTCAATGGAGAGGAAATGATGGTTGAGGCGAGAAGACCCAGATGGCCGTGCTCCTCACCCCCAGCCACAAAGACCGCCATCACACACAGCCAGTCAGGGACACACACGGTGAGGGACACAGCCAGTCAGGGACACACACGGTGAGGGACACAACCAGTCAGGGACACACACGGTGAGGGACACAGCCAGTCAGGGACACACACGGTGAGGGACACAACCAGTCAGGGACACACACGGTGAGGGACACAGCCAGTCAGGGACACACACGGTGAGGGACACACAGTCAGACACACACGGTCAGGGACACACACGGTGAGGGACACAACCAGTCAGGGACACACACGGTGAGGGACACAGCCAGTCAGGGACACACACGGTGAGGGACACAACCAGTCAGGGACACACACGGTGAGGGACACAGCCAGTCAGGGACACACACGGTGAGGGACACAGCCAGTCAGGGACACACACGGTGAGGGACACAACCAGTCAGGGACACACACGGTGAGGGGACACAGCCAGTCAGGGACACACACGGTGAGGGACACAACCAGTCAGGGACACACACGGTGAGGGACACAGCCAGTCAGGGACACACACGGTGAGGGACACAGCCAGTCAGGGACACACACGGTGAGGGACACAACCAGTCAGGGACACACACGGTGAGGGACACAGCCAGTCAGGGACACACACATGACATGCAGTTATTAATTTACGCCGCCTTTATGGGCAATCTCATCTCTCTCTGTGTAATAATAGTCATATATAGTGTAAATAGTTTGGTCACCCGCCTCATACATCCACGTCTGGTTAATAACTCGCCCGAGGTCCTGCCACCTGTCACAACGATGCTCTAACCTAACCTAACCTAACCTAACCTAACAACATTATTAACCTGGACTGAGGTACTGTATCATTAACTAAGAATATTAACTCGCAGATACAGAAAATAAGACTTAAATGTTAATAAAGTTTATATATAACACAATGATACAGAAGTCACCAATGGTTAAAAACTAATTTACAAACCGGTAAATAAGCCCACAGATAGATAAACATACACTAACAATACTTTTAATCTTTTATGTTCCAAAATATCCTCCAAATTCCCACGTCTTCTGTGAAAATGGACCCCCCCCCCCCACCAAAAAAGCCTTAAAGAATGGCAGCGTAAACCTTAAAAAGACGACGATGGGCCAACTGAGCCGTCCTCGACCAAACCCGGGGTGAGAAAAGTAGCAATTAATCTGGTGTAATGAGAGACACAGCCACCTGATGAAGACGTATGTAATCCTCACGACACAGCGGCTTCCTTTATGCCTCACTTAAGCTGACGTGACCATAAAGGGTGATTGTGTTTACCGGAGGTGGCGGTGTGGGAAGGGGAGGGGGGGCTGGGCTGGGCAGGGCTGGCTTACCCTGCTCAGCCGCTCTCTTAATCTTTGAAACAGTTATTATTGCTTCCCGGCGATAGTGTTTTTTGGGGGAGTTTTTTATAAGAATGGGATATTTTTGGTTTATTTCTACTGGCTGTAACAGCTGGTGCATGAAATCTGGGGGAGATTTTAGCGAATATTTCCCTAGTATTACTTTAACTTGTTGTAACTTAATTGGAGCTTATCAATTTATGCTATAACACAAATTTTCAGGAATTAACAGGTTGGGTAACTAATGGTCCTCCGTTCACACTTTCATCCAAATTTGTAAACAATAACAGCGAGAGTACAGGTCACGAGTCCCGTCCTAACCGAGTACGTGGTTGAGGACTGACACAGTGGTAGTACGACTAAACACTACGACACAGCTGGCGTCGTGTACGGTTGCTGTTTCTGGCATAACAAAGTTGAGCTAATTATGATGTATCTTCGGTAAACACTGCTGTGTTGGCTGTGGCGGAGCCGAAGTGGAGCACAGCTGGAGCCTCCCTATATGTGAGTTGTGGTGATGTGTTCCAGTTTCCTCCCTCCTCCCCTAACGTAAACCTCAAAACTCACTCTTTTCCTCAACACTCATCTCCCCAGAAGCATCTCTATGGCCTAACACACATCTTCACTACAAAGGTCCAAGACGACAATCTGGCCGACAGTTGTTCTCTGAGACACCTAATACCCGCCCACCCCCTCAACATCCACCTCAACACCCCCTCAACACCCATCAAGACCTGCCCTTTTCTCCCGGCCGGATAACAAGCAATTACTGTCTGGGTTGCTGGGGAGAGTCCCCCCTTCACTTAAGATGTAAGGTTAGGGTCAGGTCAGCACTATGTTGTATGTGTGTTACGTAACTCTCCCCCCGGTGGTAGTGTCATATGTTATCACACTTGTCACACACGTATTGGTATCATATCTTACCCGAGTGTTGTCGTCACCCCTAGAGCTCCTCATAACACTGTCGACACATCCATCCTGACCGACCTCAGAGATCTTTAATGATTAATTCTGGGTCTAGATACGCCTGGCAGCCCATAGAGATAATACAAGTGTTTATAATGGATTAATTAAGTATATTGAAGCTTTATATTCATACACAGTGGACAGGTGAGGACGATTTACCCTCAGTTGAATTTATATATTTTTTGCCTCAGTGCATCGGCCGGGGTCGTGTACATTGTGTAAATCACCTGAATCAAATATGAAGGATTCCTTATTTACTGAGGGTATTTTGTGGAGTAATGGAGGTACTTTGTTTGGTCTAGAAATACGCCATCATCATCGTCTTGATAACTTTGCTACTATGAAAATGGGTTTATATATGGGTTCTTGTTTCGTAACGTACAGTGAACGGAAAACCCTGAAATTATTAATAAGAAAAGTTAGGTTAGGTTTGTGTGATGATAAGAGTCAGTGTATATAAACAAGACCTAGACTGTAATGGCGACAGTATCCCCAACATATTATAGAAAGTACTTCCTTGGACTCAACAACATAAACGTCCTCTCTTGAAGTACTCACAGTTACCTTGGACTCAACAACATATACGTCCTCTCTTAAAGTACTCACAGTTACCTTGGACTCAACAAACACGTCTGAGCTCCTTGGCCAAACACGGCACCATGTAAGCTGGTTATAGGTTTAAGAAGGAATTATCTGTATTCAATGAAGCGTTTGTGACTGAGAAGCATTAAATCCGTTGCTGCTGCCGGTCATGGGCGTCACGTGGGTTGTATCACCTTATAATACTCAAAAATATAAACCACACGGGCTATTTGTCTATTTTATCCGTTGCTATTTAACCTAGATTCTACAGCAGTTTATAGTGTCCAGCTATTTATATGTCCTATTTTACTCTACAGGATTGGTTATCACTTAAGGTTATTCCCCAAAGTTAATGTTGATCAGCGTGTAATGATAACTGTGGTAAGATATTAACAAGTAACAATAAAGTATAAACAAACTGAACGGATTATTTGTAGCTCATTTTTATTCTAATGTAAAGTGCATAGTGTAGTGTATTATTATTATTATTATTATTATTATTATTATTATTATTATTATTATTATTATTATTATTATTATTATTATTGTTATTATTATTATTATTATTATTATTATTATTATTATTATTATTATTATTATTATTGCTGTTGTTGTTGTTGTTGTTGTTGTTGTTTCGAGTGTGGAGGATGGAACTGACGACTGAGTTGCATTGATGGAGGGAATCAGTCTCACATCTCCCTAACTCACTCGTCACCCTTCTCTCTCTTTAACATTTTTCCCCTTTTATCATATTTTTTTATGGTCATCCTCATACTCTTTCTCTTGTTTTTAATTTTATTTATCTTTCCATTATATTTTGATTAATCTCTCTCTCTCTCTCTCTCTCTCTCAAATAGTTAGATTGTATCACTCTCTCACTCTTCCTTTCTCTCATCTAGTCATGTGTCTCTACCTCACCCTTCCCTCTTCTCTCTCTCTCTCTCTCTATGTGTTTCTCTCCCATCTCCCTCTTCCCTTACCCCTCCTGCCTGGGTGAACATATTGTACTGCCAGTTGTCAAACTCGACCACACCTTGTGGAAAATGGATGGCTCAATATCACAATTGTACGTTACCATCACGGCCGAAAATTCCCCCCCCCCCCTTGGCCGTAATAACCCCGCTATGATAACCCAAGGAAGATAAAAACAACAAGATACTAGATTAATTTGTTAATGTACCCCCTATAAATTGTCTACTAGTATCATAGAAAACGGGGCGATTTGTTTACATTTGGGGGCCGTTTGTCGAAGGGTGATTTTGGTACTGGAATCTTCGCCTTGTGGGTCGGGAGGAACAAAGGAGCAGTGTGTATGGACGTCAGCGGGACAATTGGAGATATTTTATGGCGCCACAAATGTTTGGCCAAAATGTTGAGGTGGATATATGTGGTGGAATTTATTGTGTATATATAGATGTGTGTGTGTCATGTTAGTGTGGTGTTATTTATGTGTTGATGACAGGGTAGTGGTGACGCCTGGCTGGGTCTTCACCACACACACGCGGGAAGGGAAGAGAAATAAGGAAGGGACAGAGACGTAGAGAAAAGGAAGCAAAATAAAATAAAAACCGATTATCTTGCTCGACATTGTTGTATATAAAGTTGGATACAGTTGTAATAATCGAAATTCGTTGAAATCCGGCTAAGTTACTATTAAATAAGTTCTGCAATATTGTTGAGGAATCAAAATACGATATCGGTGATGAAATCTGACCAGAGTGAATACATTAATCAGCTAACTAACTCTCCCCCCCTCCTACGCAACTACCTACGCGCCTTTGTCTATATAGAGCTTAACAACCAGTAATATATAATGTGAGCAAAAATAAATGACTTAATATAGATCAGTGACCCGTCTCTGCTAAAATAAGACTGGGGTCAGTGGTTTGTTTTGTCGATCACCAGAGATGTGGCGGCTAGGGGGGGGGGCGTTGATTGTTAACATAACTTTTCGTGTACAGTATACCGTGAGACCGTGCAAGAAAAACTCACTTTTACCAGAGAGAGAGAGAGAGAGAGAGAGAGAGAGAGAGAGAGAGAGAGAGTTGTTGGATCACCTGAAGATTAGACACCCCAGCTTAGGTTTAAACACCCAAGCACTGTGTCGGAGGAGGGGGTTAGGTTAGGTTAGGTTATTGTAAAGGATGGTTTAGGGTGTTTAATTACCAGGTGAAATAAGCTTAGGTGTCTAATCTTCAGGTGAGTCCTTTTGTCTTGTGTATAGCATGATGTGAATCGTAGCAACATGACAACACCACAAGATCTACAGCAGCCACTTACAAGAACCTGCTTCGTTACCTTCACTATGGCGGTGTACGAAGTTTGTTTCAGTGAAGATAATGGTCCTGTGGGTGATTGGCCGCGAGCCTTCTATGGGAGAGGTATCAAGTTATGGTAAGGAAGACATTTCTCCTTGAAAAAAAAATATGAGCCTCGCTGTTTATTTCCTTTTCATTGGGAACATGGGAGTCTACAGCCTCTAGCCAGCATCAGTTTGGGAACCGCATTTACTATTCTTGTTATCTGTTATCTTACTGATCTTTTCCTCTTTACCTGGCTGTCTTCATCCCACCTGTGTCACTAATTAATTCTACTTCTCGTTTACCTTTTTATTTATTTGATTATGAGTTATATTTCTCAATGTTTGTGTTGGAAGAAAATCTCTCCAAGACGGGTACATAAAGTCATCTTGTTATACGATAGAATAAAAAATAATCTATTGGAATTATATATTAAAACAGTGAAGTGAAACATTAGACACATAATTTCAATTGGTATGTAAAAGGTAGTGTGGTGGGAGGGGATTACTACGTTAGACAAAAGTGAAGAAAGTGTGGGTCAGCCTCGCCCGCTCCCCACTCACACCATCAGACATGTAAACAAAGTGGGCAGTGAGGCAGACGTTCAGTAATACCACCCATTCATCACCTGCTTATTAATCCCTATTTAAGGCTAGTAAGAAGATTACCTCACCACGAAGGAGTCATCCAGTACCTTTCCTTCTCATATCCTCGTCACCATCTGTAGGAGGTAGATAGTCTTCATGGACTACTACAGGAATGCGGGAATCATGGTAAGGGGCCGTACTCCAAGACCGCACATGTTAGGTGTTCATCTCCAGAAGTAAGAGATTTATATGAAGGGAAATAATACAAGAGTGATAGATAGTTATATACGGCAGAGAGGAACCAGTGTTTGTATGACTGGTACACCTCCACCTGGCTACCTCCCCACCTGGCTACCTCTCCACCTGGCTACCTCTCCACCTGGCTACCTCCCCACCTGGCTACCTCTCCACCTGGCTACCTCTCCACCTGGCTTTCTCCCCACCTGGCTACCTCCCCACCTGGCTACCTCTCCACCTGGCTACCTCCACCTGGCTTTCTCCCACCTGGCTATCCTCTCCACCTGGCTACCTCTCCACCTGGCTACCTCCCCACCTGGCTACCCCTCCACCCTACCTCTCCACCTGGCTTTCTCCCCACCTGGCTATCCTCTCCACCTGGGCCTCCCACCTGGCTACCTCTCCACCTGGCTACCTCTCCACCTGGCTTTCTCCCCACCTGGCTATCCTCTCACCTGGGGCTTTCTCCCCACCTGGCTACCTCCACCTGGCTACCTCTCCACCTGGCTACCTCTCTGGCTACCTCTCCACCTGGCTACCTCCCCACCTGGCTACCTCCCCACCTGGCTACCTCTCCACCTGGCTACCTCTCCACCTGGCTTTCTCCCACCTGGCTACCTCCCCACCTGGCTACCTCCCCACCTGGCTACCTCTCCACCTGGCTACCTCTCCACCTGGCTTTCTCCCCACCTGGCTATCCTCTCTACTCCTGGCTATCCTCTCGGCCTACCTCTCTCCTAGGCTGTTCCTCCACCTACCTCCTCCTTCACCCAGCTACTCCTCAACTTTACTGGACTTCCACCTGACTTCCCCCACCTCTTGCTGCTGAATGATGGCGGGCCAACAGACCATCGCTGAAGACAAATGATCAAATAAAGGTAATGCGTTAAGTATACC
Source organism: Homarus americanus (assembly GCF_018991925.1). Taxonomy (NCBI): domain Eukaryota; kingdom Metazoa; phylum Arthropoda; class Malacostraca; order Decapoda; family Nephropidae; genus Homarus; species Homarus americanus. The sequence continues at coordinate 5,238,203 of NW_024715014.1, forward strand.
AATTCCTGTATACCAGAAAGATCATTACTTTATTTTGTGTTGACGTTACTTCTCAACGGCCGCTCCTCCGCCATCTATACTGGTGGTACAGCAGTGTGAGGTGCAGTATTGTGGTGTTGTGGTGCAACAGTTTGAGGTGCAACAAAGTGTGGTGCAGTATTGTGATGTAACCGTCTAAAATGCCAGGCATATCATTGTGGTACAACAGCTAGGTGTAGCACGGGGTGCGATGGTACGAGGTGATCAAGTTGAGTAAAGTGTAGCATTGTGGTGCAACGGTGTAAGGTGCAGCATGGTAGTGGAAAGCCTGATGGTGTATCATGGTGGAGAGCCTGATGGTGTATCATGGTGGAGAGCCTGGTGGTGTATCATGGTGGAGAGCCTAATGGTGTATCATGGTGGAGAGCCTGATGGTGTATCATGGTGGAGAGCCTGGTGGTGTATCATGGTGGAGAGCCTGGTGGTGCAGGAGGGCTCGTGGGAGAGCGTCATGACCCGCCGGGGCCCCGTCGAGCAGTCTCGCCTGGTCACAAAGAACATCCGTGGCTGGAGCTGTCGCAGGACTAGTCGAACACCGCCACTGACACCCTGGCGCTGCTGGGGGTGCCTCCCCCTCCCTGGCTCCTTCACTCATTATTACCTGCCATACAGAGTTATGGCTGCCCTTAACCTAGTATCTGAAGAGGATAGGAGAGACCCATCAAGGCGCGTCATGCGTCACATGCAAATCCCGGTGTAAGTATACACAGAGGCCCATTTAGCGGGGGCGGTCGGTGCTTTTCAAGCTCATTGGCGGTTCCTCAAGGTCTATGGCGCGGCTAAGACTTATGGGACCGACTGCCCACACCTCTGAGCATTACACGCAGTCAAAAGGCTAATAAATTTGTTTTCAGACTGGGATACAATACGAGACTCCGCCAGGGTGCGCTGTTTGCAAGCTGTGAGCTGGCGCGCTTTCTTTGGACGGGAAATGACGTATGTATACAACTCGTCCGATTCTATTTTCTTTGACTAGACACTTGGTTTTTAAAGGGTTTACACCACACAGTGAATGTTTTCGTGGAGTTGTAACCAAAGTCTTGCCATGTTGTGCTCGCCGACTTTGATAAACGGGCGAATATGACCAGGCAATAATTATGATCCTAGTTATCCTGAAAGCATCTGTACCTAATGATGAATGAAGCCGAATCTTATAGGCTAAGGCGACGTATCGGATCAGACAAAAGCGCGGGAAAGTGGTTGGTGGCGAGAGATTAATGGCGGCATCGTCAATACCATCTAATGGAGGCGACAGCTGTGTTCGAAACTTTGATCGAGTTTGTTAAAATATTTGACCTGAATGATACTAAATCTAAAGAACAAATATAAATAATTATAAATGACAGAAACTTATTTCATATCAGAAGTAGACATACGCTAACCCACTTGGAAGTAAAATCAGACTACATAATTAGCGGTTGAACTATACAGAGGTCAGAGTGCAAGGATACGGACGCATTGAAGGTAACATCTCCATCTTGGGCTCCGGGGGGTGGGCCACGTTTGGATGCTTGTCCTAACCTAAGTTTTCACAGCTCGACCAACACATTTTCATAAACGTTCAGTGTGATTTATCCTATTATCTGCTACCCATTGAAGGTGTCCGTGATGAGGCGGCCCGCGTACAGCCTTCTTAATTTGACCCCGTTATTACGACTACGATGACTTCTTGAGAGTAAAACTTGACTGGGAGCGAGATGATCTGTTTATCCTGGGACCACGACACACACGCACACACACACATACACACACACACACACACACACACACACACACACATACACACACACACACACACAACACACACACACACACACACACAACACAAAGATTAGAAGAAAATTGTTTCATTTGCTTTTCGTCTGTAACATTTTGGTACTAGTGAACTGAAGTCTGCCTGTAGTCTCAAAATACAGACGATAAGACGGCTATTGTGGGTATCGTGGACGGTCCTGCTGTAGGGTGACGGGAGCCCTCTGGTACATCCTCCTCCCTCACTCCCTCACTCTCCCTCACTCCCTCACTCTCCCTCACTCCTTCACTCTCCCTCACTCCCTCACATCGTTATTCTCTTTACTCCTAATTTACTACTCATCTCTGTCTGCTGTAGATAGCATTGTTAACTACAAGGTGAGATAGGGTGGGCGTGGTGATGTAGAGTGAGGGTGGGCGTGGTGATGTAGAGTGAGGGTGGGCGTGGTGATGTAGAGTGAAGGTGGGCGTGGTGATGTAGAGTGAAGGTGGGCGTGGTGATGTAGAGTGAAGGTGGGCGTGGTGATGTAGAGTGAAGGTGGGCGTGGTGATGTAGAGTGAAGGTGGGCGTGGTGCTGTAGAATGAGGGTGGGCGGGAGTTATGGGCGGGGTAGGGTCACACTTTAATACTATAGGATGAGAAGACAGGTAACCAAACAGTACCGTTGGGGGGGTGAGGGGTGTGGGGGGTTGGGGAGGGGAGGGGTGTGGGGGTGGGAGGGGAGGGGGTGGGAGGGGAGGAGGGTTTATGGGTCGACGAAGGACTTGCGGATAATATAATTAATATGATTTGTTGTAAATCATGGGATTAGCGCCGCTGTAAGTCGTTTTATGGTGGAAATAAACCACCATGGCACACCATTCCCGGCACCATCTCGTGAAGCTTTAGAGCAACTTGGGCCATTCTGAGTGTCCTTGTGGGGTACCTTTCACAGCCAGCGGGTCTTAATTCCCCGATAGAAAATTTTATCTGTGACCATCTCCTTTTTAATGCTGATTTTTATATATATATTTTTTCTACACTTACTAATCCAGTAACTTTAAAATATAAATTACCGTAGGTTGGCGGTATAGAGCTGTACACGTCATCACCAATGTCTTGTATAATATCAACATAAACGTAATAAAATATTCATATTATTTCGTTTTACCTGACCGAGGATTTTTTTTTTACTGACCGACTGCAGACCAACTGTGTTCTCTTCATTATGTCGTCAGAAACATTCCCGTCTCATTTTGTTCATTTCCTCTCGGAGATATTTTTACGCTGGTGTCCATGTGTGGCAGCTGAATTGAACGAGGCCTAAATAGATAGAGACAACGACCATCCAGGGCCGGACATGGGCCAGACACCCGGACATTGTGTTAGGGTACAAGGAACTAATTAGAAACCTTACTACACATATGGCCGTGTCTGTTTTGTGCTTACGTATAGCTACAGTCATCACTTGTAATGGTCACGGGGGGGTTAAGTCAATTGATAGTCTTGTGTGTTATGTGACCAAGCTTATGCTCATCCTAATTGAAATAATCCGCCATAATGAGATTTTCGTTTGTTTGTTACGTGTTGCTGTCGCTTCCTAAATTAAAAGAAAACCCACATGCCAAAGACAGACTGGTTATTTTCCACCACACCAGAACTCGGGATGGCTGTCCTAACGAGCCCATCTGCTGGTCTGCTATTGTTCTCCTGGATGTTTTAGGGGGGGGTGGGTGGGTGGGTGGGAGGGGGTGGACTTTTTACTCTGTGTGTCCTCGGTGTGTGTAGGTGGGGGGACACACACACAGAGACACACCTCTTGCTTGTAGTTAAGGTGTAATGATGGTAGGTGTTCGCGGCGGTATCGTTTGAGAAGTTCCACCGTAAGCGAGAGTGAGGGACCTTGGTCATTGCTCAGTGATGTGTTCTAATGAGTATTTATTACCTCCTGATTATGTACCACCTATAGTTGATTGTATTGCCTTATTAATAGTTATGTAATTAGTGTTATTGGATGGCCTTACAAATTGACTTAATCTCTCATCCCAACAGTCTCAAGAGTGTCATAAAAACCACTTCTTCCCTGAGCTAACACCAACCTTCCCACGCTCGTGTTAAAAGGAATTCAACTCCTCCCCCAAAAGAAACACGTCTGGCGTCTCGACACCTCCCGAACATTCGAATGGGACCAATAGGCCATAAAGAATAATTTAAGACCTCGACTGTAACTTGATATGATTCGCATAACGTCCGGATCCTATGCGGCGGCGCTCTCCCTGCAGCCCCTCGCACCTTGAATACCAATGGTGGAGATCACTGGCGGCTACGTCACCCCCGCCCACCCCGCCTATGTCCACCTGTGCTCCTTATCCTGTTCTAATGCGACAGGTGTCTTTATTATTCTAATGGCACAGCTGTCTTTATCCTCTTAATGTGACAGGTGTGGAATTAAGCGGATTGTTTTTCATCTATAGTTACTGTGTAGCCTTAGTGTTTGTGCTGACTTAACTGTACAGTACTGTACGTCTGTTGAGATAGTGTACAGGTGTTTAACACATCGTTAAATTATATGGAAGAGTGTACAGTTGTACGATGTACTCTTACTGAGTACAGTTAGAGGATTGTACTCTTACTGGGTTATTTACTGCCTGGGTGTTCAGCCTCGGCCACTAGATTTATGGAGGCACTCGGGCGTTTATCATTATGAACACACACACACACACACACACACACACACACACACTGTCAGACTACATGTATACATACTAGAGTACGTCAGCAAATCAGCTCGCTTTTCCTCCATCATGGATTTGTTATCATCTGTTAGGAATCAGGTGAACTAGAGTTGTGTGAGGACGGAGGTGTTTATGAGTAAAGCACCTCACAAGACTGTCGAAGTGGGTAAGTAATGAGAGCAAGGATCCAGCCAGTACTGTGGGATCCAGTACATACCCGAAGCATTAATAAGATGTCATGCATTCTTGTACGATTCTTCTGGTAGACGCGAGAACCTATTCATTTACGACAGCTTGAGTCACAAACACAACGTACGTCACCAGGGTGACGACACTTGATTATGGCTCATGTCTAGTGTAAGGGTGTTGACACAGTGACATTCCTAGATGATAAAACACGTAATGGCGGGGAACAGAAGCTCACACGAAAAAATAAATAAAAACAGAGACGATCTCTCTCACTCTCTCAGCAATCCTCTAGTATTCCTCACAACTTTCTCTCAGTCATTTCCTACCCTCCTGATCCCCCCGTATACCCTGTCAATCCTCTCCTCCCTTGCATCCTTCCATCCTTCATTTATCTCCACCCCCTCCCTATTCGATTCACCTCCCACCCAGGGTAAGGAGGCCCACGGGAGCCATTACTCGACGTCCTGCTGCCCCGTCCCCCCGGCCGGTAATTATTGCACTGTGTATGCAAATCAGATCACGGAGCGAGTGAAATTGGCCGATAGTGTAATTAAGCCAACCCCGGGTGACCCATTAGCGCCGTGACCGAAGATGGCCTATTACTGTCGTCCGCTAAATATCCTTCTCTTATTTATCATTGGCGGCGCACACACACACACACGCACACACACACACACACACACACACACACACACACACACACACACATTACCCCGCAGCTAGAGTGAAGAAAAATACCACGATTTCTTTGTGTTTGTGAAGCTGCAGTCAGGGGTTAGGGATCTTTGAATCGGGGCTAAAAGGCTCTAAGACGTGGTTAGAGGCTCCTGAGTCGGGGTTTCTGGAGCTCTGAAATGGTTATGATGAGGAGGTTCCCATATCGGGGGAAGATCACAACCCTGGTGACTTGGCAATATTTATATGTCTGTCTGTATGTATGTATGTATGTATGTATGTATGTATGTATGTATGTATAACTTATATGAGGTTATTATTATATCAAGAGCAAGTTAGAGTAATGACTTTTGATTGTAAGGGTTGGTGGTGGTGCTGATGGTAATGGTAGTTGTGGTGGTGTAGTGGTGACGCGGTGTGGTGGTGATGTGGTGGTGATGGAGCTGTGGTATAAGTGAATTATGGGATGAGAGAGAGGGTTAGTGTGGCCCCCAACAGTGACAGTCATAGGCCCGTTGATGACTCTCTTCTCCGTCGGGCAGGTCCTGCACCCCGCTGCTTCTCTAGTATAACTAAAGTCTTGGCCAGATTTGTTTTTACTCCATAATATAATAATCTCGTAGGTGGAGTAACGACACGACCTGGAGATACACGGAGGAGACGCTGTAGGTGGTGGTAGTGGTGTGTGAGGAGATCATAGGAGACCCGACCAACGAGGGTGAGGAGACCAGGTCGACGGGGTAACTCACGTCTTCGGTCGCCTGACAAGTTGATTTTTATCTCCAAGTGACATCTCAATCTGACTTATTTTGACCTGACTTGGGAGGGGGGTCACGTGCCGCCCGCTGAGCTAACTAACTACCCTTACTCTCCCCTACTACACATGCTACACACCTTGCTACACCCTGCTACACCCTACACACCCTGCTACACCCTACTACTCACCCTGCTACACCCTGCTGCACACCTTGCTGCACACCTTGCTACACCCTGCTACACCCTACTACACACCCTGCTACACCCTACTACACACCCTACTACACACCCCTACTACACACCCTGCCTACACACCTGCTACACTACACACCCTGCTACACCCTACACACCCTGCTACACCCCTACACCCTACACACACCTGCTACACCCTACTACACACCCTGCTACACCCTACACACCCTGCTACACCCTACTACACACCCTACCCTACACACACACCCTCTACACCCCTACCCACCCTGCTACACCCTACACACACCCTACTACACACCCTACACATACCTTCTACTGCTCAACACTAAAATAGCCAACACAATCCAGGTTGATGTGTTGGTTGTGTCATAAATGTTCACAGGTGTGTTATTCCAAAGCCGATTAATACAGGTTAATTATAATGTTTACTGTACCTAGTGATGGTGTGTGTGTGTGTGTGTGTGTGTGTGTGTGTGTGTGTGTGTGTGTGTGTGTGTGTGTGTGTGTGTGTGTGTGTGTGTGACGCCGCCTCCCTAGCACCCCGGGACACACTATTGATGACTGTTTTATGACTTGACCAGCCCTGCCCTCACCTCTCTCAGCCCTCCCTACCCCCCCTCCCCTCATTCCTCACAGCCCTCTTCCCTCTCCACTCAGGTCTCCTCTCTCTCCCTCCATCACATAATCCTCACCTCCACCACTCAAGACTCAGTAGCGCCGTCAAGGGTTAGGTTAGGTTAGGTTAGGTTAAGTTAAGAGTGTTTAATCATCACGTGAATTAACCTGGAGTGACGATTATATTCAGTCCATCCTAATGCTTATGTTTGTGACCATAAACGATAGAAAGGCTGACTTTACCCTTAGTTCATCACCAACTTACACACACACACACACACACACACACACACACACACACACACACACACACACACACACACACACACACACACACACACACACACACACACACACCCATTGCCCAGTATCTTATCGATTTATTCTCATATATTAACGTATCATAAATTCCTACGTCGTAAATTAGTGATACAACAGAACGCCTCCTGGTCTATCAGGTACAGGAGCCAGGGTAATACAGCCTGGTATCTGGGGTAGCGTTGAAATCTCCACTTGTGGGTTTTTTTTTCCATGTTGTGTCCTATGGTGGGCAAGAGGTGACAGACCCTTATCAGTGTATCGCCATGAACTTGATTTTATTTTCTGTGTAGTTAAAGTAATGTTGAGTGAGTGTAAGTGACGGTGTCTAGTGAGGCAAGGTGTAAAATTCCTTCGTTGTGTTGATACTAATGTTAGGTTAGGTTAGGTTAGGTTTAGTGTTTGTGGGATTGACTTTAAATTTCTATAATGTTTGTTTCTATTATTGCTGTTTTGAGACACAATTCGAGTTTTTAAAAAAAAACATCAGAAGCTTGTTAAAATTATGGTTTCTTTGTGTGTGTTTGTATGTTCCATACAGTAAAATATACACCCTAGAATGTTGGCATATTCAGTGGAACCCAACCAAGAACTTACCCCAGAGAACATTCCCTATCAGCTTTTATTAAAATTAAATCAACACTCCAGTCATTTTCAGAACACAATTAATTTTTTCTATCTTTTTCTAATGTTCAAAACGTACTGCTGAGCTTTTAAGATTTATATCTACAGACAGACTTACAGACATTGAAACGACACCGGAAAATGGCGAGGCAGTTGGTGACGCTGACGTATAGTATGATAAGAATATTGGGGGTTTAAAGACGCGATAAACCTGAGGAACTGAAGGAATATAAGAGTTCCTGAGGGAGAGGACCATGATGCTGCCTCGACCCATCCCTGGTCTAGTCTTACTGCTTCACGTTTTTCACAAATTGTTTTTCTTTTCACCGATGCAACAGCTCCCCCCTCTCCTCCACCACCACCACCACCACTAGCTCAGCAGCATCAGCAGGGTGGACATCAAAGGTTGAAGACGATGAACATTACAAGCACACCGCAGCGTCGACCGAGGACCACTTGGCCAGCAGGGGGTCGAGTCCTCCTAATTGCTGGCCAGATGACACACAGATAAACGCTGGTGCTTGTCAGGAGCTGTGGGCGGGCGGGCGGATGGGCGCTGACGTGGTGCTATGGGTGGGGGGGTGGTGATAAAGCAACGAGGATAAAAATAGACATACAAACACACATTCAAGAACGAGACAGACAGACAGACAGACATATGAGTGGGTAGAGGGAGAGTAATGTACATAAGAACCGTAGAAAATGATTCTTATTGCTAATTCCTTATTTCCGTCCTCATGAACACCACAACTAACAGTCACCATAACCTCCAACACCACCACCACCATCAGCAGCACCACCACCACTAATCCACCATCAGCACCACCACCATCATCACCAGTCCACCGTCAGCACCACCACCACCAGCCGCCCCTCGTGGCCAGGTGTACTTCACCAGCACCCCACTGTGAGGAGTCTCTAAGGCCGACCTGGAGTCTTTCACTTCACCTCCACCATTGTCACTTTATTGGCCCGCTTTGTTTCTGTGATAGTGTCGGATGCTGCGCCGCCAACAAGTGATTAATAGGTTTGGGGCGTCTTTATCCTGACGGGGCGGGAGTGACGACTCTATCCCAGGAACAAGGTGGTGGTGGTGGTACCTGGGGCTCACCGGAAGTTTACGAGGTGTTCTGCTGTACCAGTCTACTGAGCCGTACTGTACTGTATCAGTCTACTGAGCCGTACTGTACTGCTCCAGTCTACTGAGCCGTACTGTACTGTACCAGTCTATTGAGCCTTACTGTACTGTACCAGTCTACTGAGCCGTACTGTACTGTACCAGTCTACTGAGCCGTACTGTACTGCTCCAGTCTACTGAGCCGTACTGTACTGTACCAGTCTACTGAGCCGTACTGTACTGTAGACGATTATACCAACATTACAGATCGGCAGAAATTATCCACTTAATAATGGAGAAAAAATATAGATGAAAAATGGCCATCTTGCCCAACTGTGTTATAAAATTATACTTACATTTATTTTCCTCTTGGCGCAGTAACCGAATATACTATTTTTTGTGTGATCTTATACTAGTATGGAGAGCGGTGGCCGAGTGCTGCTTCCTTGTGTACCCAAGACTTACAGTGTGTTGTGACCACGCTGTCTCTAACGGGTAGTCGTGGCCATGTGATCTAGTTTTTCCTTTACTCACGAGACGCACAGTGTAGTAGTGAGGTAGTGGGAAGACGCCTTTACCTCCACCTCCCCACAACATCTGCAGCACCACCAACATACCGGTCCTCCTCCCTGCTCGAGAAAAAAAGCATCTCACTCACACATAATATCTCGGCAAATTCGGCACAGATCAGGATCATAGCCTTGACTCAGGACTCACTAACACACCATAGCGGTAGTTAGGGCGCACACCTTGCTCATTACAAGGACTCTCACTCTCTTAAACACCGCGTCTGATGTGTGTTCGGCTGTGGTGCGTTAGTGTAGTGTGAACTGGGGTGGTGTGAGCACGTTCTTGGCTACCCACCTGCAATGGTTAAATACTTACTATATTGTATATCTAGAAAGGGTTAAATTGCTTCTGGCGGCAGGTGTGTACGCCCTCGCCTCTCATTACCACTTACTAGTATTACTGTAAAGATCTTTAGTCTTGAGCTGGTTTCTGATACAACTAATCTTCATTATATGTATATATCAGTGTATGTGGAGCTTAATTATTTTGATATATAATAAAAAAGTTTCGACTAGCTTAGGGTTTTGAGGTAATCAGAGACACTGCACCCCCCCCACCTAAGTCACCAAGAATCCATGTACAGAGTCTCGGGGGACGTGAGTACAGTGTCTGTGGCCGGTCCCTTGACTCGTGGAGCAGTGTGATGTAAGGACGGTTTAAGACTAGGTTAGATTAGATTAGGTTAGGTTAGGTTAGACTGGGTTAGCATTAGAGTGTTTAACCATCTGGTGAAATAAGGTGGAGGGTCCCTAAGCTGTATGAGATCCCAAGTTTTATTCAAGAAAGATGTAATTAAAACATTCATTGGTGTAGAACCTGTCTGTCGAGCTAGGCAGTGCACACACACACACACACACACACACACACCTGATGACACCCTGGTGATCGTGTGAAGACGCCGACAAGGTATCATTTCCATTCAAGAGGAAACCCTCCCCTGGGGCCTCCTAACACCCCTCTGCCCCTACCTGAACCTCCTGATAGAGACATCAGCATGACCTGACCTGACCGAGTGAAGGCAATGACACCAACAAATTACTTCCCTGACCTACACACCAGCCCCGCCCCCTCCTGACCTCCATCTTCCGTCTGAGTCTTTCGTTAAATCTTCAGACCAATGAAATAAATCTTCCTATCAACACATTTAGTCCACTTTTAAATCAGTTTAAAATTAATGTGAATATATAACCCTCGTCATCGTTGGACTCAGGGCCAAGGAAGCGGCATCTGTGGGCTCAAGTGACTCCGGGCTTCTGCATCCCCTTCTAACCAACCCTTCCTGTCCCTTCTACCTTCCCCCCCCCCCCACACACAGAGACCCATGGCCAAATAAACACTAGTGGTGAGGTTGGACAGCCAATCAGGCCCAGCGGACGAGCCAATTATACAGATACATTAACCCCGGAAAGCAACAGATGTCAAACAATTGGTAAGGGTAATTCTCACATCGTTCAGCAATGATTCGTGAGCTTTCCAAGTGCGCGGTACTGTACGTGGGTGGTACTGTACGTGGGTGGTACTGTACGTGGGTGTACTGTACGTGGGTGGTACTGTACGTGGGTGGTACTGTACGTGGGTGGTACTGTACGTGGGTAGTACTGTACGTGGGTGGTACTGTACGTGGGTGGTACTGTACGTGGGTAGTACTGTACGGATGGTACTGTACGTGGGTGATACTGTACGTGGGTGGTACTGTACGGGTGGTACTGTACGTGGGTAATTACTGTACGTGGGTAGTACTGTACGTGGGTGGTACTGTACGTGGGTGGTACTGTACGTGGGTGATACTGTACGTGGGTGGTACTGTACGTGGGTGGGTACGGGTGGTACTGTACGGGTAGTACTGTACGTGGTACTGTACGTGGGTGATACTGTACGTGGGTGGTACTGTACGTGGGTGGTACTGTACGTGGGTAATTACTGTACGTGGGTAGTACTGTACGTGGGTGGTACTGTACGTGGGTGGTACTGTACGGGTGATACTGTACGTGGGTAGTACTGTACGTGGGTGGTACTGTACGTGGGTGGTACTGTACGTGGGTGATACTGTACGGGGTGGTACTGTACGTGGGTAGTACTGTACGTGGGTGGTACTGTACGTGGGTGATACTGTACGTGGGTGGTACTGTACGTGGGTGGTACTGTACGTGGGTTTAAATGGAGTGGGTTTTGTAGTACGTGGAGGGTGTGTGAATGAGACAGCCGTTATTTAGTTCGTCGGGAGAACCAAAATGTTATGTTCCTAGTTGTGTGTGAATTACTGAGGTCGTGTAGAGCGTCGGGGCGAGTCTGTACTGTACTATGACACAGGCGTGAACCAGAGACTGTGGTGTAGAACGATGACCTGTGTGGGTGTGTGGGTGTGGGGGGGTGGGTGTGGGTGGGTGTGTGTGTGTGTGGGTGGGTGTGTGTGTGTGTGTGTGTGTGTGTGTGTGTGTATGTGTGTGTGTGTGTAAATGAAGATAGGGTTAAGGATCACGCACAGTGGTTCCGACTTTTTCACTATTAGCTGAGGGTAATGATGGCCGCCTCATTACTGCCAGTTCTGGTCCATGACTGCTCACCTGGGCCAGTGGACCACGGGGACACACTGTACCAGGGGGTTTGGGGGGGGGGCAGTGGACTATGAAGGATACAGTGAACTAGAGTTTGTTAGTGGATTAAGGGAACGGTGTGGACCAAGGGAACGGTGTGGACCAGCCTTTGTTGACAAAACCTCGTGTTACCCCTGTCACTAATGTCTATATGAAAGTAACACATTTGATCATAACTCTGGTTTGCCGCCACACGGACTAATACGATCACTTGGCCCACGTAAACGGTCCGGACATTTACAGCCACAGCGCCCCCTGCTACACCACAGTGCTAGTGACCTAACAGCGTGTCTCGGTAGATGGGGGCAGGACAGTTGTATACACCACAAAGTATAATGCCAAGGGGTACATGTTTCATATAGGCCTGAGAGACACTGTTGGGAAAATAAGAGGGGAGGAGGTGGGAAGTAAGATGAAAGAGTAACACATGAACAAAGTGAGAAGAGGGGGAAGGGGAGGAGGGGAAGGAACAAAACGCGCAGTGCAGAAGCTGGAGGCAGTGAGAGGGGGGGGATTGTGACAGTGAATTGAGGGAAGAGTGGGAGGGGTTTAAGGGGATGTGGAATAGGTATCGTGACAGAGAACTGGGGAGGGATGGGGGGGGCGGACGGGCGCATGAACAGAGGTGCCAATGGGCGGGACCAAGTGTAATACATCACTGGCTGCTGCTCACCCGACCCTCACTTGTTTACTGCCTTTAAAATATACATCAATATCTAGCTATGTTACTTCCTCTCTCACCTCACACAGCCACCAGAGGCCACCAACACACCGCTGCACGCAACACATAGTATAATATAGAGAAGATGTTTGGTTATAATGAGATAAATATTAATGAAGGGGTCGGAATGAGGTAGAGGGCGGGTCTCTCAATCATCCATCATCGTTTCTTTCAATTTGCCGCCAGACTCCTCCTCTTCCGCTTGTCCGATTGCCTTCCCTCGTCGCGGCGGTCGTGTCTTAGGTGTAGTGTGTGTTGGTCACGGGGTTGTTCAGGCAATGGTAGAATAAAGAAGAGGATGTACTGTACCTATAAAATGAACCCCCTCAGGCTTTTTTCTTTGCCTGTACAAGATTACATGTTCTAAAATAGTTCTTTTTTTATGTATGTCTTAAAGAACGGGTATAGCTGCCAGTCAGATTGTATCTACATAAAACGTAAATCTACTGAAATAAACTTGCCACTTGGATCACCTTCATCACTGTCACGTTACTTCACCAAGAGAGCAGAGATTGTTGTTATCAAGTCAGTAAACAGTGTCTTGTCTTATTAATCTACATCACACCATACAGGTAAATTGTTTCACCATTATACACACTCATCACAGTTAACGTGTGTGTGTGTGTGTGTGTGTGTGTGTGTGTGTGTGTGTGTGTGTGTGTGTGTGCGCAAAATTAAAATTATAAATAAGTTTCTGACCAAATGTACTTCCATCTGTAGCTTGTGCTAGCCTGTGCGGTCACTGCTGTAAACATAAAGGAATTTTACCACAAAAACTTGATAAAGTTTAAACCTCAGCAAAAAGGTTGTACCCCGACACACAGGTTTGTTGACGTGAAGGTGAAGCTCATGTGATGGTGGTGGTGAAGCTCATGTGGTGGTGGTGGTGAGGGTGGTGCTCTGGCGTCCGCTTCTCGACATAAACATTGCCTCATCACTGCCTGGTCTCTTTCTTGTATATAACGTCTCCTGATGGTTCCCACACACACACACACACACACACCTTCTGCCAATCACCACGATGACCTTAAACTTCACTTGTTTGGGAGGGAAATCGTCGTGTGTGTGTGTGTCTGATTAATACCTGGTCATGTACGAGTATGGGGTCAAGACTAGTTATTTCTTATTTCTTATTACTTAAGGCTAATGTTCTTACAGTAGACAGAGTTAACATTTATTTACTTGATAATGAGTTAACTAGAGCCTTCAGACTTGTACATAATATTTCAGTCGTTAACGAAAGATTTTTGTACTGTGAGAGATAAATGGATTTCCCACCAAAAGCTGCCCTGGTGACAACTTGTAAGCGCTGTTTTGTATTATGATTATTTCTTCGACTGCCCAGTGCTTGTCCAGTGCTTTTATCACGTACTGACGCAATTGGAACTATTGCCATTACTGTGAAATTCATTCGTTATTATTATTATTAGAAGTAGTAGTAATAATAGTTGTGATAAATTATGTTAGAACCTTACACCACAGAAAAGGGAAGGTGTATGTTTGAGAGATGTAGGTGTGGAGGGTACAGGTGTGGATGTTTAGGGTACATGTGTGGATGTTTAGGGTACAGGTGTGGATGTGAAGGGTACAGGTGTAGATTATGGAGGGTACAGGTGTGGATATGGAGGGCACAGGTATGAATGTTCAGGGTACAGGTGTGGATGTGTAGGGTACAGGTGTGGATGTGAAGGGTACAGGTGTGAGTAAGGATAGAACCAACGCCGTACACTGACCCAGCAATAAGTGCTTCAGGATGACACCGCCTACTTAGCATATTCTCTCAAGAAACGCATGAATACTTGATTGTGAGCTGTATCTATGCAAATGCCTCAGTTTGTTGGAATGACTTTCAGGTGTAAAAAGTTGCTGCCTCTCCTCACTCATCGTTCTTCAATGTGTTCCTTAGCCTCTCTCAGCCTCTCTTAGTATTTTATTTGTTTCGAGTTTTGTGTTGAGATGTAGCTTAAGACACGAAAAAAGGCCTAATCAAAGGACTTATTCTCAGTGGAAGAAGTTATTTTCACTCTTTTTTCAATCCTTTCCGTCCCAATGTCGCTTTTCCCGCCAGTTCGTCCCGCGCAAAATCCCTTAATCCCATTGGCCACGCGATGATGAAGCCGTCAAGGCGTGGGGACTCAACCCTCTTGTGTGGCATCGACTTCGGTTTCACAATTCGATATATAAATACATATTCGTTGATTACTTTCATTAAGAAACTAAATATTACACATTCAATAATACACTAGAGTCTTTATAATCAAATTACTAAACACAGAAAACAAAATATTTCATTAAATGTCTCTGGATGCGTTCGGACACAAACCGAACACAAGCATAATGGCGGAGAGCACGTGAGAAGGCGGGAAAGACACGGATCTTCGGGGTTGCCTTCACTGACACAACATTAATCTTTATCCCAACTGGCCATCCTTCGTCAGTATGAAGACATTGTGCACGGACGCCCAACCAACGCCCACCGCCACTATTGTTGTTGTTAAAGAGACGCGGGGACGTCCACCAGGCGACGCACCCAGCCACACCACCACCCAGCACTGAGACACCCACAGCCTGCACAACCTGAGGGAAAATGGGCAGAGATGACGCGAAACGGGAAGAATTGGGCAAAATAAGATAGAAAGGACAAAAACAGGACAAAATGAGACAGATAATGGAACTTAAAACAAAAAAAGGACAAATGGGGCGAAATAAAACAATGCGAGAAAATAGAGAAGAAAATCGACTATAGAAAGAAAAGGAAGACAAAGAAGCATAAAAGAATTAAAATAAAAATGTCATTGAAAGAGTAATAATAAGGTAACAAATAATAATAATAATAATAATAATGATAATGGTCCAAGGGTCAACCGGAGCTTTGCCTCATTCAAAGGTATTATTGTCTGGCCACAGGGATCACCTGAAGATTAGACACCCTAGCTTATTTCATCTGATGATTAAACAACCTAGCCTAACCTAACCTAGCTTTATTTTCTGCACAGCTCACACCACTAATGTTATATTCTTGATTTATATTGTATTAATGGTTGGTCTTAATCGTTACCGTGTTACAGTACCTTCTTCAGTAGTTACAGTACCTTCTTCAGTAGCTCCATTTATAAAATTCCGTACTGTACACCGCCCCCTCAGCCCCCCCACCCCCCAATTTTTTTTTAAAGTACATGTTCACTATTTTGTCCAACTTTCAACTTCCTTTCAAGAGACGATATTGTGGGGCGGGTGTGAGTAAGAGTAAGAGTGTGGGAGAGTAGGTCATGGCTGCTGGAACTCTCAGGACGCAATGTTTCACACCATGAGAGTGAGACGAGGGAGAAGATGGTTCATGAGACACAATCACTAAAAACTAATGACTTTATTTTTTTTAATCCTCAGTTGGTGAGAGACATAAGGGTAGAACTGAGACAGGTGAGGTGCGTAGAGAAAACACGAAAACACGAAAACACCACGTTCCCAAGTGTCAACTAATACTGAGGTGTGGACGGGTGGATTCAGCATCTGGATTTAACATAACCAGGAAAAAAAAATATCAAAGTCAACCCTTCATGCGAAATCACGCCTGCCTTTGTTGATGTCATTAGTAACACCTTATCGCTCGTCACAAAAAAAAGTTAAAAGGACAGAAGTTTTCGTTCGCTCAAGTCCTCATCTCGGAGGTTCACGTACACGACAAGTGGTGGTCGACGGGGCGAAGTGTTATGAAAAAGTCGTACAGGAACTATTTCTTTGATGGGGAAAAACGTCGGTGTCCCGGCGGTATGGTAAACCAATAACAATATTTTGGCCAAGAGGGTCCAAATAGAAATGTCATGGCGTCCCCCAGGGTGGTGAGCTATCCCCTGTAAGTCACTGTGGGCGAGAATCCTCTGAGTCAGCACGAGGAATGAAACTTATCAGTGCCCCTTAAATGACCCTCTGAGACACAATGGTCAAAAATTAGTTCCGTGTGACCTTAGTTTGTAGGCATTGTCCGGGTGACCCATTACCGCCTGGAGGTCAATTACTGGTGGAGGACGGGGGGAACGAGGTCATTGTGGCCGTGATTGGTCGTTCAGGTCACCACCACCTCATGTCTTCATGGTTAATTGTTAGAAACACGAATCAGTCAGGATGATCTTGCTAGAGTGAAACAGCTGATCACCGGGCCAGAGGCGGGGACAACATCCAGCCTGATAAAAATAGCATCACCTTGTTTACTTATAATAACAGTAATAATAATAATAATAATAATAATAATAATAATAATAATAATAATAATAATAATTAGTGTTGTTACCGTGGGTGTGAGCTGCCGTCTCCACCACTGTCTCTCACCGTATTGTTTTGGTGTCCTAAATGTGTATTTTTCCCTCAGCTTATACGAAATCCTCTCTCTCTCTCTCTCTCTCTCTCTCTCTCTCATGCTTCTATATACAATGCAAATCTTTCGTTTCAAGTTTCTTATTCCTTTCTTTCTCCATCTTCACTGTTTACACTTCGTGGTTCTTTAAGGTACGATAATTCACACATCCACGACGACATACGATGGTTTATTGTTATTAAGTATGGGAGATGAAGGTGATGACTGTGTACGATAATGTGGCCCTCAGAGAAAAGACATGACACCAAATTACGATGACTAGATCCCTTGAGTACGAAGACTTTGTAATTAGATCACAATTAACCTGACCATTTCTTGTTTCCAGGTGTGGGTGAACATATTAAGGTACGGGACAATTAAGAATCAAAGTTCAGATTAGTGAATGTTAGATTGTCTAAGAACTGAAACACCTGTGGCTGATACGATGGAGGTAAGGTTAAGTTGGGGCCAAATAGGGGTGGTGGCCACTTGACCTGTAACCCTTCCTGGGATAATTATATGAACAGCGCTCTAGGCCGGTGTTACAAGTGTCGTCTCCGCCACACAACTAGGCAACAAAACTGTAAACAAGCCTCCTGCAGCCAACGCCTCACTCTAGACGTCTCGCCGGACACAGGCACCAACGGACGTTCATTAGCGTCTCGGCCGGCTGAAAGAAGACATCGACCGGTTGAAAGGAGACATTCGGTTCGTTTATGCAAGTTGCGGATGTCAACCACCGGGTAGTCCACCGCATTGTCAATCTCTCTTACCTCTTGCCCAATATTTTCTGCCCTCCATGACACCTCCTTTATGCCCCTTCTCTCCACATCCTTTTTAACACTCCGGTTCTCATTTTCTCTCAAACAAGAGCTTAACTCCGTCTTCTTTCTGGGTCTGATTATTGCTATTGTGGCGTCGGGGTTGTAAAGTGACTATGGCTGCTCGTTTACAAACTGAACATTGAGGCTTTACAGGCAGTTTGTTGGGATTACTGTGTGGCCGCGGCCAGATGGAGGCTGCGGTAAACCGGTCAGCTGGACAAAAGATGGTGTTCTATGTCTTGATCGTCCCTCACCCGCAGATGGTTACTACGCCGCCACTGAAAGATTCTCCCACTAAACCTTAACTTACTACTTGATAATGATGCCACATATCTGCTCGTTTTCTCGACCATTTTCATCCCCGCGTACAACACTGTATACAAATATCACCCACACAGCCTACATAAAGCGCCACGACAACAACAACAAGACGATAAACAACGCGACGGCCAGGCACACAAACACGACACTCACACACCAAATGACACGACTTCTATCAAAATAAACGACAAGCCGCTCCAGACTGATCCAAAACACGTATATTAATCACTGGCCAACAATGTAATAATCTGTGGCAAGTGATTTCTAACAGGTCTATGGGAGAAGGAGGGAGGGGGACGAGGAAGAGACACCCACCCACCCACCCACCCGAGACTCTAAGCTGCTTATGGCCGCCCCTCACAATACATTCATTCACTCTCAGGGGATATCTGACACTTTCCTTGGCGTCTTTGCTGTTTTCACCTTTCATACTTTTATTACATTTCATCATGATAAATTAATAGTTGACTCGTGTTGAGAGAGACTCTGGTGTTGGTGTGAGTACTGTGGTGTGTGTGTCAGGACAGTGGTGCGTCAACAACTAGATACTAACTGTATATCTTTCTCAACCGATCCCTCTTTATTTTTTTCCCACGCACACTATCACAAAAAAACAACACAGACTCACAAACGAACGCACACCCAAACCACACAAAACGCGGACAATGACACACCCTACAGACAACCTAATTAACAGGACAGTATTTTACGAAGACTGTCGGTGGCCCCACTGAGTCTCTGGTCAGGCCTTCTGGTTTTGGGTCTCCTGGTGGGCTTTGTAGAGACACGCCATTCAAAATATTGGAACGACGATGGTCTTTTGTTTTGGGGACTCCGGGTTTACTTTCTCAGGCTCGGTGACATTTTTATGGCGGGAAAAATCTCTGGGGTGGGGGAGACGTGAATAGTTAACAAGAAGAGCTTCATTAGTAGACAAGATAACGACCATGTTAAACGCTCCTTAAATTGGGTAGCTTACAGCCAGGGAGGAGTGTGGAGACGAGGAAACAAGAGGAAGGAACAGTTAAGAAAGATCCTACAGGATATTTGTACCGTTGTTGTGGTGGTGGTAGGAGAAACATCCTCATAGGAAACCTTTAGTGTTTTTCGTTACCACAGAGAACACTACACTACACTACACTACGCTATACTACATTACACTACACTACACTACATTACACTACGCTACACTACGCTACACTACACTACACTACACTACGCTACACTACACTACATTACACTACACTACACTACACTACACTACACACAATGCACTATATATCACACACTACACACCAGATACACTACAAACCAAACTACGCACATTACACACCATACTCCCAGCTCAGCACCATACACTCCACTATACTCGGTTACCTGGTGAGGACAACACCTTGACCTGTGGTGGTCTAACTTACTAATTGTCTCTGTCACTCCTGGTTTTCAAACTACGCCTTCCATTAACCCTCCCTTCTATTCCTCACCCATCCCTCCTCCTCCTCCTCCTCCTATAGAAAGCCTGATGCTCTAGTAACCAGGCCAGGACAACTATGGGGGGGGGGGGCTTCCTCAGTGGATCATATAAGTCCCTAAGCATTTACGTCTCCCTGGCCGCTGTCTACTGTCACTGTCTACTGTCCTATTTAATGCTGTCTCACGTAAACACGATAATGGCAACACCAAAGTTACTCTGATACATGAAATAATGAGGTGACCCTTCACACACACGGGTCTGTACTGGGCTTTCATATATTCAGATCCAAAGAGTCAAAAAAGAGGTCAGTCTCTACGGCTGGTGGATAATTAGTAATAAATCAACCCATAAGAACCCAGGTGATAATCTAACACTTACAGAGACAGTAGGGAAGATGAAGGTACAAGTAGCTGTTAGAGAGGGACTTAACACTCCTAGCGGCTTTGAGTGTAAAATGTCTCCACGTCCACAGTCATTCATCACAGGAGGCACGGGGGTACATCTTCACCTTATATACCATGTCACAGCAGTAGCCCCCGTACCAGAGCCAGCCAGGGACGAGAAGTGGAGCTTATCCTGCTGGGGTGTGGGTGAGGAGGAGGTGCTGGTGTCCCTCACTAGACTATCTGCCTCATCTCCTGTTGATCCACTGTACCGGGACAATGGACCATTATTTCTCCCTCTACAATGGCTGCTCAGGCACACATCCCTCCCCAATATGTCACTATACAACTTAACACCTTTTATCTTAGCCTTTCACACCAGTCCTTTTAACACACCGATACTCTACCATGATCTCCTTGCCTTCCTTCCTCCCTTCCTTCCTTCCTTCCTTCCTTCCTTCCTTCCTTCCTTCCTTCCTTCCTTCCTTCCTTACTTACTTACTTACCTCCTTCCTTCCTTCCTTCCTTCCTTCCTTCCTTCCTTCCTTCCTTCCTTCCTTCCTTCTTCCATGATCTCACTCCCTTCCTTCCTTCTTCCAAGATCTTCCTACCTTCCTCTAACACCCTCCTTGCCCACCCCTCTAGCACCCTCCTACCTATACTTCACGGCCTCCAGCCCCACCACACAGTAGGGAGGAACATTCTTATGGTCGCCACTAATGTTTATGGCAGCCGGACCCACCCAGTACTGACTGACTGGTGAAGACAGGCGGAGCTGGGGGGGCAAGGGGTGGTAAGGGGTAGGGGGTAAGTGGGAGTGACGGGGGTAAGGAGGAGTGACAGGTCACTCACCATTATGGTGTGTGTGTTAAAATACATAGAGAGAAACAGAAAAATGGTTCAATACTCAATTAGGTACACGGGTATCTACCATACATACATACATACATACATAGAAATGGATAGAACAAGACTGGTGTATCGGTGAGTGGATAATTAAAAGATTATTTCACACTAATGTTGGTTCAACCTGATCCTCCTTCTCCCAACCCCTCCTTCCCATCCTCCT
Source organism: Homarus americanus (assembly GCF_018991925.1). Lineage (NCBI taxonomy): Eukaryota > Metazoa > Arthropoda > Malacostraca > Decapoda > Nephropidae > Homarus > Homarus americanus. The sequence continues at coordinate 5,259,523 of NW_024715014.1, forward strand.
CCTCTCCACCCAATTCTTCCCAGTTCCTTCTCCCCCACCCTCCTCCTCTTCCTCCCCACCCTCCTCCTCTTCCTCCCCACCCTCCTCCTCTTCCTCCCCACCCTTCCTCCTCCTCCCCACCCTTCCTCCTCCTCCCCACCCTTCCTCCGCCCCATAACTCACCACCAATTAACCTGTGATGTAATTCTCACTTAACCTAATTCATTTCACTCATTGGAATCTATAACCGTAAGAGTAATGATGAGACTCTAACGACCCTACGTATTAAACGAGGTAGTTAGCTTGTAATCCAGGTAGTTCAGCTGTTGTTCCAGGTATTGTACTTAGCTGTTACTCAGGTAGATAACTGTTACCCAGGTAGATAACTGTTACCCCGAGTAGTTAGCTGTAATTGCCTGTTAGCTCTAATTGGTTGTTAATGTTTGCGGTAAGGAGAGAGGGAGAGAGAGCGAGAGAGAGAGAGACCACACATCATCATGGGCGGAGGGAGGGTCAGGAGGGGGGGAGGGTCAGGGGGGGCGGAGGGGAACACACCACAAGGTAGGAGAGGGTTATGACCAAGAGAGGAAAACAACAACAACAACACATAGATACAAAATGGAGATAGAAAAATACAGAGAATGTAAACATACTAACACATAACGTCTTTGTAAATAACAGCAAAGGTAGACTGATGACAAGGAAGGTGTGTATGTCTGATGTGAGTTTAACGTGTCCAGGTCTCGGTGATTAATTGTATTCTGAGAAGTTATGGGAAAAAGGGGAAAAAATTACCTTTGAAAACACATAAATAAGTAAGTGAATTTATGTACAGTAACTCCAAAAAATATCTGACCACGGATGATAGATATTGGGACGTGGATTTATTTTGGTATATTGTTTAACATAAGTAATGGAATGTGTGTTTATTTGGGTGTAATTAATCTGATGTTTGATTACCAAAGGTAGTAGGATCAGTGTGCCACAGAGCCACGCATACCAACCTTACTGGGACACACAGCCATGCATACCAACCTTACAGGGACACAGAGCCACGCATATCAACCCCCCGGGACATAAATCCACGCATACCAACCCTCCCGGGACACAGAGCCATGCATATCAATCCTCCAGGACACAGAGCCATGCATACCAACCCTCCCAGGACACAGAGCCATGCATATCAACCCTCCAGGACACAGAGCCAAGCTTACCAACCTTCTCGGGACACAGAGCCATGCATACCAACCCTCTCAGGACACAGAGCCACGCATACCAACCCTCCCGGGGCACAGAGCCACGCATACCAACCCTCCAGGACACAGAGCCACGCATACCAACCCTCCCGGGACATTACGAATTGCATGTAGCATTTCTGAAGTCATCGGTCCCATCCTGGCAGATACTTTATTGATATACTGCACACACACTCACACACATCGCTTGACTGTTGTTCTCCGTGATCTACGATTTTCCGCAGTCAAGGGAGTTCAGTAATGACCCACAAGACATATTACTCTGAGCTTGAAAGTAATAACTCAAACTTTCCATCATCCAGAACACACACACGGCAAACACCAAGTCCTAATAACACCAGATAAAAACAGTGAGCATGTGTGTGTGTGTGTGTGTGTGTGTGTGTGTGTGTGTGTGTGGACCTGGTAGAGGTGTGACACAACTATTGTGACGGGGATCTGGTAGGGCCACACAGTCTGAGTGACAAAGCAACAGTGTGTAATTTCCAGAGGACACAGTCAGTCAGTCAGTCAGAACTCCTCAGTGTACAGTATGTTATGCAGCTTCCTGAACAACACTTCAGACTTGGATTCTTTTCCAATGTTCACTGATTTCACACACTTCCCAAAGCTGTTGATGAGGTCGAGAGCCTCCGTTACTCATCAGTGTATCGTTATTCATCAGTGTATGTGTACGACCTGCCTGTATACCTCTCTCACACACACACACACACACACACACAACGCTGATCTAACACCATCATAACCGAGGGGCTCCAAATTTTTTCAGACTCATTTTAATCCCTGGCCACGAACCATTACTGAATATAGTGTATCATTAACTTATTGCAGCGTTAAAGTGACTCCCTCAGGTTATCGCCGGAATACAGTTTTCAAGGAGTGTTTCCCAGGAGCTGCATCACACACACACACACGCTCTGAGTGGTGCTGGGCTGCCGGAGTTCCCCCCCCCCCTCAATGTTACGAACCAATCACTGATTAGTATACCATTACTCACGCGGGAGATGGTGGGTTTCGCTTACCAGTCTTGCGGACCGTCACGCCATCACTACCAATGTTATGAACGGGGGGAAGAAACGGTCGGATTGTCAGCTGGTGTGGTTCTCTTGTTTGGCTGGATCTGTGGTTCTCTTGATTGGCTGATTCTGTGGTTCTCTTGATTGGCTGGCTCTGTGGTTCTCTTGTTTGGCTGGCTCTGTGGTTCTCTTGTTTGGCTGACTCTGTGGTTCTCTTGATTGGCTGGCTCTGTGGTTCTCTTGTTTGGCTGACTCTGTGGTTCTCTTGTTTGGCTGGCTCTGTGGTTCTCTTGATTGGCTGGCTCTGTGGTTCTCTTGATTGGCTGACTCTGTGGTTCTCTTGTTTGGCTGGATCTGTGGTTCTCTTGATTGGCTGGATCTGTGGTTTTCTTGATTGGCTGATTCTGTGGTTCTCTTGTTTGGCTGGCTCTGTGGTTCTCTTGTTTGGCTGACTCTGTGGTTCTCTTGATTGGCTGACTCTGTGGTTCTCTTGATTGGCTGGCTCTGTGGTTCTGTTGGCTGTACCGTAGAAATATTCCAAATACTATACAGCTGAAAATTATTGGTATCCGGATTCGAATCTAGTGTACTACCGTAGCACCAACTTTGAAACGAAACCACACCATCACATCTCCTAGAAATCGCAGGGTTTGACGATAGGTTCCTGGGTTCGAATCCTGATGCGGAGATATTTTTGTTAACTCTACACAGACAAGACAGAATTATTTGTGTCATGTATGAGAGTCGTATAATAATCTACTAGGAGTGAAGAACTGGATAGAGTTGGTGTATAGTTTAGTTAATGGTGAGGCGGTGGTTATCATCAATACACAACCTTTGCGTTATATGTTGTATAATATATCAGCAACAACTACACCACCACCAACAACAACACCACCAACAACAAAAACAACAAGAAAAACATCAACAACAAACACATCAACAACAACAACAACATCAACAACAATTACAACAATAACAGCATCAATAACAACAAAAACAACAACAAAAGCATCAACAACATAAATATCAACAACAACAACATCAACAACAACAACAACATCAACAACAACAACAACAACATCAACAACAATTACAACAATAACAGCATCAATAACAACAACAACAACAAAAGCATCAACAACAAAAGCATCAACAACAACAACAACAACAACATCAACAACAACTACAACAATAACAGCATCAATAACAACAATAACCCGTGTTTGTATGGCTGCTCCACCACACCTTTCATTTCTCTCCTCAATAACGTGTTTTATCTCAGCTCAAAGGCCACTGAGAGAGACTTAACATTATGGCTTTGTCCCGTCATCTTCCTTCTTGGGTTGTACATGCCCCCTTGCCCCGCCCCGCCCCGCCCCGCCCCACCCCACCACAGAGAATATAAGGAGGCATTTGGTGTTATCTCCGTTCGTCTGTTTCCGTTTCATAACTTTAAAATACTTCGCTAATCATCTTTTTTCCGATATTTTTATGAAGTTTTGGTGAGGACATAAATCAACTTCGTGTATGTGTGTGTGTGTGTGTGTGTGTGTGTGTGTGTGTGTGTGTGTGTGTGTGCGCGCGAGCCAACCTGCAGCTATTATTTATAAGTTATGACCTTCCGTGATAACCTCCATGAGCGCCTTTCTGTTATTTTATTGATTTTCTCTTTATAAATATTGTCTCTTGCGGGGGGATGAATGTAATGGTATAAAGAGAGAGATATAGAGATAAGCAGAAAATAAGATCAATATACAGGGTCGAGAATAAAAAAGGTTCCCTGTTTTATGTCTGTGGTTGTAGTAACACCGATGGAGACCAGGTTGGATGCTGCCGTACTTAACTGTATGTGTTAGGCCATCCTGTATAGAGGTGAGGATGTCTGTTGTCTGGCGGTAAACGTTTCATCTGGCGAGGCTGTGGTAGTTAGAGTGAAGGATCATTACTGTGTTACTAATAACAGAGTCGGTGCCTGTGCAGAACCCTGAGGAACCCCAGAACTGATAGAGTGAAAGTGAGAGAAGAGACCTCCAGAAGTAGAGGCACAACTGTGACCACTCCTTAAAGAATAATAAGGAAGACAATTTTACAAGTAATCTGTACCAAACTTTGTCAAATGAATTGGTGATTTGGAGAGCCACTGCGCTGGGTTGACTCCTGTAGTGTTTTGATTGAAGAATTAGTGTATGAGGAATGACTGAGAATCAGCTATAGAGCGACCAAGCTACCGAATGGGTGCCATATTTTATAGTTGGGGGAGTGAAGCTTAGATTTAGTATTCAATGTTGAGAACACCGCCGGCCATAACCAGTAGCACTTAACTACCAATATTACTGAGTCTGTTCCTTGACCTTACTTTATCCACACGGTCATTAAGTAACACACGTCTAATTAATAATATAAATAGATGTGAAAAAACCATTAAACCACCCTCCTCGGTTTAACATTAAGGAGCCAAACCGAGTCGTCCAGGCACTGTGGCTCCCTCTACCTCAGACACACAGTCAGGGTGCAGGGGTACTCGGGTGGGTGAGTCGACTAGGTGGTGGCGGCTAAGAACGAGGCATTAGTTTCTGTCTTGTTTGCGTGACTGTCCAAGTGTTCCCGCGGTGTTATCCTTCGTCGGTTACTGTAATAGTCTGCCTCTCCCCCCCTCCCCCCCTCTCCTCCTCCCCTTCCCCCTCCTCTTCCTTCTTCCTCACGCTCATTTTGTACAGGCAATTGATTTTTCTCATAAATTCTCTTCGATAAAAGCGGAGGTATGACGGTAACCAGAGTCAACCAATCACACCCGTCAACAGTAAGAGGCCGGATAACATTAAATAACACCTGAGGCATCCGGCCATATAAGTAGTATAATTTCCAGTCCTCGTCACAAGTGAATCCGAGTGTCTGTCTGTCTGTCTGTCTGTAAAATGTGTTCAATTATAGGGGTTCTCTAATGACTGATTTTACTAGTGTGTTGTGCTTAACTTCCCTGTACAGTATATAATGTGCCCCAGTGTATGTTGTAGCCTCAGAGGAAGACTCCCGTGCTTCGCTGGTGATAACTGACACGAAGCAAAGTTGTCGATTGGTACTACAGGTTCAGTCTTGGTCACCTGTGCTACCTTTTCCAGCGAGCAGTTGTCAGTACCTGGAACAGACACTCATCCCTCCCCCCCCGTCCATACACCACATAGACTGTGTAAAAGTTCTTAACAACATGAACAATCACATGACTGAAAACCTTGCTAAATAAAAGAACATTAAAATACGTAGTTTACACCAGCTCTCGTGAACCAGCTGTCAGTTCTCCACGATATGCAAGATGACCGCAAATAAAGATCAACAGACACCCCCATCAGTCGCTGTCATTCGCCCTCTGTGCCAGCTGTACATATATCAATCATAACAGAAGCACTTCCTGTCTCACCCTTTTACCAGTCACAGTGGAAGCATCAAAGGGTCCCGGTATACTGGCAGAAGAACGTGTGAATATGACCGTCAACACCTGCCTGACGGAGACAATGTTCAGTGGTATGAGATCTTCCAGAGGTCCTCCACGCCCTCTACGTCTTCAGATATGGTTGAAGAGTCGAGGCCATTGACTCACACTCTCTCATATAATTTATAATTATGTGGCTCGTTACCTGTGCGTGGCCAGATAGTACACTCCTGACACCTGTTGTTAGGGTGTCACGGCTTTAAGCAATTACATGATAATGATCTGGGAATGTGAAATATAATGATAAGAAACTATACATAACGAAAATATAGAGACGTAAAGCAAGAGAATTATATTACAGCTGTTTCACTGTATCAGCATTAGTACAAAATCACCAGAATACAGTAAGTTATTTCCAAATGAGAGAAAAATCAAGTATATTAATTTGTTGATGGATACACCGTCGGTAGGAAGTGAGTTAGTAATTCGTGATCAGAAAACAATCACACTTAAAACACCATCAACGAACTGTGAGGTGGAAAATCCTTTGCAGTCTCAGGTATTCGTAGAGCGGATTATAATGCATTAAGAAGACATTGAAACCTGGGCTGGATTACGGATAGATTGTGACCTGACTTCAAATGTTCATGTCGTTATGTGTTCAGAGAGTGACCTGACGTGACCCTGTGTTCCATATTGCTATGTTCTCTGGCGTCTGAATCGTTTATCTTTTATCTTGACTTTCGATGTTTTAAAGGGTCTTAAAAATTTCTCGGTCAGATATGGAAGAAGAGAACATTGGGTCGAGTTCAGTGGAAGAAGCTTTATTTCGTTCTTAGAAACTTACAGGGAGATACACAGTAGCCCATCTTGATAGCCGGTCTTATGTAAACATATTAAATTGTATAAAACTGTCGGTGTGACCCAGACGTAAAGCACTAGCGCCAGAGAACAATATTCCAGGTTCTTGGTCAACATTTATGACGTGTTGGGTCACAAGCCAAGGCCAGGTCTCTTCTTTAGTTAGGTCGAGGTGTGACTATCAAAAACTCGTCGTGACATTTATAATATATTAACTTTAGAGCCGAAACTTGTCAAATATCAACATCACAAAACTGTCGATAAAGAGTTATTGACGAACAAGTAACGACTGGACGTCACGAGTACACAAACTGTACACATTTATCAACTAATGGTGTTTGAGGTGAGTTCAAGAGACAGAAGGCATCGGTTGTCAGTGTTGTGGGCGTGAATGGAGTGGATGATGGGTGAGGCGGGCGCTGACGTGGCCCAGTCAATAATGTCCCCAACTCTTGTGTATTGTGACGCTGTTGTAGTGGACCACCCACCCCCACCCCCCTAGGGCCCTCCCTCCCGACACCTTTTGGAAATATTCCTTAAAAAGCTGAGTTGATGAGATGAAAGTACGACCAGGCAGGGAAGGGTGAGGTCTGTTTATGACACAACCGATGATGAACAGCAGTGAGTTGTCGTGTTAACACATCTGTCCTGAAGTATAGGGGCCTGCAGGTGTACAGGCCGGGAGGTGTACAGGCCGGGAGGTGTACAGGCCTGCAGGTGTACAGGCCGGGAGGTGTACAGGATGGTGGCCTTCCTTCTTTTAGTTTCCTTCTCAATATCTATTTTTATCTTTTCTCACAGTATTGCTGGAACTTTTTACCAGTTCAATTATGCTGTTAAAATGTTTCGCAGTAGTGCGTGAGTGAGAACACTGTGTTTCTCAGGCCCTCGAGTGTCTCCTACGACCCCTCTGACTTTCTGACTTGCATTTCTGCGTCTAATCTACTTTTAATTCTCCCACCACTATTCACTGTGACAGAACAGCTCTTAAGTCACTGCCATTTATTATTACAATCTTGTTGCTCCGTAAATCTTGACACGTTTGAACTACACTGATGCCAAATATGATATACTGATACATGTGTCTTTATCCCCCCTCACCCTCCCACGTGTACCGAGAAGGAGTGACTGAGACGTAGGAATACTGTTCGTCCGGCCGGGCATCTAATAAACGAAGTAACTTGAACAAAATAAACAAAGGAGATCGACCCAACTTGCTACAGTACGTGGACGGAACCCAACACCATCAGCGTTTCCACTTGGTAGTTTGGAGGAGTTGTGGCTCTTAATTTATCTTCTCTGTGGCGACGAGGATCCTGGATCATTGGTGTCAGCTAGATGTCTTGGAGAAGGGCAGAGTATTTCTTGGCTTCCATCCGTGAGTTGTGAAGTCGTGAGTACAATATCTTGAATATATAAATATGTGAACCAAATGTCTGTCTGTAGGTCTATTACAAAACCTTGAAGGAGGTGAATAATTATTTTTGGTCATCACAGTCTTGAGTTGTGGCACTGAATGACTTACTTACCATTCATGACAATGTTATTTACACTGGCACTCACCTCTTGCCTCCCGCTGTGTCATAGGATGGACACACTACACACTGGTCCAGCACTGAACTTAACACAAACACACCTGTACAAAGTGACAATGATTCACTCTTATCCTCCAGGCAGCCAGAGAGAGACAGTGGCAGTGTTAACTCGTATTCTATGTATTCTAATTGTTACTGGTTCCTCTAACACACGTGGTGATCATCAGTTATTCACGAGACTCTACAGTACAGTATATAGAGTTCCAGTCTTCCAGTAAACATTGTCTCTGTCTCCCGTGTAAATCATCACCTCTTCACCGCCTTCTACAGTTGTATTAGTTTTGTGGTAAGATCACATTAAACTGCGTCCGTCAGTTCTAGGTATAGCGATCTAGACTGAATGTCATAAATATATTGAATTTATCTTCACGTTATCATTACGCAATAGGGAAATGGGTCCAATAGGTCACACGGCCTATGAGGAGCAGCGTTGATACAGGACACTGAAGAGTAAACGTTGGGCCGCTACAGTATTCTACCAGTGATTAGTGTGTGTTTATGTCCATGTGTGTACTACAGGAGACGATGGCTGCCAATATACCCTACCAATTAAAATTCACATGATAAGATCCGTGTGTGTGTGTGTGTGTGTGTGTGTGTGTGTGTGTGCACTATTTTTTCATTCATATCCATTAGTCAACCATCTTACATTATACCCTACATGAGCGTGTTTGACGATATACACGTAACATACATACATACATATATACCTACATACATACATACCTACATACATACCTACATACATACACAACATGTTATCGTCATCAGTCATCATCGCTGCTCATTCACAATCCTCAACCGCAAGCTTCTCAGTATGACACTCGCCCACACCGTGAAATATTGAGCACGGCTGAAAAATTTCCCAACTCTCTCCAGGTGTCAGTGAGCCTTTGTGTTGTGATGTACTGTCCTTACCACACACACACACACACACACACACACACACACACACACCGAGGAGTACTACATTTTACAGTCATCGTATGTCCAGTAGAAGATGAAACAGAGGGAAGAAGATTGAATACGAGTTGTTGACAGAGGCAGATATTACACAGGTGTTTTAAGATTAATGATAGTTAGGTAAGAAGCTGGTTCGTATATGGCAGGACACACATAAACTATTAACTGTTTCTTGATGACCAAACGTGCTAGCTGCTTCATGTGTCAGTATAGTTGTGTGTAGGAGGAAGGACTTACCGACGATGTGAAGAAATTATTTAAAGGACTTTGTTTCATCCTCATGTAAGGTGTCAAAAGTGTGTCGGTGTTGAGGTTATGACGTGGAGGCTATGGTGCTGACGTCATGAATCTGTATAACTAGTGATGACGTGGAGGCTGTGGTGCTGACGTCATGAATCTGTATAACTAGTGATGACGTAGAGGCTGTGGTGCTGACGTCATGAATCTGTATAACTAGTGATGACGTGGAGGCTGTGGTGCTGACGTCATGAATCTGTATAACTAGTGATGACGTTGGTGATGGTGTTTCTCTGTGGCTGACGACCCCTGTGATGATGGCCTGTTGTACTGGTCAAACCTTCCGTCTGAGATCTTAGCGGCAACCTGAAACTCCTATATCCCCCTTATGTAAACAGAAGCTTCTTGATAGATACCTTATTTAATTTTTGGGTTGGAATGTAACCCCTTCAGCGCCTTCTGGTGATAACGGCGTGGCTGACACTGACCCATGGTAGCTCTACGTCTCAGCCACTCTACGGTAACTTTAACCTCACACTTGAAGAGGTTCTCGGGCAGTACATCTTCTCCGACTTCACAAGGTCAGCCTCGAAGATAAAATTTAATACGTGGATGCAAGGTACAGTCGTGAGTGGCAGGGTGCAGGTGGCAGGGTGCAGTTGGCAGGGTGCAGGTGTCAGGGTGCAGGTGGCAGGGTGCAGTTGGCAGGGTGCAGGTGTCAGGGTGCAGGTGTCAGGGTGCAGGTGTCAGGGTGCAGTTGTCAGGGTGCAGGTGTCAGGGTATAAGAAGCTAAGAACATGACACATTGCACCATCACGGGTCTCACATAATCATAGGGAGAGAGAAACATGAAATATGTAAGGGTAAAATAGTGAGCATTAGGGGATAATGACACTCGGTGGTGCAGGTATTGGTCTGTGTCACCTGGACTTGTTACTCCGCTGAATTATGGCCGCCACCGTACTAACCCGCCACGGTATCACTATTGTTACCACATAATTTAATTTATTGTCTTATTGTTGCCATTACTACCAAATGTTTACTGTGGGATCTTTCGCCCGGGTTAATTATTTATTAACACGCGAACAACAAAATTTAAAAACAACAACCTTGGAATAAGCTGTGGTGGGCGGCCGAGAAGGAAGGACCCTGGAGATGTTGGTTGTGTTATTGTTGTGGTGGGCGTCACAGTGAGGGCGTCCTCCAAGGCTCAGGAGACTCACCGTAACACCATCTGTCCCCTCCACCCTACCACTGTGTAATTCCACATGAGAGAGGAGAGTTGACCACTGCACCACACGCCCATCTATAACACCGTCATAGTCGTTTTAATGGTGGATAATTTATGGCGTGGTCAGTGTCTGAGGTGTTTACGTCCAGGCTGGTCCTCCTCCTCTCTCATTGATTTACGTGTTTACTTTGTGGCACCTTCTGTGTGGCTCTTGTGGCACCCTCTATTGCCAGGGTGAATTAACAGAGGCCAGTGTCACGGTTCAGTATCAGGGTATAATGTTATGGTACAGTCGAGGTACAGTATCGGGTATAATATCATGGTACAGTCACGGTCCAGTATCAGGCTCAAATTATTTCGAGAAAAAAAAATTCGTACTTGAAAAATGAATTAAATGATCTTGTTTTGTATGCGTGAATAAAACAAGAGATCACTAATTGTCTCACCCCAGAAGACAACACCCAGCTTCAAGGAGAGTAATATTTTATGGCTCATGTGAAATACTCCTCACCAATTATGGAGATGAAACATGAACAGCGATAACTCAAACGACGAGGATCTATTTTACAGCTAAACTAAATTGGTCTTCAAATAAAAATAACCTCCAGGTAATTAAAAAAGACGATTGTTTTGTTCAATATGTTCAAGTAGTTTTAATCACCCAAAAATGTACTCTTGTTACAGTGTGTTAAGCCATATACTGAGTCGGGTCGGTTTGTCCTCCCAGCGACGGTAGTAAACGGGTCCTCAGTTGTCTTATCTACACTTGGTATCCACAGGCGGATCGACGGCATCTGATTGGCTAACCAGTGAGAAACGAACGAGTCGCAGTTAGTATAAACATGGATCACCGGAGGAGAAAACCTTTATTTGTGGAATAAACAAAGAATGTCAAGGGTCCAGTGTTGGGTTGTGGTACAGTACAATACAGTACCTCTTATATTAGGGAACCAAAGAACTATACTATACCTGACCTGTTTCTTACGTTCAACTACCGTAAAAATCTTACTCTAGTTGTTTCAAGTATATATATGGTGCCTCTCCCCCCACCACCACATATTGGAATTTATGAAACAGATTCCTAAGGTACGGAACAGGGGAGAGTAGCCCATATTTACCTGTCATCTAGGAGCTACAGTCCTCACCACCTCCCTGGCCCAGTAGACTCTTGAGTTGATTCCCACTGACATCCTCGGAGTGTGACGCCCACCTGTAAAATTGGTGCTTAACTTTATAGATGACGAAGTGAAAGGCAGTAGAATGCAGTGCCGACCACACAGCCTCCTTGTATACTGAAAGTTAAGTCTGCAGTACACTGTATCCACACTGCCCCTAACAGGTTATCAGGCCTTACAATTCACTTTCAAAAAATTGCATCAACTCACCGGCCATAAACTTAAGCTCCCTGCACACACACACACACACACACACACACAGCAACAGTTTGTCTTCCTTGCCATAAAACAAATAATGAAAGCAGCTTATATAATGACGTCACCACTAAGTTTTTAAGTTCCCCAGTGTGATTAGTTGTTAAAGTTAAGTTATTGTATTAATATGACTGATCCTATAACATACTTCAATAGTAAACAATAAGTAACCCAAAACAAAATTGTAATAAACAGAAGAAAAAAATTGTCTAATATAAAAGGGGATAATTTGTCTGGCCGGCGACGCACCTGAAACACAGCTAATAAGTATTTAATTGTCATCCTGTTATATTACCGTCACTATTCACTGTGTAAACTATTGCTTGGAACTGAGCGGATTCCTGATACTAACACCCGTTGAGTGTGTGTCAGGGAGCGGCCCACAGTGGAGGGGCCTCAACCTTGTCTCTCACCCTCCTCCCCAAACTGTCACTGGTACCTGGTACTTTTATCTGCCTCAATATTTCACTGGTACTCGGCCAGACCCTAGTACTGTGCTGCACCTTCTGATTATTTACCGAGTACCTCCTTATTACGGCTGAGATAAGCACCAGCGACTTATGTAGTACCGCCTTCATAGATATACCAGTGGTCCGTCCTGGTGCTGCGAACACAATAACTACAACAAACAGTAATGTACTTTAACCAGGCTCAAAGTAGTTAGGTAGTTATAAGCGCCCAGTGGGGGGTCTGACCATCATTACAGACGACACTTTTGTACAATTAAAAAGTGTTTAATGTTGACGTTCAGAATACAGACAAATTATTTCGGTGACCAGACTGACACTGAGAGGCCTCCACCCGGAGTGTGAAGTCTCACTACCGATTAAATTACCGGTGTTCCCATATCGTGTAGCCGTCACAGGTATGTTATTTATGTACCTGGAGGTGTACTCGTATACCCTGGAAGTGTCCAAGAGTTTACATTTTCACACACGTTGACACCATAGTCACCACACAGTAGCGCTGGTGCACAAATCGGCTACCCTCACATTATGTATCTCTAAGTTACGGGAAATAACAGATGTAAATGTTTGAAATGAAGCTTTTGTAAATTAATGTAAAAACAATAATACGCATTTATATGCGTAAAATAATTGTACACACACACACACACACACACGGGTGGCTGACAGCCGTGTTGGCAGCAGGGTGGGTGGTTGGGCGGTCCACGTGGGCGGTGTGAGGTGTCGTCGCGGGACCGCCCAACTTCCGCTGGGTCAGAGAGAGTGACCACCTACCCGGTGTGGCCAGGGTGGAGCTGCTTCACCATCGTGTAGTGGTGTACAGGTAGTGGTGTACAGGTATTGGTGTACGGGTAGTGGTGTACGTGGTGTACGGGTAGTGGTGTTTGAGGTGTGGTAGCACACGCGTGTGGTTGTAGCGCAACAATCAATTACAACTCCCATTGTCGGCTGCCGTGCTCGATTAGGGAAGGTGCCAAATTAATAACCACAATTCGTCCACCTAAATTTACGGCCGGGCAGCCAATCAGCGCGCCCCATAAATTCCAGGTAACGAGCTCTCATTGGTTGAAGTACTCAGCGTTCGATCACCTATTCCGCATCTTTGTTATGTAAAATTTATTAACTTATTCCTCATAGGATTCAACTGGACTGTCGACATTCTCTCATGATCCACCAAGAACTTTGCTGACCAAGTTTATGTACGTCTTTGTTGAGGTAATCGATGTAGGGCCGGCGAGGGGCGTCTGACCAAGACCAAGTCCGTACCAAATGCCAGGACTCGGAACAAGTCCAGACATCATGTTCCTGATGACGATATTTGTCATAAAGTGTAGATGACCTCCAGCGTATTCCTGACACCATAACTATTAGGAAACGAGGTAAATATTTTGTACACACTCGGCTATCACCCGGCGTCTACCCAGCGTGAGGGAGCCCCGCTGCCTGCACGCTCACACACACACACTCTTTATAACATACATTTGTTACTGTTCTCTTCATAGATCACAACACCTCACACTGAGGACACGACCACACAGCCCTGGAGGAGGTGTGAAGGAGTGATGCCATATGGGGGGCTGGCTGGCTGAGGAGTGTTATGTGCCTCGTAATCTTAGTTGGCTTCACCGTGGGGCCACTCTGGTCAAATACACCCATTATGTCCCCCATAAAGGATAACGTTCTTCTGCTGAACCTCCACTGCTGCCTCACACCTTACCATGACTTCATGTGTCAGGTCCACCACACCGCCACCCACCCACGACACACACACACATAACCAAGTTGTAGCCACACTTAACCGGGACATGAAGACTGAAACAAGGAATTGGGTGAACATTATGACGGTAAACTTGGCACTGATCTGGTTATCATCACATATAACAGTGTTGGTGCTCGTCGACCTGTTGCTCTCTCCAGCAGCTACAGTACACAAGTCTTCACTGAGTAAGTGTCGTCGATTAACCCGAGACCTCAATTCTAAATGGGGAATATTTCTTTACTGATGCCTTGAGTGAGGAGTCACGATGTAGTAAGTAAACCCGCTGACACTTGACGCGTTACTCCTTGATAAGTGTGAACACAGGTCAAGTGTATCTCTGCTTCCATTAATAAGACGTTATCCTGGTGTAGCAGGTGTATCCCAGCTACTCCTGTCCACCACCACCTCCAGCTTCCCTATTCCTATTTAATTTAACCCAACCTTCTTCATTTTACTTTGCTAAGTCTTGGTGTCACTTGACTCATTATCGGGACATAACATAACCTACAGTCTGCCCCTGGGTAGATCTTAGTTTGGGTCACCGTGATTCTGAATCCTTCATCGAATAAATGTAATGAACTTGTTTCCTTACAGACAATAAGAGAGAGAGAGAGAGAGAGAGAGAGAGAGAGAGAGAGCTTGCAAGTGAAGGAACAACCCTTGGGAGGCCTAGCATCCTGCTAAGGTGGTGGAGTAACCCACTAGCTGCTGAATGCTCAGAACTAGGACATAAACAGCTGTCCTGACCAACGAGGTCGTGTAAATTGTCTTCCTTACCATTAACATTATCAAAACTCATATTTTACCAACTAACTTAAAACACTTCTTGATTGTCTTTCCTCCCTGTGTGTGGCAACACATCACCTCACACCTGTTATCGTCACCTCTTTGTTTCCTGCTGACGATGATGTGGAATGCTATTTTATTTGCCTGTTTTCATATATAAAACATCTATATATAAATATTTAAAGATATTTTGCGTACTATTACGATTTTATTTCATAATTTTATACACAGGACTTCGGTTAGCTTCGCTGTACACAACCATTGTGACCATATTCAGTTGTCATTATTCTTTATTAGATTAATTGGTTTTTCGCTTGCCGCTCCTATTTGGGTTAGGTTAGGTTAGGTTAGGTTAGGTTAGGTGAAGGATGTCGAATGCAAGTGCCGGCCATGCTACCATATTGTGTACTTGTAGCACAGCAACTTATTTGGGATTATAAATTTTATTCCTATTGGATTAAATTTACTGAGTGTTACTACTGCACTTCAGAAACTAAGGTCTTTAAGCGCCTAACTAGTTTATTAATAACACTATTCCATCAACATTAAAAAATGATGAGTTTTTTGGTTTACGATATAAAACAATGAAATATCTCCTGATTCTCAAAATACAACACATTGAAACAACAAAATATAATAAAACAATAATAGTAATAATCTTGAATAATGTCACCAGCTGTTTGGAGAAATATCACTGGTTTTAACATAATTTCAGCGAGTTTAGTATATTACGTCCTGCAGAGATTGGTAACACTGTCTGAGTCTGACCGGCGAAGATCCATTTGTATCTTGGCCATTAATTTTGCGCTTTAACATGTAAAATCTTAATAAAACCCAACAGACATGAGTTCCAAAACATAATGGTAAGGAATACCATTAATACAAAGGTATATAGATGTGCTAAAGCGGTTTGATGGAAGAGAATGAACTGTGGACATAACCCGGGTGCTGGGCTGTGACGGTGAAAACAATACACGCCATATTTCTTGTATTACTTAACTTGATTTTTTTTTTAAACTATGTAGTAAAATATTTAATACCTTCTCAATTTTACGAAATCTATGTTTTCAGATTGGGGAAATAAATAGCGTTTCAAAACAAGATTATTTTGAAACGAAGTCGACGAACCGTGCTTAAGAGTCACTATTGTTCTATCGTCAGGGATAACAATCTGTCTTAGCATTTAGTAACTATTAACTACAGGAATTTTGTATTTAATGGACGTAAAATCACCTAACCTAACCTAACCAAATATGACAAAGTGTTCAAAGTGTGACCCCATTAAGTGTTGCAAGAATAACAGTGTGCAGAGATAACGTGATGCCTAATATGGAGCCAGTGTTAATGTTTGGATTGTACAGGGGGGAAAAAGCCAAACACGATATCAGCTGTTCCTTCTGCCGTCTCCGGTGAGTAGAAAATGTTAACTATTTTTTTTATTATATTGTACTGTTATTGCTCGAATCACAAAATCTTTTTTTTTCTTTTTTTATAGTTCAGTCAGGTAGTGTTGTCAGTCAGGTGGTAGAGTCAGTCAGTCAGTCAGTCCAACACAGTCACTAGGGCAGGAAGGTGACTACAGGGGTCATCAGAAAGCACCGTCGTCCTCACTCGTTATTGGCCCCCTGTCTCGTTATATATTTCTTCATTCAGGTTTATTCATTTTTTTAGCTTCATTCATTAGTCTTTGATCCCTTTGTTCTTGTTCTGAGATAAAAGGTCACGTCAGGGTCACGTCTCATTAATGGTTGCTTTAGTCAGCCCAATACACACCTTTTTCTGACCTATCTGAAAATACTTTTACCGCGTGAGGAAGATTTTTTTTTAGACTAAAATCTCGGCGGCGCCTACTTACTGATGACTCCTGGTAGCCTAGACCTGTAGGTGAGGGAGGACAGGTGAGGGTGGACAAGTGAGGCACAGAGGTGAGGGAGGACAGGTGAGGCACAGAGGTGAGGGAGGACAGGTGAGGCACAGAGGGGAGGGAGGACAGGTGACAGAGGTGAGGCAGGGTGGACAGGGGAGGGAGGACAGGTGAGGCACAGAGGCACAGAGGTGAGGGAGGACAGGTGAGGCACAGAGGTGAGGGAGGACAGGTGAGGCACACAGGTGAGGTGGGACAGGTGAGGGCACAGAGGTGAGGGTGGACAGGTGAGGCACACTGGTGAGGGGAGGACAGGTGAGGCACAGAGGTGAGGGAGGACAGGTGAGGCACAGCGGTGAGGGAGAACAGGTGAGGCACAGAGGTGAGGAATGACAGGGGAGGCACAGAGGTGAGGAGGGGGGTGAGGCACAGAGGTGAGAGGAGGTGAGGCACAGAGGTGAGGGAGGATAGGTGAGGCACAGAGGTGAGGGAGGACAGGTGAGTACAGAGGTGAGGTAGGACAGGTGAGGCACAGAGGGAGGGAGGACAGGCGAGGCACAGAGGTGAGGGTGGACAGGTGAGGCACAGAGGTGAGGGGAGGACAGGTGAGGCACAGAGGTGAGGGAGGACAGGTGAGGCACAGAGGTGAGGGAGGACAGGTGAGGCACAGAGGTGAGGGAGGACAGGTGAGGCACAGCGGTGAGGGAGGACAGGTGAGGCACAGAGGTGAGGGAGGACAGGTGAGGCACAGAGGTCACTTCCTGGCCCACCATAATATCCGCCTCTGATCATGACGTAGGTTTTCAATTACCTAAGAATTATGGTCATCGCTAACCACCAGGCCTTTAGCACCTGGAGCGATGAATCAGAGAGACGAGCGATATCCTCCGACCCCCGGCCACTGAAACCAAGGCGAATCCATAATAGTCCGGACGGTGTCAGAAGTTAGCGCTGGTGTGACGTGTGAATGAGTTACGAGCTCAGAGCGTAATGGAAAGCGAGCCATGATTGGTGAACGCCACTGGGGTGACGTATCGCAACGAGGACGTAATTGTGTTTCCTCGCCATTAAATAACTATCGACTCATACTTTTTGGTGGGTGAGAAGCATGATAGATCGTGGCTGAGGTGGAGTATCGGACCAAAACGTGTAGTAACCGCTCAACAAACACTGGCGCCATGTTTGATTATCAGGACGTTGGCGGGGAGGGGGGAGAGTGTGAGGGAGATGTATGCTTGAGTACACCTGTAGGATACACCCACCCACCCACCCACCCACCCAGTCCTCCTCAACACACACACACACACCTTGCCCATTCTCAATACACACCCCTGCCCCACCCACCCCTATACCCACCCTCAATACACCCACTTCATTACACCCTCAACACACCTCCACCCATCTTCATACCTGAATAGAGTCTCAAGGATTAGAAATGATTACTAATGGATGAGGAACAACGAAAGGCTCATTGGTCCAGGTAGATCTACAGTAACCCGAGAGACAAACATATTTTTAACCTCGTTTTGAATGTTTGTTGTCCACAGTTGTCTACCTCGAGCTCCCCAGGGTTGTGTTACCTGTGAATCAAACTACGTACTCGTCTTTTGGTAATGAGATGCAAGTTTGGGTTTGATACACAGAAACCAGGTAGAAGTTTCCCCTACGCTTTGTTTTCCTTCATTTAACTTAAACCTTCTATCAGCGCAATTACTTTTCCTCTGGTCCAGTGACTTTTTGACTTTATTAGTCTCATATCAAAGAGTTTTATCAAGAACAGCCTTAAACTACACACACACACACACACACACACACACACACACACACACACACACACACACAGTATCTCAATCAAAGTACTATCTTATCTGAGGGCTGACGACCACAGTCCTCCACTCTAAACGTTCTCGGGCTGTTTAAACCAATCCCCAGCGTTTGTATCTCTCAGGGGACTCAGTTTTTAATTTCATTCACCCATCCCTCTGCCTTCCCCTGGCCCTCCTACCCTTAACTTTACCTATTAATATTTGTTATTATTCCCTCATCCTTAATTATATGACAAAAGTATCTCATTTTCCTTATTTCTCTTGAAGTTTTTGTTAATCTTAGTAGTTCTTCATGATGTTGGCTGTACAGGTTCTATTACGTTGAAATCCAGGTTGTGTCTCACCTCGTACATCCAGTGCAATACCCGGGTCTAGTCTGTATACAGTTCTTGATAATGGTGGTTGATTGGAGAAGCTGCTGCCTCTAACTTCATTTCTTTAATAATTCTCTAGTTATTTTACATCTGGTCTTGGTGATTTGTTGATATCTCATTTGTCGTTGTCGTTAATTAAGTTTTAAATGTTTGTTGTGGTTTTATCGTGAGTGAAACAGGTGTAAACAATAACGACAATTACATAGAAGAAACAACTTACCTGTATTTAGTATTTCTCTCACCTCTTCAGTACTCCGTGTTATATATGGTCGTTTTAGTATTTTTTCGTAATTTACTTAAAACATTGAATTTATTTTTATTCTTTTTTTTCTAAGGAATTATTTTGGATTTTCTCTTGAGTTCAGTTATATTCGTAAGTTTGTCTTTCTCTTTATTTCGGTGTTTCAAATATCCTTATACTGGTGTTGTATAATTGTGTCTCCATCTTGTTTACACTATATAATGGCTCCTTCTTTTTTTACGCTAAAATTATGTTTTTGTTTTTTTTTAGTTCGCTGTTTCACCATTCATATTGTCCTGTTGTACTGTTGCGCCTCACTCGCTGTGGTGTGTGGGTGTATATTTGGACGAGTATTCGGGCGAACTGATCTGATCAATTTACACTGTGCCTGTGGTGTACTGATGAATATGTACAAGTACGGACATAACTGAATTTTTACGTCTTCAATATTGCCTGACACTTGCATCATCAACTAGTTCCAAAACATACTACTGACGATGTTATTGTCAAACCATGTGTGTGTGTAAGGAAGTTTATCTCTGGTGCATGACGAGGCTTCTCTTACCTGTTGCCTCATCATCTGTTTCAGCGATATTGGATTTTGTTTTGTTTTATGATGTTATACTTTACTACACATAGTCTTCCTCTTACCAGCTGTGTGTCATATACGGAGGTAAAACTGGCGTGTAGGATAAATGTGTGAGCAGGGCTGTAACATGCAGGGCTAGCGGGAGGGAGGGAGGGAGGGAGGTATGAGGGCGGGTGGTAGAGTGGGTGGGCAGACCAGGCGGGTGGGTGGGCGGCACACCCTCTAGGATGGCCGTATATCTTGTGCGGGTAATTTCTCAGGGACACCAACCATCTCACCGCCAGAGGAAGCTTCTCCGGCCTCGTCGACATTACTGCTAATGACTCGATTATCTCTACACCCCTTAACGTCAGCTCCTTAACGTCAGCCCCTTAACGTCAGCTCCTTAACGTCAGCTCCTTAACGTCAGCTCCTTTATGCTCCCTTAACGTCAACCCCTTAATGTCAGACCCTTAACGTCAGCCCCTTAACGTCAGCTCCTTAACGTCAGCTCCTTAACGTCAGCTCCTTAACGTCAGACCCTTAACGTCAGCCCCTTAACGTCAGCTCCTTCGTGCTCCCTTAACGTCATTTCCGCACCTTGCGTCAGCTCCTTCCTGCCCTCTAACGTCAGCTCCTCCCTGATGATATTCCGACTGTCAGCCAGTTATCAGTTGGCGAACATGACGTCATATGTTTTATAGAAAATCACGAACCAAAATAATCTAACCTAACCTAATCTAACCTAACCTAACCTAACCTAACCTAACTAAATTAACCTTTGAGTAGTTAGGATTGATTAGAGTGTAGGGTAGGGTAGGTCAGGTGAGGTTAGATTAGACTAAGATTGGTTAGGTTAGGTTATGTTATATTGGTTCATCATAATAGACAATGTACAAATCCTTGAATTATTTTGAGGAACATGAAGTCAAATCCCCTTCCCCTCCTCTACCCTCCCCTCCCCTCACCTCCTCCCCCTCCTCCTCCCCCTTCCCCTCCCTCCCCTCCCCTCTCCCCCTCCTGTAACATAAATATAGCCAATATATTTACTTTAACTATAGACTACCTAATTTCCTGTAACAAGCAATAATTATACTCGTAAAGATAACATATATTTTCTGTAAACGACAATAATTTCTTCAAACAATAACATGTATTTTTGGGGCAGTTTAGAACACGTATATATCATGTAACGAACAACTTCCTTCCTGCAACTACCATTAACACACTTGGTACTATAGCATCGCCTACTTCAGCATGATCTCAGCTAGTCTATTGGTGAGTTCTTTCAGTATTATACACGACGTTTAAATGGTTCTAATCAAATGCATCAACAACCATTTACGGGCGAGGTGATGGTTAATTCTTCACCTTGTAATAACGTCAGTAGGGTGATTGTGGGTCATTTAGAGGAGTCCTACTGAACATACACATTAAAACACTGGAGAAATAGACGGAGACAATAAACACTTCATCAGTCAACCAACCAACCTGTCTTGGGGGGGAATTTTAAGGCTAGTAAACCATCCCGCCGTCCTGTGCTGAACGTGATATTCCTCGACTCAAAGAACATGATAGCGTAAACACTCCCATGATCAAAGCCCCGACAGAGAGAGAGACTTACCCTCACAACACGCTCGGTTAAGCTGTAACTCAGGTGAGGATCCCAGAATCTTGAGAGTTAAGTAGCGGCAGGGCACGCGGGGGGTGGGGGGGGTGGGGGTTCTCACCTGGGCGGCGCGAGGCTCAGCGACGCCAATTAACGCAGGTGCCATTAGAGGTAATTATGTGTGTCCCTGTGATCACCTGACCCCTTGGCTCCTCCTCTCCGCTGAGTCACTGTGGCCTCCCCCTCCCTCCCCCCTCCCCCTATCTTCACCTTCTGCTGCTTCACACACACACACGTACAGTATACACACACACACACACACACAGTATACACACACACACACACACACAAGCACACCTGTTGCATTTGCGGCTTTTTTTCCAACTAACTTTGACTGGTTACCACTGTTACCATTGGTTGTTACCACTGGTTCTATAATTGTTCTTACTAGCTCTGAAGTCTGCCAGTTGGGACGAGGAGAGATCTGCATTCATCATCTTCATCATCATCATCATCATCATCATCATCATCATCATCATCATTACACTGATACCAAGCAAGACCCTACCATCACCACCACTATTCTCACCATTGTAGTCACCATCATTATCACCACTAACTGCATATATATCACTGTATGATAAATATTGTCCTGACATCTGTTGATTGCTCTCACTGAACACCTACTGACTGCTGTGTTGCTTTCATTGAACACCTGCTGACCAACACACCTGTACACACCCACCTTAACCCCCTCCCACACCTGTACACACCCGTCTAACCTCCCCTCCCACACCTGTGCACACCTGTCACATTAGCACTACCTACTATCACTAATTAGCCGCCCCTCAGTACTCACACCTTGGTAATGCCTTATTGATTGTGTCTAGGGGAAGGCGGGCGGGCGGGCGTCTCTCTTCCTTTGTACTACAACAATTAGACTTATCTAAATACCTCGTAAACATGATAGACAGTTGACGTGAAATACTCCTGAGGACAATTTGTGCCGAGGAGAAGTGACTGAAGGTGAGATAGTCTGCAGGGGCGGCGGCGGTGTGTGTGTGTGTGTGAGTCGGTGCCGTCACACAACCAGCGCTTTCATAGTAAGTAACAATCGTCATCATAAATTTGACAAGTGCTCGAGTACAGTGACAGGTTGAGTATATACCTTGGCAGTGGTCCATGTGTGTGTGTGTCCCGCGGGGTGCTCAGCTGGTGCCCTTGTTGTTCCCAGTACCTGACAGCTTGTAGATACTTCAGTAATTTGGCCAGGTAGTCTTCAGTAATAAAGTGTGATTACCACAGTAACTTGTGCCCCCCCAGGCACCCCACCTCTCAGTAGGGAGTGTCTACCCCCCCACACTCCATATTTTACTCCTTCCACACTTCCACACATCTTCCCCGGGCAACTCCACCTCTCAGCGGGTATGCCTCCTGCTCCACACATCATCTCCACTCTCTCCACACTACCTCCCCGGACCACCCACCAGTGCCCGACACATGATGCCTCGCCCACGTCACGCCCACGCCATCCCCACGCCAGACCCACGCCAGTCCTACGATCAATCACTGAAAAAACAATCACAAGAAAATCACTGTATTAAGACCTCTCACCACACTACAGCCACCGTAACTAACCTTTGACTCGTATACTACACCTTAACTGTACCTTTGACCCATTAACTGTACCCTTGACACCTTAACTGTACCCTTGACGCCTTAACTGTACCCTTGACGCCTTAACTGTACCCTTGACGCCTTAACTGTACCCTTGACACCTTAACTGTACCCTTGACGCCTTAACTGTACCCTTGACCTCTTTAATTGTACCCTTGACCCCTTAACTGTACCCTTGACACCTTAACTGTACCCTGACGCCTTAACTGTACCCTTGACGCCTTAACTGTACCCTTTGACCCTTAACTTTACCCTTGACGCCTTAACTGTACCCTTGACACCTTAACTGTACCCTTGACGCCTTAACTGTACCCTTGACACCTTAACTGTACCCTTGACGCCTTAACTGTGCCCCTTGACGCCTTAACTGTACCTTTGACCCCTTAACTGTACCCTTGACGCCTTAACTGTACCCTTGACACCTTTAACTGTACCCTTGACGCCTTAACTGTACCCCTTGACGCCTTAACTGTGCCCTTGACGCCTTAACTGTGCCCTTGACGCCTTAACTGTACCCTTGACCCCTTAACTGTACCCTGACACCTTAACTGTACTTGACGCCTTAACTGTACCCTTGACGCCTTAACTGTACCCTTGACGCCTTAACTGTACCCTTGACACCTTAACTGTACCCCTTGACGCCTTAACTGTACCCTTGACGCCTTAACTGTACCCTTGACGCCTTAACTGTACCCTTGACGCCTTAACTGTGCCCTTGACACCTTAACTGTACCCCTTGACGCCTTAACTGTACCCTCGACGCCTTAACTGTACCCTGACGCCTTAACTGTACCCTTGACGCCTTAACTGTACCCTTGACGCCTTAACTGTACCTCTTGACGCCTAACTGTACCCTCTTGACGCCTTAACTGTTTCCCTGTACAGTGTGTGTTAAAGCTCCCACATCACACACACACACGCACAGACACACACACACACACAGACACACATACACACACACATATAAAAGACGAACCATTTATCTAGTGAATCCAACCCAGGTATTTAAGCTCAGTTGGGGGTATTAGTGGCCCCTAACAACGGCTGACCTTAATCACCTAATCTGTTAACACCTGAGGTTTTACTTATGTAGCAGAGCCAAATAATTTTTCGAACCCGGAGTCGTACCCGAGTTTGGGCTTAACCTGTGTGAGGTTAGGTTAGGGTTTAATTTGGTTAGGTTAGGTTTGGTTTAGTTTGGTTAGGTTTGGCTTAGTTTGGGAGTAGATTAGGTTTAATTTGGTAGGTTAGGTTTGGTTTAGTTTGTTGGTTTGGCTTTAGTTTGGAGTAGATTAGGTTTTGTTTGGTTAGGTTAAGGTTAGGTTAGGTTAAGAACAGTATTGGTTGGATTAAAGTTAGGTTAGGTTACAGATTAATGAGGTTAAGTTAGTTTAGGAACAGCTTAGCTTAAATTAGGCAGAGTTAATTGTCTGGAGAGACAATGAGTTACGAGATAGAGTGATGTTGAGAAACGTGAGGTACCTAACCTAACCTAAGTTCAAGTTCAGATTTTCATTCATGAATTGTAAGCTGCTGAGATTTTATTATTATTATTATTATTATTATTATTATTATTATTATTATTATTATTATTATTTAATTAGTACATACTATATTATTAGTATTATTATTTATATTATTATTTATTATTAGTACACATCATACCACACACACACACATATTACATTATTATTATTACATATCATCATCATCACCGCAACCCCACACACACACATCCACACACACCCCCACACACCACACACACCGCCCCTGGCCCCACCACACACTCACAACATCATCACCACTCCCCACCACACATCTCACCATCTCATCACACACACATCACCACACCACTGACACTGCCCACCACCATCATCACCACCCCACTCCCACCATCACCACCACCAGTCATCACCACCGTCGCCTGTCAGTCAGTCTGTCTGTCCTGTCTGTCTGCCTGTCGCCTGCCTGCCCGTCTGCCTGCCTGCCTGCTGTTGCCGCTGCCCGTCAAGCTGCTGCCTGCCTGCATGCTGGTTGGTTGTTGTGTTGTTGTTGTTGTTGTTGCTGTTGTTGTTGTTGTTGTTGTTGCTGTTGTTGTTGTTGTTGTGTTGTTGTTGTTGTTGCTGTTGTTGTTGTTGCTGTTGTTGTTGTTGTTGTTGTTGGGTTGCTGTTGCTGTTTCTTATTTCACCGTCATTATTGTCATTATTAATATTATCTCATTATCCACACACAACACACACACACACACACATTATACCACACACACACACATTGTTATTATTATTTTCACACACACATATTATTATTATTATTATTATTATTATTATTATTATTATTATTGTATTTTACAGAACCCTTGAGGGAAGTTCGCGGGAAACCACTGCTCAAAGGTAATTTATATGGGAATAGTTATTTATATAAATAATACTCTGTTACATAAGTTAAGCTATAACAACACTACTGTACATTAGTTACGTCAGATACATAATAACAGCGCTTGAAGGTAGTTTAGCTATTACTAAGATGACGTTATAACAAGGCTCGCGTCAATCACCTCAACCCCCAACAACTTTCCAAAACCATAATGATCCCAGGTGGAGGGCCGTGTGGAGGGCCGGGTGGTGGGCCGTGTGGAGGGCCGGGTGGTGTAGTCACTCATTCAGCTTATCATCTCCTATTACTTCTACATATCCCGCTGTGGTGTGAGCTTTCGACACACTAACAGAATCGTTATATTGTACGTGCAGTGATTTGTGGACTGTTATTATTATTATTATTATTATTATTATTATTATTATTATTATTATTATTATTATTACTATTATTATCATCATCATCATCATCATCATCATCATCAGTAGTAGTAGTAGTAGTATTGTTGTTGTTGTTGTTGTTATTATTATTATTATTAAGAGCTGCGGATATATTGCAAAAACTGATCATTGACTTTTTCTGAAATTTCCACTGATAACGATAGTTGAGTATTATTGGCTTCATTTGCTTAGATTTGTTCTTTTTTTGGAGGGGGGTTAGGTTAGGTTAGGTTAGGTTAGTGGTGATGGTTTGAAGGTATTACCAAGACGCTGTCGTTGGTGGTGTTACAAGAAGAGAAACACTGGTCATTATTTTTTACTCAATACAAGGAAAGTTTTGTGTTAAAGGTGAACGAGATACAAACTAATAAAAGTTCATATAATTACAACCTTGAATCACACCAAGACAGACTTGCAGAAGTGAGACCTGGATCAATACACACTCGTGACACAGCCACACACACACAGAGGCTTCAGGTGTGGTGTTGATAAAGTGTTTTAACTTAAATAACAAAAACCCATCAAACACAACTACTTTTTGAAAATGAAAGTTTTATAAAGTTTGGCTAAAGTGATGGTCATGTGCTAACTGCCCTGACGTCATCAAAGAAAACCTAACTGCCATCTATAATTTGTCATACGAATATATTTAAAACACTATTTATAAGATTTTAATTGTAATGGTTAACGATATTACGAATACCTATATAAATAATGATAATAAGTAATTAATTATTTTTTACATTATTTTGTTTCCATAAAAACGGTTGTGGCAGACCAGACCAGACCAGACCAGTGGTTGTGCTGGTCACCTCACAGCCTACCTTCATTATCATGTTAAGTTCATTATTTTATTTATAGTATAATGTTTACTTCATATTAATTATACGATATACAGTATTATTTGCCAAACAACATTTTAAACTGCAGGTCGACTGAAACAGTTTAATCTGGCTTGTTAATACTGTTAGTGTCAATGTGGAATTAACGAGGATTTCCTCTGATGACGTTACTTCAAGCTCGTGAGGTTGGCGGTATTGCCATATGGCGGCCTTGTATATTTTATTTTCGTTCAGTCTGTGCGTGAGTTATTGTTTCGTATTTGTATCAGTTATAAAGTGCCAACAATATAATTTATCTAGTCATTAAGAGAATCAATAGTTAAGTGGGTATTGTGAGTGTCTTTTACGAGTGTATGTCAGGCCCTAACTTGCCACACGACACACACACACACACACACACACACACACGAAAGAAAAGAGGAGAGAGAATTTGAACGTGTGTGTGGGGGGTCATTCATTGCGTTATCAAAAGAAGAAAACTATTGTATCGTGTAAAATATAAGCAATAGTTTCCACACCCAGTTGTATCGTCTAATTGCGATAGTTTAAATTAATTACAACACTTGACGAGGTAATAAATGCTTTCCTACTTGTGATAAATGTGTAATTCTACTTCAAGTCGACTTTTTCCCCTCAATTTATGTACAATAAACTGTAATTACTCGGTGGGCTTCAAAATACCGACCCATTTATGCGGTTAAATATTAAAACATTCGTAATATCTCATCGTTAGGTACGACTTTATCTCTACTAATTTAACTACTAATTTAACTTCCTCTTTAAGCTGTGTGTGTGTGTGTGTGTGTGTGTGTGTGTGTGTGTGTGTGTGTGTGTGTGTGTGTGTGTGTGTGTGTGTATGACTGGATAAAAATGAACCTCGAGTCCTAATGGGCCCCTACAGTTTTAATAAGACCCTAATACAAATTGTTATCTTCGATTCGGGGTCTGGGGAGTTTGGGGCCCATTTGACTAGTACCTGTTTCTCCCACCTGCTGATTGTGGTGAGTCAGTCAACGTCGTTCCCTCACACACGTGTTGACTGACTGAGACGGCCTATTCCACCTGTTTCCTGATGGTCATAAGACACACCTAACGTTGATAATATTGACTGTCTTTTAAATACATACTGCGTCACATAAACTACACCTCGACACAGTGAAATCTTGGCGTGAAATACAAGTGGTTCTGACACACACACACGAGACACTGACAATCCATTCACTGGCATATCATTTGGGTCTCGCCTGGTGAGTTTCCCGTGTGTGTGAGGCAAGTTGGAGCATTATGGTGATAGAGGCTATTAACCTAACCTAACCTAACCTACCCTTACCTCCTGCCTCATCACACAACACTGAAGTTAGGAGTTTTTTCCCTCCTTCTGACTGGGAATAAAAGAACACAATCACCATCTAGTTGTAGAGTAATACTAGTGTGTGATAGGCCGTCGTCAGCTAGGTGTTGTAAGTCAGCCAATCAGCGAGGAAGACGATGAAACTTTGACTTGTGTTAAGAATGAATCATTGAAAGAGTTGCGAGAATATTGTAAGACTGTGTGTAATATTTTCAGTATGTTATTATGACACTTGCTGATTGTTATTATTATTTGGTGTCAAGTACTGCCTTAAAATATCTTGACACCTAGCATTTGACACTTGTTGAATCATTAGTAAATTCATTCTTCTTTATAATTCATGTAATATTTGCTACCAGGATATTAAACTAAGATCAGGAGTTACTTGGTTCATATTGAAAACTTAAAAAGAAATTGGAATTCACCCCGGGAATGGACCCCCACCCCCCCCACCCGGCTGACGTAACAGAACTCGACTTGTTCCTTT
This sequence comes from Homarus americanus, assembly GCF_018991925.1. Classification (NCBI taxonomy): domain Eukaryota; kingdom Metazoa; phylum Arthropoda; class Malacostraca; order Decapoda; family Nephropidae; genus Homarus; species Homarus americanus. The sequence goes on from NW_024715014.1 coordinate 5,288,186, forward strand.
TAAAACAGACATAATTCTTCCCTGATATGAATAACAATAACAGAAGAAATAAAAGCTAGCAGAAGCATACTGTGAGCCGGGTTATTAATTTGACCACTCGGCCGCAGACATATGGCAAGTGGCAACTCCCGCGCCTTTCATGTTACCGCCAGTCAGACCTACATCGAGTCGTGCTGCGCTCTGAGCCACACTGGGCCACAAGATACTGTACACTCGGCTCTATAACTCCTCTTAGGAATTAAAGGTACAGAACTTTTTTTTATCTACTTTAGCCTGAATTAATTTGATAGTTAATAAAGATAAAGATAACAAACGACATCTGTAATAACAATGTAAAAAAAAATCGGAAATTTTAATACACATTTGTTGTAAAAATTGCATACGGTCACAGTGTTAAGGCGGTGGTGTGTGGTATACTGTAGGTGCTGTTATTGATGTCCACATTCTATAAACATGTACTACACACAGTTTAAGTTAGCTAGAGTGTGAGAGGTGAGCACAGTGGCCCACTACGGCCCAGCCATCACTGGTGGAGCTCGGCGGGTGTGAAATGGTATGCATACTTGTGTTTGCGCGGCCAACCATTCTTCAATCTAAATTTCGTTCCAGTCCGAGGTATTTGCTTTTAAATATGTCGTCGGCATTCTCTATAGTAGATATTTTATTACAAAGAATAATTATTTAGAATTATTAAGTGTAAATATTATTCAGAGTAAACTGTGGTAGAAGTACTGTGGTTGTTTACACCACCTGGCCAATGATGACGTCACGCCACTCCCCAGGTCCTGCCACTTGTTGATTCTAACACCACTTAACCTTTGGGGGGTTTATTTTTTTTTTTAGGAAATTTAATAAACCTTAAGGTAATTGTATAATATAAAAAAAACATGATTCGCATAATAACATTCCTTTAGGGTGAAAGTCGCCACGTAATATTGTATCTTGCTTGAGGTCTCAACACAGCGTTTACACTTGGAAGGTTCTCTGCCAGCTGTCTGTCCTCCCTTGTTGGTAAAATGTATGAATGGTTTAAAAATAATATCAAGCTTCGTTAATCAGCTCTATAACACACCTTGGAAGTGGGTCCCATAGCCATGACTGCCCGATAGGTACAGTGTGGTCACTACACACTGTACACTAAGCCTTCAGTACACAAGGAGGCAGCATGGCCGGTACTGCTCTCCACCGCCTTCACTTCGCCATGCTGGGTGAACTGGGATCGGCCGGGAATCGAACCAGGAGGCGAGCCTGTACACACCTTACTGGGTGACAAAACCACTGGCTACACTCCCTGCATCCCTTCCTCCTCCTTCTTCCCTCCTCCACTTCCTCCTTTCCTCCATCTTCCACCTCCCCCCTCCCCCCCTCCTCCAGACAGACAGACAGAGGTTTCGAAAGATACATAGAAGGCGAATTGGATTAAGAAGATCAAGCTTAAAAACTGATTCTCCTTGTGTGGTAGAATTAACAAACAACAACAAACAAATAAACATGAACTCACGCGCATACACGCACTCTAGCACACACACGCACACATACACACACGCACTCTAGCACACACACAGACCAAGGGAGAGAGAGAGAGAGAGAGAGAGAGACACACACCTGTAATTAAAGACAGGTCGGGGATGACGGTGAGGGCAGGTGTACAAACACTCACCTGATGATCTGCTCGCGGGTAAACACTACTAAACATAATACACACACATACACACACACATACACACATACACACACACATACACACATACATACACACATGCATACACATGAATTAAAAGGTTGAATAAAATAAAATCCAAGTTATTAGCACATAAATATAATATATGACGAGGCACTACGTCATGAGAGAGCCGGTTACCCAGACACACACACAGAGGCGGTCAAGCAGAAGGCATAAATAACTATCCTAGGAGAGATATTAACTCTTAATGAACCGCAGCCGCTGGATAGACCCCCCACCTCCCTCCCCCCCCAAAAAAAACGACCGGCAAACACCTCCCTCCCCTCTCCTCTCCTCCTCCCCCCTCACCTGGTTAAGCAGTGTCTCCAGCACTATAATTATCGTCACGGCAATCAGAGAAACTTGGCCTGTGATTGGTAGGGGGTCTAGGCACTTAGTTTTCCCGGTCTTTTATTTATTGTTGGGTATTTTTGCCGGCTGATGAAGGACGAGTCTACTTTTGTTTAGTACCTGACGCTGGCGGGCTAACCGGTCGATTATTCTGGTGTAATTTATCGAGTGTTATGCTTCTTTTAATCCCCCGGTTAAAGGCGTTGGATCTAGCATTTAATTTGTTCTTAAAAGTTTGTTTGTTTTTGTTTTTCGACATGACTCGGCGTGTCAAGTGGAGGAGGAAGAGGGGGGAGGGGGGAGTGGATTTAAGGATGCAGTGCGTAGGTAATTATTCGCGGGTAGCGTGGGGGTAATTTACGGGTGTGAGAGGTTAATTTCCGCCCTGGAGCAACGCTGGTGAAGGAGGGGACCACCGACACCCTCCACCACTGCTGCTACTGACGTTACTACTCCTACTGTTTCTGTTGCTCCTGTTACCGCTATATGTCTACTGCTGTTGAAACGGCTTCTGTTACTATCTCTCCTGTTGATCACTACTCTAGGTCGTGTATCTCTATCCTCCCTTGCTCCTATCAACAAGCCAAACACCGCCTTCAGGAGACTCAAGTCAACACGCCCTTGCCTCCCTCACTCCTGACAACAGACAATTGCCTCCTCCACTAATGGTCCCTACACCCAGGGCATCACCCAGTCGACCCAGCTGTAAATGGGTACATTACCTTAGTTAGAGAAGTGCAGAAGGTATAGTGCAGTTCCCGCCCACGCTGTTGCTACTGTAGGTGCTGGAAACTATGCTTCATCTGCTCCACCCTCAGACATATGAGATCCAATTTCCCTGTAGAATCAACCAGTGTTTACTTAGGCTTCGCTGTGTAAACATGTCCTCAGCACTCTCAAAATGTTTTTTATCTCAGCTGGTTGTGGGAAGTAATGAGAAAGTACCTCTGAAAGACGATAGTTCACCAGGTATACTGTGCTACTGGCAGGTATACTGTAGATGGAGAAAGTACCGCGAACCAGTCCATAATGAGAGGCCAAGTAGCTGATACGACTGAAGCACAACACTACAGAGAAATGATGAATACTGGGCGGTCTGTTTACCCTGAAATATCTGCCCAGGGTGTGGCAGAGACAAGATATAGCTCTGTGTCTCTGTGTCACTTAAATACACGAAAGCCTTTAAACAATTCTGAAGTGTTGTATTCCCGCGCGGTATACAAGTGATGCGTGTATATACTGTACCCTGTCAATATTTTTTACAATTCATTTATTTTAGGTATGAGTTAACCCGTTGGTAAATAATATCCTAGCATACGGTAATCTACGTGCAGCCTGTGAATAAGATAACAGATCTAATATATCTATCACCTGTGTTGTGTAATAAATTATGTTTATTGTGGACGGAAATTAAACCAGATAACTCTTTTCAGAAATACATTATGTTTCGTTGGTGTAGATAAAGGCTACGTTAGAGTGGCTGTTGAGAACACACCTATCTACAGCACAGTAAACACTACGTAATTAAGCAATGTAAACAAAAAATATATCATTTAAACATAGCAGAATTCCTCACTGCAAACACAAACTGAGTGTTTGAAAGTGGCCGGATAAATAAATTGGCCGGATAAATAAAGTGGCCGGATAAATAGTGACCGGATAAATAAAGTGGCCGGATAAATAAAGTGGCCGGATAAATAAAGTGGCCGGATAAATAAAGTGACCCTGATAAATAAAGTGGCCGGATAAATAAAATGGCCGGATAAATAATACACTCAGTAGTAAGAATCGGACACTATAGAGCGTAATGTACAGTGCATGAGATACAACTTGTGATCATCAATGCTCCTTGGCTGAGTGAAGAGAATGTGAGGTTAAAACAAATGTTATATTATTGATGTAACAACTGTTCATGTGTGTGCTGTGATATTTTGAGTGATTTGTTGGTGATATTGTGTTGGTGTTGTGTTGGTGATGTGTTGGTGATGTTGTGTTGGTGATGTTGTGTTGGTGATGTTGTGTTGGTAATGTTGTGTTGATGATGTTGTGTTGGTGATGTGTTGGTGTTGTTGTGTTGGCGATGTTGTGTTGTTGATGTTGTGTTGGTGTTGTTGTGTTGGTGATGTTGTGTTGGTGATGTGATGTGGTGATGTTGTGTTGATGTTGTGTTGATGTTGTGTTGGTGATGTTGTGTTGGTGATGTTGTGTTGGTGATGTTGTGTTGGTGATGTTGTGTTGGGGAGGTTGTGTTGGTGTTGTGTTGGTGATGTTGTGTTGGTGATGTTGTGTTGGTGAGGTTGTGTTGATGATGTTGTGTTGGTGATGTGTTGGTGTTGTGTTGGCGATGTTGTGTTGATGTTGTGTTGGTGTTGTGTTGGTGATGTGATGTTGTGTTGGTGATGTTGTGTTGGTGATGTTGTGTTGGTGATGCTGTGTTGGTGTTGGTGATGTTGTGTTGGTGATGTGTGTTGATGTTGTGTTGGTGATGTTGTGTTGGTGATGTTGTGTTGTTGATGTTGTGTTGGTGATGTTGTGTTGTTGTTGGTGATGTTGTGTTGTTGATGATAGTTTAGCTCATCAGAGGTGTTCCTGCACACAAACCGCCCCTTAACACATGTTGTACCGGTGGGGGGGTAAAGATAGCAGCTTATTGTGCTTTTTACCTCGTGATATACAAAAGAATACATCGCGATATGTATAATGCTTCGCTAGGCTTATGGTGTAATAATGCTGATGTTGGAATTGTGCTAAACCATTTTATTTTTTAGATGAGGTGAGATTAGATTAGTTTAGGTTAGGTTAGGTTAGGTTAGGTTAGGTTAGGTTAGGTGATGAAGAATGTATACACCGGTTTTCCCCAAGTTCCCCCGGCGACCTCAGAATTCCTTCACCTGTATCGTCCAGTGCCACACCTGAGCTAATTAGGAGCTATTTTGATGATGATTCGTCTCGGTGGTAATTCTCTCCTTTTGTATCTTTACTTTAGTAGTTTCCTGTCTCCCTCCATAACAAATCCCCTAAGATATAGTTCACGGTAATTAGGTTGTTATAAAATTGTTTGTTTGAAGTGTTAAGCCTCTTGCGTGTTGCCAGATGAACACCGTGTAAACAAGACTATAGTGCTGACAAGAGTGTGTGTGTGTGTGTGTGTGTGTGTGTGTGTGTGTGTGTGTGTGTGTGTGTGTGGTAGGTTGACGATCGTGTAATTGCAACCAGAAAAAAAATTCATAATAATCACACCCAAGAGATGACGAGTTGTTGAAGCACAGTAAATACATTATGAAGCACAGTAAATACATAATGAAGCACAGTAAATACATTATGAAGCACAGTTAATACATTATGAAGCACAGTTAATACATTATGAAGTACAGTTAATACATTATGAAGCACAGTTAATACATTATGAAGCACAGTAAATACATTATGAAGCACAGTTAATACATTATGAAGTACAGTAAATACATTATGAAGCACAGTTAATACATTATGAAGTACAGTAAATACATATGAAGCACAGTAAATACATTATGAAGCACAGGAAATACATTATGAAGCACAGGAAATACATTATGAAGCACAGTAAATACATTATGAAGCACAGTAAATACATTATGAAGCACAGTAAATACATTATGAAGGACAGTAAATACATATGAAGCACAGTAAATACATTATGAAGCACAGTAAATACATTATGAAGCACAGGAAATACATTATGAAGCACAGTAAATACATTATGAAGCACAGTAAATACATTATGAAGCACAGTAAATACATATGAAGCACAGTAAATACATTATGAAGCACAGGAAATACATTATGAAGCACAGTAAATACATTATGAAGCACAGTAAATACATTATGAAGCACAGTTAATACATTATGAAGCACAGTTAATACATTATGAAGCACAGTAAATACATAATGAAGCACAGTAAATACATTATGAAGCACAGTAAATACATAATGAAGCACAGTAAATACATTATGAAGCACAGTAAATACATAATGAAGCACAGTAAATACATTATGAAGCACAGTAAATACATAATGAAGCACAGTAAATACATTATGAAGCACAGTAAATACGTTATATCGTCAAGGTAATGTTTCCACTTTTTATGATGACTCAAGTTATCCTTCATACCCGATGCTCCTGATAAGTTGATGAAACAAATGGTAATGAAGACGATCTACTTTGGTGGAATTCCTTAAAAGATTGTGTAGTGTTAGACAGAACAATCAAACAATTACCTCACCGTGCTTATTTATTACACATACACACATACACACACACACACAGTCATCAATACCTGCTGCATATCATCGATCGCCACTCTTCCACAACATACCTTAACCCTCCCGTTGTTTCCAGAGCCCCTGGTGTCATCCTTCCGCTGGTACACTAACTCCCCTCTTCTCCCCTTCACCCCACTACTCATCTAATCCCCCTCACCTCACCTCCCCACCTCACAACCCAATCCCCATGCAAACTCCAACCAAACTTAAACCTCTTTGTTGATGAATATTTTGACTTGGATCCTCCCACGTTTAGCTCACCCATAAACGCTTATGTTTCTAAACCCTAAATAAACACACACACACTCACACACACAAAAAAAACCCTCAACCAAACGCAATCTTGAGTTAAAACCAAATCTTACTATCAAATTATATGTTGTTGTCGCTGGAAAGATTTGGGCACCTGTGTGTGTGTGTTAGGTGGATGTTTCTGATTATCCTGGGAAACAAATGGCGCCACTCCTGCCACACATATCACCGACCAGGTCACATAAATATGGATTGTGGTGGCGTGTTAGCTCGACGCCACAACACACTCAAGTTTTGTTTATCCGCTCCGTGAAGACCACAACACTAGCACCTCTAATGATGTCTGTGACGCTAGGAGACCAGGGTGACGTACACGAGCTGCCACCCACGTGTCTCAGGAGATAACACCCAGGTCTTGGAGGAGATAACAACACCTCGGTCTTCAAGATAACACCCAGGTCTTTTAGATAACATCCGGGTCTTCTAGATAACACCCGGGTCTTCTAGATAACACCCAGGTCTTCTAGATAACACCCAGGTCTTCTAGATAACACCCAGGTCTTCTAGATAACACCCAGGTCTTCTAGATAACACCCAGGTCTTCTAGATAATACCCAGGTCTTCTAGATAACACCCAGGTCCTCTAGTAACACCCAGGTCTTGGAGGGAGCATCACTCAGGGTTCAAGAACCACATCCCCCGGTGCTCACATTCCCTCACGTTCTCTGCGCCACACCGTGATGATAAACGCAACAGTTATCAAAATAATAAAGAATTTCGTTAGCTATTCCGAGGACATTATCAGCCCTGGATGAGCGGCGCGGCGGGGTAGGTATAGGAGAGAAAACACCGCTACCCCATTCACACTCCGAGAGGAACACCTGATGGACTGGCTAACTCAACACACACACAGACACTTGTAGGTATATATATATAGTACATGTGCTCTTATACACACATTTATGCCCTCTTGTATATAAAGACTAAGCAGTGTCTACGTATATAAATTCATTTTTCTTATCCAAGTTGATCGTACACTTAAGACACACACAAACACTTCCAAGGGAGTTAACATGTAGATGCACACGTGTAAACATTCATATATGTAACGACGTACATGACACACACACACATATATATATCTATTATACTGTACACAACAATACACACAGATGTAAACAGAGACTAACACACGGACACACGTTTGTTTACTTTGGACAAGGAGTGGAAGATGAACTCATGCTAACAATGTATAAAGTTTCTACAGTATACAGTAGATATTTCTTACCTCATTATATACAGTACTTATAGGTAGCACACACACACACACACACACACACACACTCACCACACTCACACACACACACTCACCACAAGTACAACAAGTTATGGTGTTTACACAATACAGGTGAAGTGATAATAAGTAGTGTGTGATTTACCACCGACCCTCACAGGATTTCAACCGCGGATAAATTATAAAATAACACCCGTAATTTGTTTTTAATACGGGGGTAATTATCGTTGTATCCTTGTTATGGCTTTCTAATGATACAATTGTGCTATTAGAATGATAAATTTCAATTGGTCTTCCCTGTAACCTGGACAATTATCAGGTATTGCAATATGTGAATGTGTGTGTTGAGGGGTGACGTGCAGACCTTGATGCAGGAGGGAACAAATGATTTGTTCCCAAGATATATACAGGGAAATAATATAGGAAATTATAGTAGGTGATGTTATTACTGATCGTTATGGCTATATTAGGAAAATAATGATATTTAACTTGGGGTGTATGACTGTTAGACCCATAGTTAAGAAAAGTATATAGTATAGACCTGACCTGACCTCACCTACCCATTGTAATATACATCGTGTATTTTGTAATATTATCAATATTTTTGGGTGTGTTGATGATTCTTCAGGTGATCCCCGTAATAACAACAATAATAACAATGATATTACATACATTACCCAACATGAACCAGACACTCAAGTCCGTCCATACACAGAAGATTTACGGTCAACTTCTTAAGTCCTCTCACCTCTGAACCACGAACCCCCGAGATTCAGACTCGTGAACCTGAAGCAGTAGACTGATAGATTATTCTGTTCATAAATGCTTCGGATTCGTGAGTCTGAATCTCGGGGGTTCGTGGTTCACGGGGATAGGCTGTACACGACCGCCTGCAGTCTCTCCTACAGTCCTACTAAGGCCAGGCAGTTCCTCCTACACTCCTTTTTGCAAACCCTCTAGCAACCTCTCTTGCTACACTTCTTGCAACGTATCAATATCATGCAGCAGCTCTTGTTGACCCTCGTGTAGCCACTGTTGTAGTATGTTGCACAGCCTAACTTAATCTTACAATAAACATTATACTTATAGGGAACACACACACACACACACGCACGCAACCTCCCCTAAACACGTCCATAGACACACACACACACACACACACACAGTACCAACAATAAATATAAAGTAGGTGATAGGAGAAGAAATTAACCCAAAGTTCTTAAAAATGATCTTTATTGTTTACTCCCGGGTCGAGGGAACTCCTGAAATTAACTAACCAGAGATCACGCGTTCGATTCCTGACCGGGGTGGAGAATTGGGTTCACTCCTCATACACCAACCCTCGTTAACCCAGTAATAAATGACATCTTGCTAAGGTAGTGAAGTAACTCACTAACTGCTGTATGGTAACAAGCAGGAGAGCAACACCTGATTGACCACCTTATATAAGACTCACTCTAAACAAACAAGAACGAAAAACAAAACACCATGAGCTAGGAAGTGGTGAGAGGAGGCGAGTGGATCACTACCTACACCTCGTTACAGTCACCAGTCAACACAATACTGGTGACTGATGAGAGGTGAACCTGCCTCACCACACTTCCTTAATAACTGGCTCAGCAACATGATAATAACTGTGGCATTTGTTATTTTATATTGTATGATATTTATATTATATACCTCTTAAAAATAACACGGGTTAAAGTCTCTAATTTAACTTTTTTTGTTTTATACTATTTATTTTATGTTGTATACTTCACACCTGTCGCCTGTAGCCCAGGGTTAATTTATGCCGAAAGAAGATACAATGTAATAACGGTCGTGATAATGACTGTACTGAGTTAGTGAGGCAGAGCAAAACATTACAACAACAATGTGAACTAAAACATGTGTTGACGACGTGTTGTGAACGAGATCTTACTTGTGTGTGTAATGAAGTCTTTTTAGCATTATAACACTATAGAATTATAACACTATCATCATACGATTATATCATTATAGATATAATATTATAACACTGGAGGAGAGAGAGAGGGAAGGTGTTTGTTTTCTTTCTGTACCTCGTGTAGAAAGTGAATTGTTTACTTATC